>NC_092333.1:108770000-109137500 GCF_046630445.1 Rutidosis leptorrhynchoides | reverse complement strand
TATACATTGACTAATTTAAAAAAAAAAAAAAAAATACTAATACTTGCTCTATACTGCGTATTAAGGTGTGGTAAAATCACTTCACATTTTTATGGTCTATTTAATTTAATTTATTTGATCAATTGTTTTGTTAGTTGCCCGATTTTAATCAATTGATATATCCACATGTCTTATTTGATCACTCGTTTTAATTGACCATACTTCATGACATAGTTAACGAATATATCCCTTCATCACTTATCGAAAAGATGCATAAAAACCTCTAAAGTTAACAAAAATTCAAATTATATGAGGTTTTGTCAAAAAAAAAAAAAAAAAAAAAAAAAAAAAAAAAAGGATTTCACGTAAGCAAAGCGGCCTTTTCAACACCGGTTTACTTATGTGGTGTCAAACTGGCCTTTCCAAGACCGGTTATCTAGATTTTACAAATTTTGTGTTTGAACGTACCGTTTCTACAAAAGTGACGGAAATTTATACTCCTTGTTCAAAAAATTCTATAATTCATCATAAAATTATTAACCTAGTTGAATTCTTTTCATAAATGACTAAGCTACTGGTCATTTACTTTGAAGTCAGGGATCAAATAAATGATACCGTGTGTTGCTCAACTTGTAGTTAAACTTGAGTTTAGATTGTGAATAAGCTGCTTATGTTTGATGAGCCTTAACCTTGGCTCTTAAGAATCAATCAAAATTATGCACGATAGATGGCTAATGAGATAGGTTTATGATCAGCAGCTTGTTTCCCATTATAAATAGAAGTCTAAGTGAATCATTAAAATTCATTCCAATACACTTACATTTGCAACTATACACACAAATATATTTAATATAATAATTAACATTGAGTGGTTATATATAGAAAGAGCGCAAGTTATGACTACAAGCATTATAAGTGCGTCAAGATATTTAGGAAAGATCGCAAAGTGAATATCTATAAGTGCGTCAAGATATTTAGGAAAGATCGCAAAGTGAATATCGCTACCCTTTACAAACCATGTGGCTTATTGCCACATGTCACGCTATCCAATAAATCAGCTTCAACACTCCACATGCCATCTTCTTATTGGTCAATTACTAACACCTGTCCCACCCTTATGCTTTGCCACGTGTCCAATAAAAAAAACAAAAAAATACATCGGTAATAGAAAACTGAACCAAATCCTCTCTCTCTCTCTTCTTCGAAACTGAAAAAACCCCAACATCATAAATTCATCGATGATCATGTCCTAATGTCGTAGTAACTTGACAAGACACTACCACCAATGAATCTGTTGCGTTATTCTCCACAAATCGGTATAAATATTGTATACTATCTTCGAATTATTTAAAGTCGCCGGAACTTTGATTATAAAGGTAAATTATTTGACCAACGAAGCATTGCTTCAATGGTACCGCGGTTACACTTGTGTACTCGCAGGGCTAGAGGTCTCGGGTTCGAGCCTCGTCACCCGCTCTAGGAATTGAAATATATTCCTTGAAGGTGGCCCAAAGGGAAGGTTTTACCGACCCGCTCCGGGACTAAGATCCGGCCCGCCTGCCCCTCGGGATGGTTAAAGGGTCGGATCCTCAGAGTGTGGTTCGGGTTTCCTGCCCGAAAGCGCGTGTGTGTGTGCAAATGATGACTAGGCTTCGGTCCGGACTGATGCAAGCTTGCCTTTCAAAAAAAAAAAAAAAAAAAAAAAAAAAAAAAAAAAAAAAGGTAAATTATTTGTATTCTTTCATCCATTCTTCAATCGAATGAAGATCTTGCCTAATATTAGGGTTTCTCTTCTTCAATTTTATGCAGTTGACTTAAGATCTGGGTTCGATATTAGGGTTTGCGATTGATTAGTTAAAATCGACATCAGTTTCTGGTTGAACAGCCATGATTTGTCCTTGTACGATTTGTGTTCGATATCCAGAAAAGGGTCTTAAATCGAAACTGATGTCACCAACAACCAACAACCAAGGTGCGTTCACCATTGATTATTTTGTTTGTGTGTTGTATCGTGCATTCAAATCGAAATAACTTTGTTTCAGTGTATGAATATGTATGAATCCGATTGCGCCGAGGTGAACGATTTTGGATCTATAAACACATGAATTTTACATGTTAGGGTGTTCTCATATGACGCCAATTACGAATTACATATTGGATGTGTAGCTGATTTAGACCACTTCTGTAGTATTTCACTCTTGAACTACATATCGGGTTGTTATATAAGTGTTTAATATTGCAGAATGAAACTGAATGTTGTAATTCTTGTGACGTTGTTTGCGGGGATTAATCATCCATGATTTAGTTGACCAGGTTGGCACGTTTTTAACTCAAGATTACATGTAAGTTTTAATAGCGAAAAGTTAATACTAATGGTTCATATACCTACAACAAAAAACAATGTTAAAAGTTATTATTGTTGGCATGTTAGTGCAAAAGTGAAGGTTTGGTTCAAAGTATTAAAGCTGAAGAAGGTGAAGGTTGCAATGTATATGGATCTCAACTTGGAAATTCAATTTTTGATAGTCAGGATCTATATGTTTTAAGGTATTGGCTTCTATGTATATATCTGATATATTAGGAAATTTCGAGTTTACTGATTGCGCCTTAACGTATGCCATCATGGCATACGTTAGCAAAACCCTTATTTTTATTACAAATAAAGAACCTATTATGCGCTTTTTCAGCTAGGTGCTCTGATGGAAGCTGTGTAATAAGTACTTTGAGACCCGAGGAATTGTAAAAGAACTCATAAATATAGACTGTGATGTGACTTTTGTAGGTTTCTATTATTCTACATTACGTATCTGAAATTCTGAATGTGGGTTTTATTTTTCAAAATTATGTAATATGTAATTTAACTCATATGTATTTGATGCAGGTACACCTAATCTGACATGTTTTATCATACACAAAGAAGAAGGTAATAATCTGATTTGATAATGGCAGTGGCACGTGTCCGGTAACATGTATCTATGGTACTATTTTATTTTGGTAACTCATAACACTCCATGGCTTAAATATTTTATATATAGTGAGGTTATTAGTTATGATTTTAAAAGTCTTCGGCTATTATGTGATTTCAGGACCTAATATAGTGGTGCATTTCAAATGATGACATTGCCAATCACAGTTTGTGTTCTCCCTTTCATGTATTTTAGGTCAGCTTTTTAAAATTTGCAGTGCTTTTGCCATAGAAGTCAACTCCAACATCTTACTTGATTCTAAAAGTAGTAATGTTAAACTACTATTGAACCATCCAGTGAAAATTTATACCCTAATACATAAATGGTTAATTAGGTTTACACTTTATCTCTAAAGGGTTAATCACTTCATAATTGTCAAAATAGGTAAAATGGGTCTAATGGGTCAAAATGACATATCACATCAAAATAGGTAAAATGGGTCTAATGGATCAAGGTTGCAATGTATGTGTTAGGTATTTGACTAGGAAACTTAATGATGTTGTGATTTAGTTTGGTAATACTGAACTTTTATTAGTAACAAAATTGATCAAGTAGATTAAGTATTTTGGTGCGTTATTCTTGATTTCATACTTATGATATGATGTATCCACAACTAATATGGTATTTTAGTATTTGTATACACAGGTGTCAACTATTACGATCAATTTTAGTGCTAAATATGTGAGTGCTGATGTTGATGAAAACTTGATAAAACTAGACTGATGAATATTTTAAAATGTGACTGTTTTAACATCTCTTTCCTTTACCCTTTTCGGTTTTGCAAATTGAGCCAACCCAAGTGGAAATATGCTTCATTGGTTTTGATCCAAAGACATCCTGCTAATCTGAAACCATCATGGTACACTTGTGAATATATATATATATATATATATATATATATATATATATATATATATATATATATATATATCATGCATCAAAATTCATTTCTGCTAAATAATCAATGATAAGATCATTATTGAAACCGAAAAAACGCAAAGCAGTTGGAGTAGATATGGATCGACTAACCTTTCGTTCTTCATCTTTGGTCGAGATGACTAAAGCTGATGCAATTAATATAACCATGCTAAAAACATTCACAAGCTTCGTTTTTTCTCTTCTTCAGCTCCTTTCAATTGCTTAAATCAGAATGAAGAAATATTAGTTCAGTACTAGGTTGTTAATGAGACGTTTAAAAGAAGGTAACAAGTTTAATTTGAAATTCTCGGTCAAGGTCAGCAATGGCATAGTTTGTGGGGCTAAAGTACACTAACAGCGTTTGGAGAACAGGCCTAAGGTAATTAAGGTTGTATTCGTAAAGGTATTTTGTTTCAAGTGTAGGTGGTAAAACGGGCGGTTTGGGTTGAGTGATTGCTCAATATTAGTAAGGTTTGATTAAGTCAGGTTTGGTTGACTCAAAATAGGTTTTGTTCAGAGTTTACAAGAAAATTCAAATTAATATTGTATCAAAAATGATTGCAAAATTAACATTATTTCGATAATAATATGAGTTAGTTATTACTATACTTTAAGATGTTTTATGATATGAAGTTTGAGAATGTACTTTGGCCGGTTTTCGACCCGTTTGACCACATTTTTTTCCGTTCAAACATTAATGATCTAAACTTAAATATTCTGAAATATATTCACAAATTTTGGATTTTATTTTATATATTTTTGTACGGACTCAGAGGTTTGGATCTATCGTTGATGAAGGATTATACATATGAATCCAAAAGGTATGTTTTTCATTTTTCTCAATAATTAGTTGTGTTAACAAATTTTGTTATTTAATTGTGGGGAGTAACATAATTGGATATACTCTTTATCAAGATTATACATTTGAATCCAACTACTAAAAAGAGTTTGGTAACAACTACTATTATTTTGTGTAAAACAAATTGTGATATTGTTAATTGTAACATTTTCGTTTCCAGTTTGTTTGATTAAGAATCGTCGTGCAACGCACGGGCTCTTAAAGGCTATTATTTATTATGTAATAATACTTTGTTTGATGTAAATAGACTTTTAAACTTCATTGTTTGTTTATTACTCATAGTGGTGTTGTTTTGTTTTACACCTTATGGGCTAAATTCTGAATCGACTATTTTGGATTTATGAAACCGCTACCGATAATCAGTGTTTGATTTTGGTCACACAATTCGGTAGGACCAAAATGTATGTGGGTAAGATCTTAAATCTTACGCTTTAAATGCATCAGGTTTTCATATCGTTTTTAAATAACAACACTCCTGATACAAAATGCATGCTTACATGATAATTACAGAACAACTCAATGTAAGTTCGGGTTCGAACTTCACTAAAGTACTAATTGACGCGGAAGTACAAGATGTCTCTGAATTCACAACACGGTATATGTTAAAATGTTTTATGTTTTTTAATAGTTGTAAAATATTATACATCATTATAAATACATTATAAATACATCTATAGTGACTTTGTGAAAAATTAAGATTACAAAATACATATACTCCATCAACAGGTTATAATGAGCATGCCTTTTTATATAATGTACCACTTTGTTTGATGTATTTATGATGAGGTTTTAAAACCATTTGTGTCAAATTTTGACATGACACTCAACATCGATTGACTGTTATCTTTGAAACGTTAATGCGAGAAATGTGGCAGGGATCCAAAGGTCTACCTAAGGTAACACAAAAAAATAATATAATGATTACTTCTGCTCGATCTTTGTTATGAATATATGGTGTATTTAACCATTCGCATGTAGGTTCAAAAGTAGCGTTGACACTTTTTAAGAGTGATAATGGCAACTGCTTCTCAAAGGCAGCTTATGAACTTCAAAAATCACTACAAATGGAGGTTGAAACAGGAAGAGTCGAAGAAAAAGCCAAACCTTCCAGTGACGTACGGATTCAACCGTTTTCGGAAAGAAAATCGTCTCAAACCTGGCACAAAGTGGTTTTTCACCTACGACTTTAAGAAACGTGTGTTCTATCTTTATTAATGTTTACAACAATCCTTAGAACAATTTGAATGCATTGGTTCAATGAAAAACATTGTTTGTTTTAATATCAAGTGTGATATTTTATATCGATGTTGTTTCGTTGTTTTTATAAGTTCGTTAACATTTTATTCTTAGTCTTATTAGAGTCCGCCGTGCAACGCACGGGCTCTTAAAGGCTAGTCATGTTATATTATAAAACTGATATATGTACTATTATTGTGTTACTTGCTACGGAGTATTTGATTAGATATGAGCAATGTGTATTTATTATGAGATTTGTATTGCATATGACTATCATTATATATTATATATGTATATGTATTATTGTCTTTCGACAATGGGGGAATAATTATCGTAAGACACACGGGTTGAATTTGGTTATGCGGTTCAATGAAAATTATTGAGAATGTGGATAGAGGCTCGAAATTCGTTAATACATAGAACTCAAATATTATTATTTTTATAGCTATATGAAATCGTGAATGTCTGTGCATGGTATTTTGCACGAAAAATGCACGATCCTCACTAAGCTTTTAGGCTTACGCATACTATTTTAAATATCATATCTCAGGTCATCCGAGGGAGATCAAGTGACTCTGATTGAATACATGAAGTAAAGTGAGACCGGTGTTATGACATTCGATGATGTCGAAAGAAAAGATGATATTATCGTAGTTATGTATTGAATTGAATGTTACATGAAATAAAATTACGTTATTTGACTTTCGCTGTGTATCTATGACCATCTACGCACTATGTATCGAATTGTTACATGAAATAAAAATTCGTTATTTAAACTTCGCTGTGTATCTATGACTATCTACACACTTTCTAAGGATCAAGGGGCCGGGTCTCTACATTGAATGACCAAATCACTTAATTAGTTTAAGATTAGTTACTTAATTAGTTACTTATTTACTTATTCGTAAATAACCCCACAATAGCTAAAAACAAAAGTCATAATGTACTTTTGGAATTTGAATTTTTATAACTTAAAAATAGACATGTGTGGGGAATAATAAACTCCAACGAAACATATTAAGTTTTGGTTGATTGTTTGGATTTAACCCCCCCCCCCCCCCCCCCTCTCCTTTCTATATATGATTCTTTTTACTATCCCTACTTTTTCTTGGTGGGGTTGGTTAGAAATGATCAAATTTGATAAAATACATGAAAACAACAATATCTGAAATCATTATTTCCAAGATCTACATATACACATTAAATAGATTTTCTTAAAAAATGAAAAAGAGAGAAAGCATATAAGTATATATAATTAATCCTTAATCAACCAAAATAATTCAAGAAAAAATAAATATGAATTAAGGGAAATTGACTAGAGCTTAAGGGACAAGTCAAGTTTTTGAGACTCATCTTGATTAGTCTTCAACTCCGGCCACCATAATCCACCAATCTCATCATTGCTGGTTGAATTCATACCGGTCCGAACCACCTCAAACCGACCTACACCGCCGTTAGACGGCGGAGCTGCCGCCATACTTGAGGTGTAGCTTGCTAAGTTCAACTTCCCTATAGTTGGCTGTGGATCAACATGTGGTCTTGATGACCACCCTTGTGGTCCATAAAAGCTCTTGAAACCCGAAGAAGATGTCGAAAACATGCCGGAATTAGAAGATTTATGGATCATTGAGTGTACCTGAATTCCAAGTGATCTGTTGTTTGTATTACTATTACTATAACCATGAAGTGGAAGTGAAGAAAGGGTAGAACAGTAATTTTGATCATGATGATGATGTTGTTGTTGATTCATATATGTATGACCAAAAGCTGAAGCTGCTGAAATCATTGGACTTGAAAAAAACCCCATTCTTTGGCCTCTTTTAGCAAGATTTCTTTCCCTTTTATGAGCATTTTGGTGACCACCTAGTGCTTGTGAGCTATAAAATTTTCTTTGACAATAGTTGCATGAAAAAACCCTAGGCTCAGTTGTATCTGATGCTTGTGGAGTTGTACCACCTTCTGATGAATTTCCCATGTTGAAACTATCTATAAGATTGAGTTCTTGATTCAAAGTTTGTATCTTTCTTTCTGATCCTTTTTCGTTATCGTTATCGTTATCATTATCGTCTTCTTCTTCATCATCATCACCATCAAAAGTTTCTATGATCTTTGTTGGATCACAAAACGAAAGCAATTCTTGTTGATTATATGATGTTTCCATTAGTTACAAAAAGTAGTGTTCTTGAGTCTCTTTATTGGTTTGAAGAGGTGTGTGAAATTGAAAGGGAAAAAAAGATGTTGTTTTGTGGAAAGTGAATGCTTTGTGCTTTAAGTGGAAAAATACTATGTGAAAGAGATATCCTAAATAAAGACTTTATTAAAGTAAAGTTATAGAGATTATTTGAGGTATAAGTACATAACAGTTTAATTTTAGGTAAAGCTTTTCACCTGACTAAATGAACATTTTGAATAATGTCACTGGCACTTATACTATATGAAGTTAAAGTTGTACCTTAATCATTTTTGGCTTTTTGCAATGCAAATAACCATGTCCCTAGATAAGAATATTTCAATTTTCAACTTAGTACTAGCTAGGTTGTACAAATAGTCTCTTTTAGTAGTAAAAAAAAGGTTTCACCAGAGGCAAAAATAGCCAGATTCTTGTACAATCATATCATGTTGTTATATACCGTTGTACAGTAGTTATATTTTTATATTTAATTAATACAGAGTAATATATTTAATCATTTGATTAGTAAAATAAAATTAGGCTATAGATGATCTATCAGGGAACATTATTTGTCTTATGCATGTTGGTATTCATGTGCTGAATTCAACTCTCCGTTCAATAAAGGGGAGTAATATGTACACCACCTCAATTTGTTATGTAAACAACCAGAATGCTTTACAGTATTATATTGTACAACACTGTAAAACATGATGGTTGTGTACATAACAAAAATAAGTTGTAAGTTGTGTACATATCATCACCCTTCAATAAAGGGTGTTGTTTTAATTATATATATATATATATATATATATATATATATATATATATATATATATATATATATATATATATATAAGATTTTCATTTACATATATCCTAGACTAGAACCTATATACAATAGAATAAGATCGATCAATGGTTCAAGTTTGTACATCAGATTTGTTTATTTGATTTGTCTATTTAAAAATACCAGGCCACTTCAATTTTTAATGATTATTATTTTAGTTTTTTTTCTTTTTCTTTTCTAGAAATTTACTAGGAAAGTAATAAACATTCCACTAAAAATTTATATCGTACAATTGTCGAATAGAATATAGAGCGAAAGTGTGTGTGAGAGAAAATTAGGAGAGAGAAAACGAGGAGAGAGAGCGAAAACTATGGTGGAGCAACAACTAAGCGAAATCGGTACAACGGGGGACTTCACGATCGGTTCATGAGACTATTTGGAATCCAATTAACTTCTTTCATGTTTTTCAACTTTCTGGATAATTGGGGAATCACATATTTATGGAGATCATTTAAACCTTATGGTAATCTTAGAGATGTGTATGTTACCGACAAGAGATTAAAGAATGGTTTTCGGTTTGGCTTTGTAAGATTCGGCAATGTCAAACACGAT
Source organism: Rutidosis leptorrhynchoides (assembly GCF_046630445.1). Lineage (NCBI taxonomy): Eukaryota > Viridiplantae > Streptophyta > Magnoliopsida > Asterales > Asteraceae > Rutidosis > Rutidosis leptorrhynchoides. Next base: position 109,127,973 of record NC_092333.1, on the reverse strand, counting down.
GATCAATTCTTAACTGCACTAGAGAAGATTAAATTCGATGGGGTTGGAATCAAAATCTTCAAGGCAAAAGAACGGGTGGATGCAGGAAAAGGTTACGGTAATATTCATGACAAAACGAAAACCAATCATCTTCAGACACTTAACTTTCGTCAATAAGCGGGTAATGCATTCAGAGATGACAGAAGATTTAGTGAACTTGCAGGCAACTCATGTTGTGAAAGGACCCGTCCTAATCCATCCGGACAAAGTCCACATCGACTACAAACGATTTACAATAGTTGGTTACATCGCGAGGTACTTGACCTCTATATGATAAATTTTACAAACATTGCATTCGTTTTGAAAAGACAAACTTCCTTACATCGAAAATTGACGATATGCGTACCATTTCATAATATATCTAATTATAATTATCTTAATAATAATCTTGATGAACTCGACGACTCGAATGCAACGTCTTTTGAAATATGTCATGAATGACTCCAAGTAATATCTTTAAAGTGAGCAAATACACAGCAGAAGATTTCTTTCATACCTGAGAATAAACATGCTTTAAAGTATCAACCACAAGGTTGGTGAGTTCATTAGTTTAACATAAATAATCATTTCCATCATTTTAATAGACCACAAGATTTTCATTTCTCATAAACATACGTCCCATACATAGAGACAAAAATATCATTCATATGAATTGAACACCTGGTAACCGACATTCACAATATGCATATAAGAATATCCCCATCATTCCGGGATCCTCCTTCGGACATGATATAAATTTCGAAGTACTAAAGCATCCGGTACTTTGGATGGGGCTTGTTGGGCCCGATAGATCTATCTTTAGGATTCGCGTCAATTAGGGTGTCTGTTCCCTAATTCTTAGATTACCAGACTTAATAAAAAGGGGCATATTCGATTTCGATAATTCAATCATATAATGTAGTTTTGATTACTTGTGTCCATTTCGTAAATTATTTATAAAAATTGCGCATGTATTCTCAGCCCAAAAATATAAAGGGTAAAAAGGCAAATGAAACTCACGCATATAATTATTGTAAAACAGTTACTAAAGCATTTGCATGTATTCTCAGCCCCAAAAATGTAAAGAGTAAAAGGGGACCAATGAAACTCACCGTATTGTATTTTGTAGTAAAAATACATATAACGACATTGAACAACTAAACAATGCAAGGTTGTCCTCGGATTCATGAACCTATATCATTTGTTTATTTATTAATACACATAATTGAAATCGAACAATATATATATATATATATATATATATATATATATATATATATATATATATATATATATATATATATATATATATATTTCATGTATTTATTTTGTATGTGAAAATATAAATTTTGTTATGTTTAATGTATAAAATATGTATATCGTTTGTTTGTTAAAACTAATAATGGTACTAATACTAACATGATATTTATAATGGTAAAATGATAATATTGATAATACTTATTATTATTACTAATAAAAATAAAAATGTTAACAAATCCTTTTAGTGATAAATATAATGATATTAATAATAATAACTGTAAAAATACTAATTTTACTATTAAAGATGTTCATGATAAATTTTTTAATAATTATCTAATAACGATACACATGATAATATTAATAACAATACTTTTAATGATTTGTTAACATTACTAAGAATGATAATAATAATATTACTACGTAATGATAATACTAATAATTATAGAATGTTACTAATACGAATGTTTATGGAAATAATACTAATTTATATTATTTTCATAATACTAGTAATAATAATAATAATAATAATAATCATAATAACTATAATAATGACAATAATACTTATATTAATGGTAAAAAATATTAATTTGCATTATGTTAGTGATAATAATAAGTAAACTTAACAATAATAATAATAATAACCTTAATTATAACTAATATCCTAATAATAAAAAAAATGATAATTACTACCTTAGTATTTATGATATTTTTAATAACATTGGCAATTAATAACAATAATAATAATAATAATAATAATAATAATAATAATAATAATAATAATAATAATAATAATAATAATAATAATAATAATAATATCAATAATAATAATAATAATAATAATCAAAGAAAACTACCTCAAAAATTCGGCCTAAAAAGAATATAATGACACTGCCATGGCTCGAACTCGAGACCTCTCGGTAACCTAAACAACCTACTAACCATCCCTCCATGCTTGTCTTTCTGTATTATATCTAAATTGAATTTTATAATACTCGTAATCTGATGTTCTCCTTCTTCATCACATTGGAAAATAACCAGAGATCATCCACAGCTAACAATTCTTAATTCCTTTGGTATTAAGATTCTCTACCAATACAGAAACGTTTATAATTACATTGAATTGGATTGTTTAACAGAAAAAAAAATAAAAAAAAAAATTACAAGAACTGCTACTGCAGTTCACGTAACAAACAAAAAAAAATAAAAATAAAAATTGATTTTTGAATTCAAGATGGTTTTGGATAAAACTTATAACATGAAATAGTTTTCATATCATTCATTGAAACTTTCTGAATCAACGATTGATCCATAAACATCAAAATCACTGCAAATTTCATGAAGAACCAATCGTTTGACTTTTTCAAATTAAACTTTGACTCACGAATTTAGAATGAATAACTAAAATTAGATTGTGAAACTTTTCAGGAAGTTTGAGAAAAAGGATACTAACAATACCTCATTAACACAATTTGAAATGTAATTGAAAATTGAGACTTTGGCATAATGGTACAGGAACAGGGGTAACGACATGGGTGTTCTTCAATATATTATGTTTAATTCAAAAAATTGAGAGTTGCTAAGGGTTCTGTGATTATGTGAAGTTGTATGATATCTATTTACAGCTGGAACAATTTTATGTATTGCAAAATTGTCGACAACAGATTTATTCATCAGAGAAAAAATTAAGTAAATGAATAAAATAAAAAAAATAAAGGCAGACAATGACTCTCAACTGAATTTGGCGTGATTATCTGATTTGGTTCGATTTGGAATTCCATTAAGAGACAGAAACAAACATTCAGCATAGTTTGATGTTTACATGTAACAAAACGTACGAATTTCTTGATTTTTATATATAGTTTATATAATTAATAATTTTATTAGTAATAATAATAATTGTATTAATAATATTAATAAATAATAATGATACTAATAAAAATAAAATGATAATAATAATATTATTGATGTTCATAGAATGTATTATGTCCTAATAATAATAAATTACATTTACAATAATACTAATAATAGTAATAAGATTTATATTAATAATAACAATATCTCTAATATTAATAAATGATACTAATAGTCATAAAAATGATAATAATAATGTTACTAATGATAAAAATATTAAAATGTATTATTTTTTAATAATAAGTTTACTAATAGTTAATAATTTATTTTAAATGTAAATTATAATTTTAATTAATCTCCTAATAATATTTTTATCTAAAATTATTATTTTTATTATTAGAATTTTTAATATTTAAATTTATAATGATTATATCAATAATACTAATATTGTTATTAGTATTGATAATGATAATAAAAGTACTAATAATCTTATTATAACAACTATATTTTACTTTGTAAGTATGTATAAATATTAAATATTGTTAACTATACATATCAAATACTTATATGATATATATATTAAATATTTACACCTATTGAATGTTTAACATTTATATATGTTATATATTATACTATGCATACAATCACTAATGATGTATATCAATCATATATACATATATATTTCAACTACTACATATTTTAATTGTGTTTTAAGTTTTCTTTTATAATATCTAATCATCTAATAGTTTATTAATCTATTTTAATTTATAATATAGTTATTTACATTTATAGTTATTTATATAAACATTTCTATATACAATTAAAGGTTCGTGAATCGTCGAAAATAGTCAATGGGTAATTATTACAAGAATAAAAATTTCAAAACTTTCGAGGCTCAACATTATAGATTTTGCTTATCGTGTCGGAAACATATAAAGATTAAGTATAAATTTGGTCGGAAATTCCCGGGTCATCACATGTTGGTGATTTTAGTGTCATCCAACTAACATTTTAGCTGATTGTGATTTACTAGAAAGCAGGAGTTGACTAGTGATACTTAACATGAGTTCGGTGAGTGCGGAGTGCACGCCCATAAGAGTGAACTAGACACTGGCGCACAGTAATGGCGGGGGTCAAGGGGGCTGCGCCCCCTTGCGGGGTCCAAGGGGAAGCGCCCCTGGCGGGGTCCAAGGGGCAGAGCCCCTGGCTGGGGCCCCGCTCCCAGGTGAGCGGGCAGGGGTCGAGGGGGCAGCGCCCCTCGCGGGGCTCGGGGCAGCGCCCCGAAACAAAAACGTTTTGAGTGATACGTTTTAATGAAACGTTTAAATAAAACGTTTTTCCCGCTCCTTTTTCAACCGTCATAACCATTCATTTGTTAACCGCCTAAACTGTTTTATATAATCGCTTTCATTCTTATTCAATTTCATACAGAACGAACACACAAATCTATACACATAAATCGCATTCTTCTTGTCTGGAAACGATTTTGCATTTCTAGTCTTATCCCAATTGAAATTTCGTGTAACCCGAGACAAGGAGGGTCGGAATATTCAATTAGGAAAGTGTTTCACGATTCTAGAAATATCCGGATTATCTGTTTACATACCCTGTTTCTAACAACTCAAGATTCCCAAATGCACATCTAAGAGATAAACTTTCCAATACAAGGTCAGAGGAAGATTTAAGGGATAAATTATTGAGAAGAAAAGAGCAGGATTTAAGGGATAAATTATCGAGAAAGAAAGAAGGAAAAGATGAGGCATGTAGGTCTGGTCCCATGGTTTACACAGATGAACGACTAATTAATGTGAAAGAAAGAAACACGTCCATATTTGGGAGGTCCATTCTATGTGAGCTAAAAACCTTGGAGCTATTCCTTTAATTTGAAGATTTATGTAGAGCAGAAGGTATGGTCAACTTCTCCTTGAAATATCTAGGACGAATGGACAAGCTAACGATATGTGATTCCTCAGCTACTGTCAATAACATCTTGGAAAATAAAGGACACGCAATCTTTAAATGGAGCAATGTAGTTAAGGTGTTGGATGGCAGTCCATTCCAGTCTCCTGGAAAACTACTTTGGGTGGACATTGTCGGGGTTCCGGTAACTTGCTGGAATGAAGTTACTTTCCGGACAATAGTCGGTTGGTGGGGCAATATACTGGATATGGAAAACTGCAGTCTCGAAGATGGTAATCAGAATCTTAACAAAGGTAGTGTTCTTATTCATACGAGAAGCAACATAGTAAAATATGATGGATATGTTAAACTAAAGGATGGTGAAGAGATATGTTACGTTAGTATTAAAGATGATGCAACCAGGATTTTCAAGGTTGACTTTGGTACACCGAAAGAACTCAGTGGGTCGATAACTATGATAATAATAATACCAGTGATGAGGAATTTATAGAGGATACATTCGAGGTATCTGATGAGGAAGAAAAGAACTTTTTCTTTAATCCGGATCAAGATGTCTCCATGCCGGAAAAAGAACAAGATATGTCAAAAAATAATGATGCTGCCGGTGACGACCCAAATTACGGCAAGCCTGATCGGAATAAACACGTCCAGAAAGATGAAGAGTCGGGTTGTTGGCCTAACGGTAATTGCCTGAAGAAAATCAACGATCTTGAGAAGACATAGGTGATAAACGGTGCAACTTCCAAAAATCCTAAACCTAATAATAATGATGCGAACAATTTACATGACACACAACCTGTTATTTCTGTCAACGTGGAAAAGGAACATATAGAATGTGCAGATACCGAGGAAGAGCTAAACAATTGCATAAAAGACTCTTATGATGATATTAAGTCAAATGAGCTCAATTCACCCTTTAATGGCTCGCCCCAAAAGAATCATGTGTTGGATAATGAAAGCAATCAAGCGAGCCAAGATAACGATGTTGAATTTAAAGTTGGGCCTAGACATGATGATACTGGGCTAGATGTTCAGCCTGAGCATTCTACTTGATGTGTGCAGCGGTGTATACGAAATACTATTATTTTTACTACGAAATACTACGAAATATTACACAAGTTTTATTAATTTACGGATGAGATATACCTAAACCTTGCTACAACACTTATAGGCAGTGTACCTAATCGTAGAGTAGTGTAGTTTTTAGTAAGTCCGGTTCGTTCCACAGGGAGCTGGATAAGTTTAACGCTATATTTATTTTACACTATATTTGTATAACTATATATATAAGTAATATTATTATTATTATAAAAGGAGGGTTTTACCGTTTAATGACCGGTTTGTCGATTTTAAATAAAGCGTAAAGATAAATGATGATAATATAAATGACAGAATTTAAATTGCAATAAAGTAAATTACAGTAATTAAAATGACAGTAAATAAAGGTACGATGAAATATGAAATAAAAGTATTATGCTTATTTAAACTTCCGTAATCATGATGTTTGACGTTTTGATTTTAATTAATTGTTACCCGGGTTAATTGTCCTTTGTCTTGGTTTATTTGATACCTATCTGATTTTTGTCCATAATAGTCCATCGGTCATAATTATAAAATGCTCGTCAAATTAACCTTATTTTCGAAGTCAAATATTCCAACTAATTAGGGATTCGAACTGTAACAAGGTTTTAATACTTTGTTAATAATTACACCAGGTTATCGACTGCGTGTAATCCAATGTTTTAATACTTTGTTAACAATTACACCAATTATCCTTGTATGTAATCCACCCCTGTTTTAATGAGATATGAATATTAATTTACCCACTTGATCAGAATGAATAATCAATTACCCAACCCAAATAATTAATTAAATGATCGTAAAAGATGTCGTATAAACGTCACTAAATAGAACATACATAATCATTTTAATAATTACTATTAGATTAACTAATTTGAAGATAGGTTCGACAGATTCTAATGAGTTGTCATTCGATTAGACAATACCCCCTATCTTTTGTCCAAACCTTAATTTGAAGATAGGTTCGACAGATTCTAATGAGTTGTCTTTTGTCCAAACCTTAATTATGGTACAAAATTCAATAACCCAATCTTAATTTTTAGTCAAACATCACGATTACTTTGGCTTAAATAAGCATAATAATAACTTAGTTACAAGACATTAATTTAAAAAGAAAGAACATAGCTTACAGTGATTATTTATCGCGTAGTGTTACACGGGCAGAGTTCCGACTTAAAACCCGTAAAACATTTCTTACAATAACCCAACTAAACCATAATTTATTATTAATCTTAAATTAAAATTAAAATTATAATAAATATATTACATATAGAGAAGAGAGATTGATAAAAGTGTGTAATATTTTCGTCCAAAAATCTTGCAATTTATAGAATGTCACGTGCTACAGTACTCCATGCGACCGCATGGAGTTTGTGCTTCCTGGCCATGCGGTCGCATGGCCGCCTTTTACTGGTGACATAAACTTCCAAAACGTGGGCTGCTCGATTTTTATAATATATATTATATAATATATATAATTTTAAATAATTATATATATATTATATTATATTCTTGTGCATAGTTGACTTGTAATTTTCGGTCCATTGCGTCGCGCGTTGATAGTTGGCTCAGGTCCCGGTTTCGGATTTTCGAACGTCCTTTCGTACTATTTAATATCTTGTACTTTGCGTTTTGCAATTTGTAATTTGCACAAAAAATTATTTTCCTTAACTCCCAAAATCTGCGCAAGTCTTTAACTCACTTTTAGTGGCACTTTTGAGTGCACTATGGCTTTAGTGACACTTTTCAGGCTTTAGTAGCACTTTTTCTTCAATTCTTTAATCTTCGTGCTTTGTCTTCACATTTATTTATTTAAACGATTACAAGTTAAAAATAGAATAATTACAACTAAAAACTTTACATATTGGGATGATATTGCGACTAAATATATGTTCGTTTGGAGCACTATCACTACTCGTTCACCAAAAGTAACAAGAAATCTGTTAACATAAACACCAACAGAAACACGTCTAATTTAAGGGGAGGCGTAAGATCAATGAAAAGTGATTGCTGCTGGATTGGTATTGGGAGTTGGAAGACGTCTTCCCGTATGATGAATCTAAATAATTACGCAAGAAAATAGAAATCTTGTAGTCACATATTGCGATCTAGATGCACATCTTGTGATTCGGCTGAATCAGATGGTACAAAAAGATCAAAGGACAAAAACAATAGTGATTCATGCTCATTCAACTCCTTAAACTCGAATGGTGTCTATGAATATGGATGCCAATTAGGGTTGAAATGGCAACAAAAACCTTATGGTTTATAGGTAATTTTCATAACCTTAGTCTAAATTCTTTTATTATGAAGATTATTACCTACGATATTAGATGGGTGGGTCGGGTATTGATAGTAAATATGGGCCAACGAAACATTTTATTTCTAAAGAAAAACCATCTTTTTTTGCTATACAAGAATCTAAACTACATACTATTGACAATTCGTGGGTTGAATCGTTTTGGGGGTCTACTGACTACGACTTCATTCAACAACCTATGGTCGGGAAATCGGGAGGACAACTTTTAATTTGGGAAACTCTATCATTCGAGGCAACTGACGTTATTATGTTTGATCGTGTTATTTGCATACGAGGTACATGGAAATCAAATGGTACTAAATTGAACGTCATCAACTTCTACGTTCCCCATGATGGCATTAAAAAAATAGACTCTTTAGGATTCATTGTCGAATCTAATTAATGGTTAACTTGACGAGGCTTGGGTATTGTGCGGTGACTTCAACAAAGTCAGAGAGGAATCAGAAAGATTAAACTGCGTGTATGTTGAAGCCCGAGCAAGAAAGTTTAATAATTTCATATTAACTAGTGGTTTGATAGATATTCCAATTGGCGGTAGGAAATATACTCGTGTATGTGATAACGGGCTTAAATTTAGTAAAATTGTCAGGTTCCCCGTGTCCCAAAAGTTTATCTCAGTATGGGAAGATGTTTCAGTGGTTGCTATGGACAAACTAACGTCAAATCACTGTCCACTTTTATTAAAGAAAGACGATAAAGACTTCGGGCCAAAACCCTTCAAAATATTTGAAACGACCCGTCCATATTACTATAAACGCAGTACGTTATTCATTGGTCCCATAGCGAGGTATTTGACCTCTATATGATACGTTTTAGAAAATATTGCATTCGTTTCATAAAAAGCACACCATTATTATACATAATGCATGTTTTAAACAAATGGGCGATTATTTAAGAGATAATCCCCATAATACAGCAGTTTTCAAATACTACACTCATGACATAACATCGAATATAATACATGACAAAGGTTTTATTGAATGCAACACCTTCATTTAACCAAAAGCATGAGACTCCATGCACAGCTTGCTCAGATAATGCAACGGCGGAAGACTTTCTTAAGGACCTGAGAATAAACATGCTTAAACAGTCAACACAAAGGTTGGTGAGATATATAGGTTTAAAGCTAGCATCGATATAAATATAGACCACAAGATTTCATAGTTACAAATTTTTCAATAAAGATATTCTGTAAGTTGTTGAACGCTTCGGTAACTATACTTAACCATAAATGTAGCATATTCCCTTTATTATGAAATCTCCCTACACTGTATCAAGTGTAGTAAAAACGAAGTATTATGCAACCATTTACGATACTAGAGCGACTAACCCGGTTGGGGTTGTCAAACCCGATAGATCTATCAATAGGATTCGCGCTTACATGTTCTTACAACATGTAAATATTAGTTACCAAGCTATTAGGGAAGATATGCAAGGTGGTACAACTCAATGTAGAATATATTTTAAGTACTTGTGTCCATGGCGTAAAACATAAAATGCATGTATTCTCATCCCAAAATATTTTTAGAGTTTAAAAATGGGACTATATACTCACTTTCACAGATTTTTACTTCGTCAGAAAATAAGACTTGGCCACGGGTTGATTCACGAACCTATAACAAAAAAATATATATATATATATATATATATATATATATATATATATATATATATATATATATATATATATATATATATATATATATATATATATATATATATATATATATATATATATATATATATATATCAAAGTATGATCGAAATATATTCACATCATATTTGTATTTACGTGTTGACAATTTAAGTTATTAAGTTAGTAGTCCAACGTTAGTAGTCTACAATTAGTAGTCCACAATTAGTAGTACATAGTATACACGTATTGTATAAGACTCAATCATGACCTACAATACCGCTATTGTAGTTACACGTATTGTGTATATGGGTCTTTTGATTTATTAGACGTATTGTGTAACCATGACATGTTAGAATACATGTATAATACAAGAAAAGTTAGTTAGGATATGGTTAGTATAGATTTTGTAAAAACAATCCCGAATTCATTTTAGCCATTTTTAACCAATATTGTTTTGCTCATATCTTTTTCGTTATAAATCCGTTTTGAGTGAATCAAATTGCTATGGTTTCATAATGAACTGTAGTATTTAGAACTAAACTGAAAAAGTAGTGGTTTATTGTCAGAGTTACAGGTTACAAGTCATATTTGAAAAAGGTAGTCATTTCAGTCGAAAGAACGACATCTTGATGACCATTTTGAAAAACATACTTCCACTTTGAGTTTAACCATGATTTCTGGATATAGTTTCATGTTCATAAGAAATATCATTTTCTCAGAAGAACAACTTTTAAGTCAAAGTTTATCATAGTTTTTAATTATCCAACCCAAAACAGCCCCTCATTTTACTACGACGGCGAATGTCCGGTTTTACGGTGTTCTTCGTGTTTACAGGTTTTAAATCATTAAGTTAGCATATCATATAGATATAGAACATGTGTTTAGTTGATTTTAAAAGTTAAGTTAGAAGGATTAACTTTGTTTGCGAACAAATTTAGAATTAACTAAACTATGTTCTAGTGATTACAAGTTTAAATCTTCGAATAAGATAGTTATATATATATGAATCGAATGATGTTATGAACATCATTACTATCTCAAGTATAGTAGGTAAAACTACTGGAAATGATGAGAAAATAACTTGAGCTTCAAAGGATCTTTGATGTCTTGGAAGTTCTTGAAGCAGAATCATGACACGAAAACAAGTTCAAGTAAGATCACTACTTGATTTAAGATAGTTATGTTTATAGGAATTAAACCAAAGCTTGGATATTATTATTACCTTGATTAAAGATGAAAAGTTACTGAGATTAGATGGAAGTTCTTGATCTTTGATGAGTTGTTGGATTGGATTAAAAAGATTGGAAGTAATCTTGCAACATCTTAATTCTAGGTTGTTTTTATGATAATTAAAGCTTGTAATTGAAGCTAAATGATGGAAATTTTTTTTGGAAATGATCAAGTATGAAGTTAGGAGTATTTTGAGAGAGAATTGGGAGTGTAAGTATATAACGACCCTCATTTTTCCATTCTATATTTTTCTAATATTAAATGCCCAAACAATATAATTAAAACTTAATGATTAAACTTTAATCAACAATTGTTAAGTGTTAAGAGTTATAAAATATATTAATTAACTTTGTGCAATAATTGACAAGTTAATAAAAGATGAAAATAATAAACTGTTAGTCGACACTCACTGCTAATTAAAATTTATGCATTTATGTAATATTATAACTAATAACCTATAAGTAATAAATAAAAAGTGACATTTATATAAATAATAAAACAATTGGGAACTAAAATATATATATATATATATATATATATATATATATATATATATATATATATATATATATATATGTATATATACAAGTCATGAATTAGTAAAAAGAAAATAATACTTATCATGTAATAATAATAATAATAATAATAATAATAATAATAATAATAATAATAATAATAATAATAATAATGAGACTAAAGAATCTTAAACAATTACATCTTTATGTTGACTAAAAAATAAAATAAAATAATATATATATATATATATATATATATATATATATATATATATATATATATATATATATATATATATATATATATATATAAACTAGTACCACCTATTGTTGACTAAAAATTATAAAATAAAATAAAATCATTAATTAGAACATCCTTATGTTGACTAACACTCTAATACTTGCACTATATAAACACCCCTAGACTCCTAGTTTCTCATTCACAAATCAAACCAAAATCCTCTCTCAAAAACAATCTCTCCCTCTCCATCTCTTGTGGTATTAGGATCTTCAAGCTTGTTCTTCGTGTTCATCAAGATTTTCAAGCGTGTTCTTCATTATTTGGGTTATTTGATCTTCATCACCAATTTTTCCTCTTGTTTCTTATTAATCTTCATCATCATTAACAAGGTATGATCCAAAATCTTAAAACTTTTAAATCTTTCTTTCAATTCATGTTTATATTCATAATCATATTCGTGCATGATCTTAACATTCATATTATTTAGATCCTCAAAACCCTAAACCCTAATCATTAAAATACTACTTTAATTAACTAACCATAATTAATGAAACCCTAATACTACTTATACTATTAATTAACATGTATACACTATTACTATTACTAACACCTATAACCTACTACTTATATTATAACACATAAAAATATTTTGGGATATGTATTAGAGATGTATAGATCTTCGAACTTTCTTGACGAATGGTTTCTACGAAACTCTAGGCGGAAGGGTTTGGATTTCCGATTTAAAGGATCCTATAGCTCTAGACCTGAAATGGCCATTCGAAGGGAAAGGGGTGATTGGAAGCTTATCTAATACGGCAAGTATCCTAAAATGGAAAACACTCTTAAAGTAGAAACTTTCTAGTTATAGAAACTTACTAAGATAAGAAATCTACTAAAAGTGGAAACTTTCTAAAAATAGAAACTTACTAGGAAAGGAAACTTAGTAAAACGAACTATACTTACAACACTATCATACTTAAACATCTACTTAAACTTGGACAAAAACACTTACTACTCTTAAATGTAAATAGGTTGACTTTTCTGCTCACTCATCCAACTTTCTATTCCGAGGAATAACTCTCTCTCTACTTACTAAGGTGAATTCATAGCCCCACTCTTTATTGCTAGCAAATTTACTTACTTTTATTGGGGTGAGACACATGCTGTTTTTACATTTTACAACTTAGACACAAGTACCAAACTACTAAACTATGCTATACCCGGCTATGTCCGACTAAGTCCCTACAGTGATATTTTTAATTGCTCGTTGAATGCATGCTTAATTATTGGGGGTAGGCCTATCGGGAGTAACATCCCCGATACATTTGACTAAGTCTTTGTATTACTTAATAATGAAATTAAACCGACAAGTATAAACTACAACTTGTCTTTGGGGCAAGCTTGAACGTTTAGTCTAAATATCACGCATTGGCATAACTTTTTGATCTGCGAGATCAACTTTATAAACTAAATCTTGTGGTCTAAAAACAACGATAACTACTTTTGTTAAACCTATGATTTCACTCCACCTTTTTGGTTGACACTTTAGCATGTTTGTCTCAGGTGCTGATTGATTTAATCTTACTTACTTACTTACTGCTTATGTGATGCTACTTGGACTTAGGAACAAGAGATATCGTATTTACTATTCTTGCATTTTAAACATTTACTTTATTGTAATTTCAATTCTTGTAACGACATTTCATTTTCCACTGCATACTCTCAATAAAGTTTGATTTTATCATGTAGTATTGTTCTCGTATATTATAATATGTTGGTTTATTTGATATTAGTGACGTTTCTTCCTGATCCTATCTGGAGGATGTTACAGAGTGGTATCAGAGCAAACCAGGCTGTTATAGAGAACCAGGATTGCATCTTTATGTGTGCCTTACTTACTAGCTAAGGTGCCTTAGCAATCTAGGAAACTATAACCTTTCCTGTCTTAGACTTTAAAGCACTTAGGATTGCCTTATAATCTTAACAACCTTGCCTTGATAATCTTGGCTTAAAATGCTAATCAAAGTTTCTTTCCTAATAATAGGATGTCAAGCGTTAATAAAAACAACAAGACAATTCTTTTCAAACCATCTGAAGTAATGACTCACTTCAAACCTGCTATCGAAGAAGATACTGGATATCCTTCAACTGCAAGACCAATCCAAAGTCCACCTTATGGCTTTGGTGGTCCTCTCTCACCAAACTATAGTCCGGATACTTTACCTAATTCTCCCGAATACTACCCGACTCCAAGAACGGAAAGTAAAGGGAAACGCCCTGTTGATTTTAAAGAAGATGGCCCGTCAAAGAAAAGATCCCGATCTCCTTCCTACGAAGAAGTTGATGCCAAGTACGAGATCATGAATCTGCGAAAAACTACCGCTGGCCTAATTCGTCATATTGCAAGGATTGATGTTCAAATGAAGGAAAAAGACCTAGCGATCAGGAAGCTCATGGAGGAAAATGCTGAGCTAAAGAAGGAGATAAAGTTGGTGAAGTATAAAGGTAATAGAAATGCCCGATGAGGGAAGCAATCTCTTGCCTACCTAAGAGAAGATGTTAACTTTAGATTGAAGATGGAGGAAAACTGCCTCGAGTTCCTGCATGAGAAACAAAAGGCGAAGAATGAGAAAGTTGAGAAGTTTTGAAGAAGGTTGAGGGCGAGAAGAAGAAATATGAAGACTACTTCAATCCTAATATTTCCTAGTTTATCCTATTCCAATTTCTCATCTATGTAAAGGTTATGCCTTAAACCATTTCTATATCCGAATTGTGTATTAAAAAGGCTTATTTAATGCCTCGTTCTTAATAATATAAAGTATTTCGTTTATATCATATTCATCTTTATCCTATCAAATTTATCAAACTTCTATACACCCTTATGTAGTGAAGAATCATGGTTCGTCCAACTATACCAACTCTTACCACGATGTTTCATAATTTCCTCGTCTGACTACGTCTTCCACAACTTCCATAACTATCAAAGATATGAAGGTTAACCAAGTCTATAAAGACTGCAACTTAAAACTAGCCAACCATAAGTTAGTAACTGTTTTCACGGATGACATTTCGAACTGCTCCAAGAGTGAGAAAGGACGTGAGCAACATTTGCAAACTCATTCTTGAGAAAAAGAACAACTCTACTCAAACTTTTCCAAAGTGCAAGTTTTAGCTTAAAACCGACATGTTGTCAATCCAGCTAAGATTACTGCTGTCCTTAACACACTATATTAGAAGTCATCATTGATAACATATCCTGACCTTATGGAGTGACCTTGGAAAGGAAAATGAATTAGTGAAATATAATGACGGTGGCCGACGTGATTATATTACGGTAATTCATAGAGATATTCCAATATCATGACGTATGGAATAGAAAGTGAATCAAAGAAAAACTCTCAAGCTATCTGTTAAAAAAAAAACCAAATGCAAGGGCATGAAAAGAGAAAAATGATCATCTTGATATTTAGTAGATACGAAGAACTCATTCTAATCAAACTATATATCTATCTCATACTCATTTAACAAACTTTCATGTACCATAAAAAGTTGTAGGCAATCGAATTTTGAAATTCATTCATCCTAAATGGATATCTCCTGATCATTGATACATAATCATCACTTGTTATTACACTCTCGGTGTAAATTCTCATATGACTTTCAAAAACCTATGTCATTTGAACCCTCCAACGTCGATATTACAAACACCATGTCCAATATTACATTATCTATGTCGAGATGATAAATATCTCATATGCATAATCTTCTGAAGAATGGAACCTCCATACATGTATCGTTTTAACTATCATAGTCAAGAAACTTCTGTACTCGTACATCTACTTATAATAGACTACTTGGCACCATGCAAGTAATGGTGCCATACTCAAAAAATAATAGATCATTGTCAACTCGAAAACCAGAGGTGAAATACACTATCTCAAGTTGTGGCTTGAGCTAAACTCATCTAAAAAACTGCTGTAACAATTGAAATGATTCCATCATACTTTAACGTATCCTCTGATCAGACCAATTAAGGCTGAATTCAAACAATCATTACATAGTTGAAAGTCACTGCTTTAGCATTTATTTATACTTGTCTATGCAACTGCCAGATTATTCATGCCGAGTTCTCGAACTCTCACTATCTTTCGAACGATTCAAAGTTGCAAATCTTATTTGAGGTTCTTTCATACATAACTCTAAATCCGAGGGATTTACTCATTTGATGATAATCACATTATCATCCTTCTAACTTTAATGTTAACATTTCGAGTCCAAGGACTCATGCCCTGATAAAAGTCGATCCATTAGTTTTCACTACCTTGAAACAATTATTACACAATTATCCTCCAGAATTTTAAAATCTTCAATCAATTTTTCTCAAACAAATAAACTCTTAAATACAAGTATCCTGTTTTCCAAAGATTTCTTACACGAGTCTTTATTTTCAAACTATCTCGGAATTTATAAAAAAATGATTTTTCACTTATGTGATTTATAAAACCTTATACATAAACTTAACTTTACGTACTTTGACTAGTACATATCAAATTATACTTTCACTTCTACAAATTTCCACTTTGATTAAATCGAAATTACTTTACAAAATTTTACGTAACCCTAGTTGTACTATGAACATCATTTCGTCACCTCCTCTAAAATTACTTTCACTAATTATATAAACACTTTTGCATTTTTAGCCATTTACCTGTGTTTCATTAAATTAAACATTCTTTTAAACAACTCTTTTTTTTGTATTGTTCAAATTATTTCACATAAAATAGTACGTGTTGTACATAACTCAAGTTTTACCAATAGCTCCGCTTCGTTTATATTGTTATAACAAATGTCGCAACTTTTCAAAAATTACTTTGGTTTATTATTAAAACTTTCGTATTGCTCTCCAATGTATTTGGATCACCTTTATTCTCATTCTCCGTGCAAGAACGAGACTTACATCTTTACGTACATCATCTCTTCCTTGCTATGTTATTCGTTAAGAAGTTTCTACTTCTGGTATTTCACGGCCAAACCACGACGCTCTCGTAAACATCAAAACTACGATCTTTTGAACAAGGAAGCAAAGGTTCCTTCATGGTAGAAACAATACCTTATAATCAATGATTCACATTTATTCTCATCCACATTTAAACTCATAAGTAAATAATAGACCGACTCGCCATTTGTGCAAAAACACTTTTCTTACTCTGAAGGAGTTACCTTAGACATTTATGAAGATACTCTAAACATTTCTTCCTTTTTGGTTTGCAACTAGATGTTATTCTAGTCAAGTTTTAATCTATGATTCGACATGAAACTGAAATCATAAGTCTTAAAGCTACATTCTGAAACTATTTCTAAAGACAAGTTCTCATGTATACTGAATGATGTCTTAAATTTAATTGCTCGTATTATCCTAAGATCAACGAACTCTCAACTAACATCTCATTTGTCTATTAGACATCTCTTGAAAACTAAAGGTATTATGGTTACTTTTCGAAACTTGAAGCTGGTACTATCTCTAACAAACACCAGCCATACATCAAACTACGTAACTGAAATCTTTACGTACTCTACTCTATTTTATATGCCCTACTATTGTGGCATAAACACTCAAGATCTTAACGAGCTCAATAATACATTTCATGCTATTATAGCATCATCTTTCCTTTTAAAGAAAAACTAGTCAAACGACACTCTTGTTATTCCTTGGAAAATTCTCCGCATTTAATGCACTTGTAAACGACCTATTAAGGTTAAGGATCATGAGATCAAACATGTAAACAAAACAATATACTTATTGTTAACACTCATTGGCCCCGACCGTACCCGGGAACGTGAAAATCAAACTCTATTGTTAAAGTCCATTGGGATTCGTGTAGAAGCCCCTAACATACATGGGAACGCGAAGACTAAACGATACAGAAATACCCCCATCTCTTCTCAACTGCTGATGCAAACGAGAGCTCTACATAAAACTTCGGGACGAAGTTTCTAATAACGGGGAGGTACTATAACGACCCTCATTTTTCCATTCTATATTTTTCCAATATTAAATGCCCAAACAATATAATTAAAACTTAATGATTAAACTTTAATCAACAATTGTTAAGTGCTAAGAGTTATAAAACATATTAATTAACTTTGTGCAATAATTGACAAGTTAATAAAAGATAAAAATAATAAACTGTTAGTCGACACTCACTGCTAATTAAAATTTATGCATTTATGTAATATTATAACTAATAACCTATAAGTAATAAATAAAAAGTGACATTTATATAAATAATAAAATAATTGGGAACTAAATAAAAAATATATATACAAGTCATGAATTAGTAAAAAGAAAATAATACTTATCATGTAGTAAATGTAATAATAATAATAATAATAATAATAATAATAATAATAATAATAATAATAATGAGACTAAAGAATCTTAAACAATTACATCCTTATGTTGACTAAAAAATAATATATATATATATATATATATATATATATATATATATATATATATATATATATATATATATATATATATATATATATATATATATATATATATATATATAAACTAGTACCACCTATTGTTGACTAAAAATTATAAAATAAAATAAAATCATTAATTAGAACATCCTTATGTTGACTAACACTCTAATACTTGCACTATATAAACACCCCTAGACTCCTAGTTTCTCATTCACAAATCACACCAAAATCCTCTCTCAAAAACAATCTCTCCCTCTCCCTCTCTTGTGGTATTCGGATCTTCAAGCTTGTTCTTCGTGTTCATCAAGATTTTCAAGCGTGTTCTTCATTATTTGGGTTATTTGATCTTCATCACCAAGTTTTCTTCTTGTTTCTTGTTAATCTTCATTATCATTAACAAGGTATGATCCAAAATCTTAAAACTTTTAAATCTTTCTTTCAATTCATGTTTATGTTCATAATCATATTCGTGCATGATCTTAACATTCATATTATTTAGATCCTCAAAACCCTAAACCCTAATCATTAAAATACTACTTTAATTAACTAACCCTAATTAATGAAACCCTAATACTACTTCTAATAATTAACATGTATACACTATTACTATTACTAACGCCTATAACCTACTACTTCTATTATAACACATAAAAACATTTTGGGATATGTATTAGAGATGTATAGATCTTCGAACTTTCTTGACGAATGGTTTCTACGAAACTCTAGGCAGAAAGGTTTGGATTTCCGATTTAAAGGATCCTATAGCTCAAGCCCCTAGACCTGAAATGGCCATTCGAAGGGAAAGGGGTGTGATAGTGCTCCAAATGAACATATATTTAGTAGCAATATCGTTCCAATATGTAAAGTTTTTAAATGTAATTTCCTTATTTTTAGTTGTAATAGTTAAATAAATAAGTGCGAAGACGAAAGACGCAAATCGCTCGAAAATGAAGATTTAAAGACAAAAACGAAGATTTGAAAGACCAAAACATCCAAAAAGCTCAAAAGTACAAGATACAATTAAAAAGGTTCAATTTATTGATAAGGAACGTCTAAAAATGACAAGAGTACAAGTTACGAAACGCAAAGTACAAAATATCTCAGCGTACGCAAGGACGTTCGAAAATCCGGAACTGGGACATGAACCAACTCTCAACGCTCGACGCAACGGTGTAAAAATTACGAGTCAACTATGCACAAGAATAAAATATAATATTTAAATAATTCATAATAAGAATAATATTAAATAATAAAAAGTTGTTAATTGAGCATAGTTCAGGGGTCGTAAATGAAAATTTGAATTCTAATTTTCCTATAAAAGGAACGACGATTACGATCAATGGGGGAGATAATTTTTCGATCTTTTTTTCTTTCTATCTTTTTTCTTATATCAAATATCAATATCTATATTTATAATTCTCTATCATAATGTTAATGTAATCAGATATAACAATAATCTTAATTTTAATTTTAAATTATGATAATAATAAGATTTATGATAGAGATCTTTTGAGTATGTAAGTCGAAATTCTGTCCGTGTAACGCTACGCTATTTTTAATCATTGTAAGTTATGTTCAACCTTTTTACATTAATGTCTCGTAGCTAAGTCGTTATTATGCTTATTTAAAAAGAAGTAATCATGATGTTGGGCTAATTACTAAAATTGGGTAATTGGGCTTTGTACCATAATTGGGGTTTGAACAAAAGAACGACACTTGTGGAAATTGAACTATGGGCTATTAATAGATGGGGGGTATTGTCTAATTGAGTGACAACTCATTGGAGTCTGTCGAACCTATCTTCAAATTAATTAACCTAATAATTAATAATGATTATGGTTGTCCTATTTAGTGATGTTCATATGGAATCTGTTATAATCATTTAATTAATCAATTGGGTTGGGTAATTGATTATTCATTCTGATCAAGTGGATGAATTAATATTCATAAACTAATTAAAACAGGGGTGGATTACATACAGTGATAACTGGTGTAATTGTTGACAGAAGTGATAACTGCGTCACAGTTTAAATCCTTAATCAGTTGGAATATTTGACTTCGGGTATAAGGGTAATTTGACGAGGATACTCGCACTTTATATTTATGACCGATGGACTATTATGGACAAAAACCAGATAGACGTATCAAATAAACCAGGACAAAGGACAATTAACCCATGGTAATAAATTAAAATCAACACGTCAAACATCATGATTACGGAAGTTTAAATAAGCATAATTCTTTTATTGTATTTCTCATCGTATCTTTATTTACTGTCATTTTATTACTCGCAATTTTATTTACTGTCATTTTATTTATTGTCATTATTTTACGCACTTTAATTATCGTCATTTATCTTTACGCTTAAAATATAGAATCGACAAACCGGTCATTAAACGGTAAAACCCCCATTTTATAATAATACTACTACTTATTTATATATATATTTTTACAAATAAACTTAATAATATAGCGTTAACTTCACCAGCTCCCTGTGGAACGAACCGGACTTACTAAAAACTACACTACTCTACGATTAGGTACACTGCCTATAGTGTTGTAGCAAGGTTTAGGTATATCCCATCCGTAAATTAATAAAACTTGTGTCATATTTTGTAGTATTTCCTAGTAAAAATAATACTATTTCGTACCCTCACGCTACATCATCAAGTTTTTGGCGCCGCTGCCGGGGAGCGCTAAAACGCTATATTTTTAATTATAATAATATTGAAATAAAATATAATAATATAATAATATTGAAATAGAATATAATAATATAATAATATTGAAATAGAATATAATAATATAAAAATATTTAAGAATCAAAATTTACGTAAATTTTAAAAAAAAAAGTCGTATTTATTAAATACTTCAGGGGTATATTATGTAACTTATAATTAATAATTGCTATCATGTCGCTTTCATGTGAATAGTAAATTAATTAATTTATTTTCATTTACTATTCATGAATAGTAAATGAATTAAAAAAAAAAGTTTTAAAAAAAATTATAATTATAAAAAAATTATTAATTTGTAAAAAAAAAAAAAAAAAAAAAAAAAAAAAAAAAAAAAAAAAAAAATCGTTTTTTTTTTTAAGAAAAAAAAAAATCGTTTTTTTTAAAAAAAAAAAAAAATTAAAAAAAAAAAAAAAAACGAAAAAAAAAAAAAAAAAAAAAAAAAAAAACGTAAAAAAAAAAAAAACGTAAAAAAAAAAAAAAAAACGTAAAAAAAAAAAAAAATTATTAAAAAAAAAAAAATATATATATATTTTTAAAATTTTGTTTATAAAAAAAATGTTTTTTTTTTAGTTTTATTACCTTTAGATTTTTAGACTATAGTCGCAACTTTTAGTATTAAGTTTAGTTTTGCCATAGTTATTTTTACTTCTAGAATTTTTAGGCTTTGCCGTAAAATCCCTTAAGTGCTTATTCCTTAGACTAAGTTTTAGGTGCTTTAGAATTTTACGACGCCGTATTTCGCACTACTTTCTTATTTTTATTTTTCGACGCCTATTTTTCGACCTTTTATTTTTCGACATTTTTCGACGCGCAATCTATTTCTTTCTTATTTCTCGCTATTCTAGTTTTAGGACATAGAATTTTTTTTTCTACTTCTTATCTAAATTTCTTAAAATTACGAAAATTTATTTTGAGTGGTTAAATTAATAGACATCAAAATTTTCTGGTTCGTAGTAATAGTTGGATTTGTACGTGGACCGGGTTATTGGAGCCAAACAGTCCTCAATTATATTGAGACCAAACGAATCCTGCCCCTCTGCTGCATCTTTTGGCTATTCGAAACGTGGGCAAAATCAGAAAAGTCTATTGATTGGATAACTTATTATAATTTTTCTTTCCTTTTTAAAAACTAATAGGATATTCAGTGAATGCACCGAGCAAAACGTTCACCACCTTTCATACGTTCACCACCTGTAACTCGATCAAGACATCTAGCAAATATTGTCGCCGTTGATTTTTCTTTAGAATCATCATCTAGTCGAACAAGAACTCCAACTCAAATTTCCGATAATCCATCTTTTGAACCCGACTTCACAATTAAGAACCCGGAGCATATTCAAGGACAATTCCAAGATCCTGAACCACTAATTATTCCTCCTGAACCACAAACCGTTAAATCAGAGTCCTCTAGTGATTCGTATTCAACAAATTCAATTATGGAAGTAACGGAACCTCTAAGTATGGAAGATCGAATGAGAGCTAAGCGCACTGGCCAAGGTCACGCCATTATTAAGCCAGAAGTTAATGCGCCAGATTATGAAATCAAAGGACAAATTCTACACATGGTAACTAACCAATGCCAATTCAGTGGTGCACCGAATGAAGATCCTAACGAACACCTTCGTACGTTTAAAAGAATTTGTACACTATTCAAAATCCGAGAAGTGGAAGATGAGCAGATCTATCTCATGTTGTTTCCCTGGACTTTAAAGGGAGAAGCCAAAGATTGGTTAGAATCGTTACCTGAAGGGGCGATTGACACATGGGATGTTTTAGTTGAAAAATTTCTTAAACGATTCTTTCCGGCATCCAAAGCCGTGAGACTTCAAGGAGAAATTGTTACGTTCGCGCAAAATCCAAATGAAACATTATATGAGGCGTGGACAAGATTCGGAAGGATGTTGAGAGGATGTCCTCAACACGGATTAGATACTTTTCAAATAGTACAAATCTTCTATAAAGGCGTAGACATCGCCACACGAAAAGACATCGACATAACCGCTGGTGGATCCATTATGAAGAAAACCGCAACTGAAGCTTACAAGATCATTGATAGCACAGCCTCCCACTCACATGAGTGGCATCAAGAAAAAGATATCTTTCGATCATCTAAAGTGGCTAGAGCCGATTCTAGCCATGACTTTGATTCCGTTTCCGCAAAAATAGATGCTTTCGAAAGACGAATGGAAAAGATGAATAAAGATATTCACGCAATACGAATCAGTTGTGAGCAATGCGGTGGACCACACTTATTGAAAGATTGTCACATTGAACCAACCATGGAACACCGAGAGAATGTTTTCTATATGAACCAAAGGCCGGGAAATAATTATCAAAATAATTATCAACCGCCAAAGCTAAACTTCAATCGAAATCAAAACATTCTTTACAATCCAAAAGGACCCGAAAATAACTGGTATAACCAACAAGGTCCGAATAACCAACCAACTCAAAACAACACTTTCAATCAACAAAGACCTGGCTTATATAAACCACAACAACAAACCGAAGAGAAAAAGTCAAATATGGAAGACGTGGTATTCAAGCTAGTTGAATCTCAAACACAATTTATTGAAACTCAAACCCAAACGAACGAGAGATTTGATCAGTCATTAAGAACTCAACAAGCTTCCATTTTGAATCTAGAAAAACACGTAGGTACTCTTGCTAGCATGATGAGTGAGAGGGAACAAGGAAAGCTACCGAGTAATACTGAAGTAAATCCTCGGAATGAGAATGTTAATATGGTGTCAACGAATTCTGAAAAACCAGCATCAGAAGATGGGAAGGTTTTAGATGAGAGTAACAATGAAGAAGTTACACCACCACCACCCGAGTATGTAAAGCCAGTGGTGGCACCATACAAACCACCCATCCCGTTTCCAAGAAAAGGAGTTGAGTATGAGCAAGTGATAGGTAATAAAGATTGTGATACCTCTGGAAAGAAGAAGAAGAAGAAAAAGAATAAGAAAGTGCAAGAAACAAAAGCCGTAAATATAAACCCGGTGAAGACAGTTACACCAAAACCTCCACCTAGGGTAGGTGATCCGGGTGAATTTATTGTTCCTTGTCTACTTAGTGATTGTGTCATGTATGATGCACTAGCAGATTTAGGTGCGAGTGTAAGTGTTATGCCTCTTTCCTTATATAAGAGATTAGGTGTAGGTAAGTTAAGTCCAACGGATATGAGTGTTCGACTCTTTGATCAAACCATTAAGCACCCAGTTGGAATTGCTGACAACCTACCCATTCAAGTAGGTAATTTAACCTTTCTAGTCGAATTCATTGTCATTGACATAGAAGAGGACCCAAACATTCCTCTAATTTTAGGTCGGCCATTCTTAGCGTCCACCGGGGCGTTATTTGATGTAGGAAATGGAAGAATGACACTTAAAAGTGGTAACAAATCTATCACCTTTATGATTCGAAAGTCTAAATCTCCACCAACTAAAACCGTTGAACCAGTAAAAACGATTGGTAATAACCATGTTGTTTTACCAACTCCAACGGTAGTGCTTAGCAATAATAAAACGCCTAAGTGTGGGGAAAATGAAGTAAAATCTAATGATGACTTGATAACAAAGAACCCCGTTGTTGATACGAAATTAAATGATCCCGTAATTAATAGTTCAATGAAGAAACTTATTAAACGGATTCGCGATGCTAAAACCAAGGGGAACTTTAAGTTATGTAACCGGTTAGTATCCAATCTATCACCTAAAGAAAAGGAGAAACTAGTTGAAATTGTGGATATTACACAGGAATCCGACCAATGGCTTAAAGAAAAAGTCACGGATATGCAAGTTGATTATGGACCAAGAGAAATTGACGATGAAGTTAATCACAATTTCAACACCACAGCTACCTAAGTGTGGGGAGATTCAAATGTTCTAAAAAGAAGACGATGTTATCTAGAATTAGTTATTCTGTTCTCGTGTAGTTCCGAGAATGGAATCCGATTGGTCTTTTCCGCTAGCAGACACTAAAGAACTAGTTTTCTCCCTCCATTCTGAATTTTTGTTTTGTAGGTTTTATATAAAATTAATATTTTTTTTTTAATTTAAGTTTTGTGTGAATTTTAAAAACAAAATTTACTTTAATTCATTAAGTTGAAAAAAATGATTTCTAAAATTCGTCGTGAGTTGAAGACTAGGTCATTAAACCGAAATTACTTTACCCGAGGGCGGGGCGACAAATTTTGTTATCATTATTTTTAATTTTATTGATTTAAAGTATGCCAAAAATATTATACTTTATAAATTTTTGAAAAGTGGGGTTATAAACCAAACTTCAAAAATATGTATATATGTTTGTATTTTATCTTATGTACAAAACAGGGTAAAACAGCGCACTTTCAAAGACTGTCATGAAGTTCAGCAAAAGCTACTGATTTTGACAAGACGCAAAAAAAAATCAAATGTGAAATAACAATATGTTTGCAAACTCGGTATTTTTAATCACTTTTCTACACTAATCACCCTCATGAATTTATAATTATAGTCTGATTTCATGCAAATGAGGGCATTGCATGATCTCAAGTGTGGGGAAGGGTTATAAATTCTCTCGGGTTTGCACTTAGTTTATTTGCCAAATTTTGTGAAAATTTGAAAAATTTTCAACTAAATGAATTTAAAATCATGTTTATACATATTTATGAACGGTGAAAACTAGGTGATAATACCGAAATTATCGTTACCTCGGAAAGGAAATAAATTGAGAAACACCCTAAAACGCTTGAATTCATTTAAAATGAAATAAAAGAAAATAAAAAGGCAAAGAAAGAAACTAAGTGTGGGAAGAATGTACCAAGTTATTCAATTTAAAACAAATATCACATATTTTTGTACAAGATTATTGCAGGTACTTTTGCTTTGGACGATACTAATCAGTTTTACCCGGTTTACTGTAATACATTTGAAAGAAAGATGGATCTACACGATGAATCAATTCCATCATTTGAAGGAAGTAAAGTCTTCCGAAAAAGACACGCGCTTCTTGATTTAGGTCATGAAGTTGTCGTCCAGACCAGCTGTAGGTTGACGAAAAATCTAGAAAAGTCATCTCTAAAATCAGCAGGAAATCCACGGACCTCAGCATCAAACAGGGTCGCCAAGTGGTCAGATTTATCCTAACCATGAGAAGGATTTATCTCGTACAATGGGGAGGCACCGTGCAAATTAGCTTGATAAGACTAATGAATCAGATCCCCAGAAAGGATAATCTCCTTAAAGATTAAAAATCAGCTTTTAAGACTGATATTACTCAATCCTTGAGATTGACCTTAAAGATTGAGAATTCAAACTCATGGAATTCAATGATATCTAAACTCGAGCTTGAACGAGAAAATATTTTGATCAAAAATACAAACCGATTTGTTTTCTGAAAACCCATTTTCAATGCGTTCATTACCATTGAACGTAAAATCCTAGGAATTCACCTGGAATTCATTAGGTCACCTGAACCAAATCGGGTGTCAACCGTAAGAACGGTGGTTGCATAGCATGGTCGGAGACAGGACCTTGTGCCAGACCGAAAAATCATAGGATGATCTTTACTATCGCTCCTACCAAGGATAGTTCTAGCATCCGACACGTTAAAAGACCATAATCATCTGCATGTCACGGGACATTGCCTTAACAGTTTCTTGTTCATCGCTTTCCTTTACAACCGGACGGTAGTTTGCCGAAAGGTAATATACGGAACACGTAAACTGGATGTGTGCTTTCCGATACCGGGATAGCAGTGGATTACACAAACCTAAATGTTTTTAGCCAAAATATTGATCCACAAATATATTTTGCAACACCAATGGTGGATCAAATCAGAAAACTTATCTAGGGTAAAATCTAGCTTGAATTTTCAAAAGATCAAATGTTTTCATAAAGATCCAATTTCCTTAAAGGATCTAAATTTTTATAGTCATGTGGGACTGTAAACCGCCTTTCAAATGTGCACTTTGCTTTGGAAACCGAAAGTAAATCGGCTATTTGATTGCAAGTGTCGTTGACCTAAACCCGAGGCAACTGTGGATGACACACCCACCTTTAACCATCATTACTGTCATTGTTTATACCGCTATATCAAAATCACTGATGTACAAAATGTGATGAATAAAAAAGTGATTCATGTATGTTTTTATTTCAAGTTCTGTATTGCTTGAGGACAAGCAACGCTCAAGTGTGGGGATATTTGATAGTGCTCCAAATGAACATATATTTAGTAGCAATATCGTTCCAATATGTAAAGTTTTTAAATGTAATTTCCTTATTTTTAGTTGTAATAGTTAAATAAATAAGTGCGAAGACGAAAGACGCAAATCGCTCGAAAATGAAGATTTAAAGACAAAAACGAAGATTTGAAAGACCAAAACATCCAAAAAGCTCAAAAGTACAAGATACAATTAAAAAGGTTCAATTTATTGATAAGGAACGTCTAAAAATGACAAGAGTACAAGTTACGAAACGCAAAGTACAAAATATCTCAGCGTACGCAAGGACGTTCGAAAATCCGGAACTGGGACATGAACCAACTCTCAACGCTCGACGCAACGGTGTAAAAATTACGAGTCAACTATGCACAAGAATAAAATATAATATTTAAATAATTCATAATAAGAATAATATTAAATAATAAAAAGTTGTTAATTGAGCATAGTTCAGGGGTCGTAAATGAAAATTTGAATTCTAATTTTCCTATAAAAGGAACGACGATTACGATCAATGGGGGAGATAATTTTTCGATCTTTTTTTCTTTCTATCTTTTTTCTTATATCAAATATCAATATCTATATTTATAATTCTCTATCATAATGTTAATGTAATCAGATATAACAATAATCTTAATTTTAATTTTAAATTATGATAATAATAAGATTTATGATAGAGATCTTTTGAGTATGTAAGTCGAAATTCTGTCCGTGTAACGCTACGCTATTTTTAATCATTGTAAGTTATGTTCAACCTTTTTACATTAATGTCTCGTAGCTAAGTCGTTATTATGCTTATTTAAAAAGAAGTAATCATGATGTTGGGCTAATTACTAAAATTGGGTAATTGGGCTTTGTACCATAATTGGGGTTTGAACAAAAGAACGACACTTGTGGAAATTGAACTATGGGCTATTAATAGATGGGGGGTATTGTCTAATTGAGTGACAACTCATTGGAGTCTGTCGAACCTATCTTCAAATTAATTAACCTAATAATTAATAATGATTATGGTTGTCCTATTTAGTGATGTTCATATGGAATCTGTTATAATCATTTAATTAATCAATTGGGTTGGGTAATTGATTATTCATTCTGATCAAGTGGATGAATTAATATTCATAAACTAATTAAAACAGGGGTGGATTACATACAGTGATAACTGGTGTAATTGTTGACAGAAGTGATAACTGCGTCACAGTTTAAATCCTTAATCAGTTGGAATATTTGACTTCGGGTATAAGGGTAATTTGACGAGGATACTCGCACTTTATATTTATGACCGATGGACTATTATGGACAAAAACCAGATAGACGTATCAAATAAACCAGGACAAAGGACAATTAACCCATGGTAATAAATTAAAATCAACACGTCAAACATCATGATTACGGAAGTTTAAATAAGCATAATTCTTTTATTGTATTTCTCATCGTATCTTTATTTACTGTCATTTTATTACTCGCAATTTTATTTACTGTCATTTTATTTATTGTCATTATTTTACGCACTTTAATTATCGTCATTTATCTTTACGCTTAAAATATAGAATCGACAAACCGGTCATTAAACGGTAAAACCCCCATTTTATAATAATACTACTACTTATTTATATATATATTTTTACAAATAAACTTAATAATATAGCGTTAACTTCACCAGCTCCCTGTGGAACGAACCGGACTTACTAAAAACTACACTACTCTACGATTAGGTACACTGCCTATAGTGTTGTAGCAAGGTTTAGGTATATCCCATCCGTAAATTAATAAAACTTGTGTCATATTTTGTAGTATTTCCTAGTAAAAATAATACTATTTCGTACCCTCACGCTACATCATCAGGGTGATTGGAAGCTTATCTAATACGACAAGTATCCTAAAATGGAAAACACTCTTAAAGTAGAAACTTTCTAGTTATAGAAACTTACTAAGATAAGAAATCTACTAAAAGTGGAAACTTTCTAAAAATAGAAACTTACTAGGAAAGGAAACTTAGTAAAACGAACTATACTTACAACACTATCATACTTAAACATCTACTTAAACTTGGGCAAAAACACTTACTACTCTTAAATGTAAATAGGTTGACTTTTCTGCTCACTCATCCAACTTTCTATTCCGAGGAATAACTCTCTCTCTCTCTCTCTCTCTCTACTTACTAAGGTGAATTCATAGCCCCACTCTTTATTGCTAGCAAACTTACTTACTTTTATTGCGGTGAGACACATGCTGTTTTTACATTTAACAACTTAGACACAAGTACCAAACTACTAAACTATGCTATACCCGGCTATGTCCGACTAAGTCCCTACAGTGATATTTTTAATTACTCGTTGAATGCATGCTTAATTATTGGGGGTAGGCCTATCGGGAGTAACATCCCCGATACATTTGACTAAGTCTTTGTATTACTTAATAATGAAATTAAACCGACAAGTATAAACTACAACTTGTCTTTGGGGCAAACTTGAACGTTTAGTCTAAATATCACGCATTGGCATAACTTTTTGATCTACGATATCAACTTTATAAACTAAATCTTGTGGTCTAAAAACAACGATAACTTCTTTTGTTAAACCTATGATTTCACTCAACCTTTTTGGGTGACACTTTAGCATGTTTGTCTCAGGTGCTGATTGATTCAAGCTTACTTACTTACTTACTGCTTATGTGATGCTACTTGGACTTAGGAACAAGAGATATCGCATTTACTATTCTTGCATTTTAAACATTTACTTTATTGTAATTTCAATTCTTGTAACGACATTTCATTTTTCGCCGCGTACTCTCAATAAAGTTTGATTTTATCATGTAGTATTGTTCTTGTATATTATAATATGTTGGTTTATTTGATATTAGTGACGTTTCTTCCAGACCCTATCTGGAGGACGTTACAAAGTATGAGAAAATAGAATGAAGAAATGGTGTGCATGCATAAAAACATTTTTAGTTTATAAAGAAAGAAAAGATTCCTAATTTTATTTTCTTGCTAAATAATTCATGCTAATTGACAAATGGTTGGTTTCTCATGTTCCTTAATCATTTAAGGCTGCTAAGGAGTAGATTTTTATTGGTATATACCAATAGTAAATACATCTAGAAGTTGGGTATAATACGAGTGCAAATACCGAGCGAATACGAGTGGAATTGTTGATGAAAATGAATGAGAATGGAATTGTAACCATTTTTGTTAACTATGGGTGTTTTGATATATGTCTTGAACTCCTTCAAATGTGTATTAATACATCTTAATACACTATATATATATATATATATATATATATATATATATATATATACATTTTAACTGAGTCGTTAAATCATCGTTAGTCGTTACATCTAAGTGTTGTTTCGAAACCTTTAAGTTAACGACCTTGTTAAATGTAATTAATCCCATTGTTACTATATCTAATGAGATGTTAAATTGTTATATTATCATGATAACATAGTGTGTTAATATATCTTAATACGATATATGAATATTAAGACGTTATTACAACGATAATCGTTACGTATATATATCGTTTCAAAATCCTTAAGTTAGTAGTCTCATTTTATGTATATAGTTCATGGTTAATATACTTAATGAGATACTTAATTATCATTTCATCATGTTAAATATATATATATATATATATATATATATATATATATATATATATATATATATATATATATATATATATATATATATATATAAGTTCATATATATATTATCATGTCATTTACAAATTATAACGTTCGTGAATCATCGGACAAATTGGGTTGTCACACGTTTACATAAAATTTGTTCCAATTAATCAAGTCTTAATAAGTTTGATTTATTAATATGTTGGAAACATTTAATCATGTAAATATTAATATCGTTCAATATATTACCATGGAAAAAATCCGGGTCATGACAGTACCTACCCGTTAAAGAAATTTCGTCCTGAAATTTGAAGTAGTACCTATTCAATGGGCGGTGTTTGTAAACAGATGTGGATACTTCTGTTTCATCTAGTCCTCTCTTTCCCAAGTGAACTCAGGACCTCTTCGAGCTTTCCAACGAACCCGAACTATAGGTATGTTGCTTTGCTTGAGCCGTTTGACTTCACAATCCATGATTTCTACGGGCTCTTCTATAAAATGCAGTTTCTCGTCGATTTGGATTTCTTCAAGAGGAACAGTGAGGTCTTCTTTT
Organism: Rutidosis leptorrhynchoides; assembly: GCF_046630445.1. Lineage (NCBI taxonomy): Eukaryota > Viridiplantae > Streptophyta > Magnoliopsida > Asterales > Asteraceae > Rutidosis > Rutidosis leptorrhynchoides. Next base: position 109,096,281 of record NC_092333.1, on the reverse strand, counting down.
GCAAGGCATTTCCTTAGGTTCGAGACGTGAAAGGTATTATGTACTCCAGCAAGTTGTTGTGGTAGCTTAAGTCGATAAGCCACCGATCCAATACGTTCGATGATCTTGAATGGTCCTACGTATCTTGGGTTCAATTTACCCCTCTTACCAAAGCATATCACACCTTTCCATGGTGACACCTTTAACATAACCATGTCATCAACCTGAAATTCTAACGGCTTCCTTCAAACATCAGCATAGCTCTTTTGACGACTTTGGGCGGTCTTCAATCTCTCCTTGATTTGCACAATTTTTTCAGTAGTCTCCTGTATGATCTTGAGACCAGTCAGTTGTCTGTCACCTACTTCGTTCCAACAGATAGGGGATCTACACTTTCTTCCATAAAGTGCTTCGAATGGTGCAGCATTGATACTCGTATGATAACTGTTGTTATACGAGAATTCTGCCAATGGTAAATATTTCCATTTCCGAAATCGATCACACATGCTCTAAGCATGTCTTCAAGAGTCTGAATGGTAATTTCACTTTGCCCATCGGTCTGAGGATGATATGCAGTGCTCATATCCAGACGAGTCCCTAGAGCTTCATGTAGTGATTGCCAAAACCTTGATGTAAACCGACTGTCGCGATCGGATATAATGGAGATAGGTACTCCATGTCTTGAAATAACTTCCTTCATGTATAATCGTACTAATTTCTCCATCTTATCCATTTCCTTCATAGGTAGAAAATGTGCAGATTTGGTGAGACGATCGACAATTACCCAAATGGTATCATAATCCCATGCAGTCTTGAAATGTCCCGTTCTTATTGATTAAAAACGTTCCATATTAATTGATTTCGTTGCGAGGTTTTGACCTCTATATGAGACGTTTTTCAAAGACTGCATTCATTTTAAAACAAACCATAACCTTTATTTCATCAATAAAGGTTTAAAAAGCTTTACGTAGATTATCAAATAATGATAATCTAAAATATCCTATTTACATACGACCATTACATAATGGTCTACAATACAAATATGTTACAACAAAATAAGTTTCTTGAATGCAGTTTTTACACAATATCATACAAGCATGGACTCCAAATCTCGTCCTTATTTAAGTATGCGACAGCGGAAGCTCTTAATAATCACCTGAGAATAAACATGCTTAAAACGTCAACAAAAATGTTGGTGAGTTATAGGTTTAACCTATATATTATCAAATCATAATAATAGACCACAAGATTTCATATTTCAATATACATCCCATACATAGAGATAAAATTCATTCATATGGTAAACACCTGGTAACCGACATTAAAAATATGCATATAAGAATATCCCCTATCATTCCGGGAAATCCTTCGGACATGATAAAAACGAATTCGAAGTACTAAAGCATCCGGTACTTTGGATGGGGTTCGTTAGGCCCAATAGATCTATCATTAGGATTCGCGTCAATTAGTAGATCGGTTTACTAATTCTTAGGCTACCAAGCAAAAGGGGCATATTCGGCTTCGATCATCCACCCGTATAATGTAGTTTCAATTACTTGTGTCTATTTCGTAAAACATTTATAAAACTGCATGTATTCTCATCCCAAAATATTAGATTTTAAAAGTGGTACTATAACTCACTTTCACAGATTTTTACTTCGTCGGGAAGTAAGACTTGGCCACTAGTCGATTCACGAACCTAAAACAAATATGTACATATATATCAAAGTATGTTCAAAATATATTTACAACACTTTTAATACATTTTGATGTTTTAAGTTTATTAAGTCAGCTGTCCTCGTTAGTAACCTACAACTAGTTGTCCACAGTTAGATGTACAGAAATAAATCAATATATATTATCTTGAATCAATCCACGACCCAGTGTATACATGTATCAGGCTAGATCACAACTCAAAGTATATATATTTTTGGAATCAACCTCAACCCTGTATAGCTAACTCCAACATTACTGCATATAGAGTGTCTATGGTTGTTCCAAATAATATATATACATGGGTCGATATGATATGTCAAAACATTTGCATACGTGTCTATGGTATCCCAAGATTACATAATATATTAGAATACATGTATAATACAATATAAGTTAGCTAGGATATGATTTGTATAGAATTGTTAATAATTCCCGTAGCTACAAAAATCAAAAAATATCCAATCTTGTTTTACCCATAACTTCTTCATTTTAAATCCGTTTTGAGTGAATCAAATTGCTATGGTTTCATATTGAACTCTATTTTATGAATCTAAACATAAAAAGTATAGGTTTATAGTCGGAAATATAAGTTACAAGTCGTTTTTGTAAGATGTAGTCATTTCAGTCGAAAGAACGACGTCTTGATGACCATTTTGAAAAACATACTTCCACTTTGAGTTTAACCATGATTTTTGAATATAGTTTCATGTTCATAAGAAAAATCATTTTCCCAGAAGAACAACTTTTAAATCAAAGTTTATCATAGTTTTTAATTATCAAACCCAAAACAGCCCGCGGTGTTACTACGACGGCGTATGTCCAGTTTTACGGTGTTTTTCGTGTTTCCAGGTTTTAAATCATTAAGTTAGTATATCATATAGATATATAACATGTGTTTAGTTGATTTTAAAAGTCAAGTTAGAAGGATTAACTTTTGTTTGCGAACAAGTTTAGAATTAACTAAACTATGTTCTAGTGATTTCAAGTTTAAACCTTCGAATAAGATAGTTTTATATGTATGGATCGAATGATGTTATGAACATCATTACTACCTCAAGTTTTGTGGATAAACCTACTGGAAAAGAGACAAATGGATCTAGCTTCAATGGATCTTGGATGGCTTGAAAGTTCTTGAAGTAGAATCATGACACGAAAACAGGTTCAAGTAAGATTTCCACTCGAAATAAGATTGTTATAGTTATAGAAATTGAATCAAAGATTGAATATGAGTATTACCTTATATTAGAAAGATATCTTACTATAAATCAGAAAGATTTCTTGAGGTTGGATGATCACTCTACAAGATTGGAAGTAAGCTAGCAAACTTGGAAGTATTCTTGATTTTATGAAACTAGAACTTGTAGAATTTATGAAGAACACTTAGAACTTGAAGATAGAACTTTAGAGAGATCAATTAGATGAAGAAAATTGAAGAATGAAAGTGTTTGCAGGTGTTTTTGGTCGTTGGTGTATGGATTAGATATAAAGGATATGTAATTTTGTTTTCATGTAAATAAGTCATGAATGATTACTCATATTTTTGTAATTTTATGAGATATTTCATGCTAGTTGCCAAATGATGGTTCCCACATGTGTTAGGTGACTCACATAGGCTGCTAAGAGCTGATTATTGGAGTGTACATACCAATAGTACATACATCTAAAAGCTGTGTATTGTACGAGTACGAATACGGGTGCATACGAGTAGAATTGTTGATGAAACTGAATGAGGATGTAATTGTAAGCATTTTTGGTAAGTAGAAGTAGTTTGATAAGTGTCTTGAAGTCTTTCAAAATTGTATGAATACATATTAAAACACTACATGTATATACATTTTAACTGAGTCGTTAAGTCATCGTTAGTCGTTACATGTAAGTGTTGTTTTGAAACCTTTAGGTTAACGATCTTGTTAAATGTTGTTAACCCAATGTTTATAATATTAAATGAGATTTTAAATTATTATATTATCATGATAATATGATGTATGAATATCTCTTAATATGATATATATACATTAAATGTCGTTACAACGATAATCGTTACATATATGTCTCGTTTCAAAATCATTAAGTTAGTAGTCTTGCTTTTACATATGTAGTTCATTGTTAATATACTTAATGATATGTTTACTTATCATAATATCATGTTAACTATATATATATATATCCATATATATGTCATCATATAGTTTTTACAAGTTTTAACCTTCGTGAATCACCGGTCAACTTGGGTGGTCAATTGTCTATATGAAACGTATTTCAATTAATCAAGTCTTAACAAGTTTGATTGCTTAACATGTTGGAAACACTTAATCATGTAAATAACAATTTCATTTAAAATATATATAAACATGGAAAAGTTCGGGTCACTACAGTACCTACCCGTTAAATAAATTTCGTCCCGAAAATTTAAGCAGTTGGAGGTGTTGACGTATCTTCTAGAAATAAATGCGGGTATTTCTTCTTCATCTGATCTTCTCGTTCCCAGGTGAACTCGGGTCCTCTACGAGCATTCCATCGAACCTTAACAATTGGTATCTTGTTTTGCTTAAGTCTTTTAACCTCACGATCCATTATTTCGACGGGTTCTTCGATGAATTGAAGTTTTTCGTTGATTTGGATTTTATCTAACGGAATAGTGAGATCGTCTTTAGCAAAACATTTCTTCAAATTCGAGACGTGGAAAGTGTTATGTACAGCCGCGAGTTGTTGAGGTAACTCAAGTCGGTAAGCTACTGGTCAGACACGATCAATAATCTTGAATGGTCCAATATACCTTGGATTTAATTTCCCTCGTTTACCAAATTGAACAACGCCTTTCCAAGGTGCAACTTTAAGCATGACCATCTCTCCAATTTCAAATTCTATATCTTTTCTTTTAATGTCAGCGTAGCTCTTTTGTCGACTTTGGGCGGTTTTCAACCGTTGTTAAATTTGGATGATCTTCTCGGTAGTTTCTTGTATTATCTCCGGACCCATAATCTTTCTATCCCCCACTTCACTCCAACAAATCGGAGACCTGCACTTTCTACCATAAAGTGCTTCAAACGGCGCCATCTCAATGCTTGAATGGTAGCTGTTGTTGTAGGAAAATTCTGCTAACGGTAGATGTCGATCCCAACTGTTTCCGAAATCAATAACACATGCTCGTAGCATGTCCTCAAGTGTTTGTATCGTCCTTTCGCTCTGCCCATCAGTTTGTGGATAATAGGCAGTACTCATGTCTAGACGAGTTCCTAATGCTTGCTGTAATGTCTGCCAGAATCTTGAAATAAATCTGCCATCCCTATCAGAGATAATAGAGATTGGTATTCCATGTCTGGAGACGACTTCCTTCAAATACAGTCGTGCTAACTTCTCCATCTTGTCATCTTCTCTTATTGGCAGGAAGTGTGCTGATTTGGTGAGACAATCAACTATTACCCAAATAGTATCAAAACCACTTGCAGTCCTTGGCAATTTAGTGATGAAATCTATGGTAATATTTTCCCATTTCCATTCTGGGATTTCGGGTTGTTGAAGTAGACCTGATGGTTTCTGATGCTCAGCTTTGACCTTAGAACACGTCAAACATTCTCCTACGTATTTAGCAACATCGGCTTTCATACCCGGCCACCAAAAATGTTTCTTGAGATCCTTGTACATCTTCCCCGTTCCAGGATGTATTGAGTATCTGGTTTTATGAGCTTCTCTAAGTACCATTTCTCTCATATCTCCAAATTTTGGTACCCAAATCCTTTCAGCCCTATACCGGGTTCCGTCTTCTCGAATATTAAGATGCTTCTCCGATCCTTTGGGTATTTCATCCTTTAAATTTCCCTCTTTTAAAACTCCTTGTTGCGCCTCCTTTATTTGAGTAGTAAGGTTATTGTGAATCATTATATTCATAGATTTTACTCGAATGGGTTCTATGTCCTTCCTGCTCAAGGCGTCGGCTACCATATTTGCCTTCCCCGGGTGGTAACGAATCTCAAAGTCGTAATCATTCAATAATTCAATCCACCTACGCTGCTTCATATTCAGTTGTTTCTGATTAAATATGTGTTGAAGACTTTTGTGGTCGATATATATAATACTTTTGACCCCATATAAGTAGTGCCTCCAAGTCTTTAATGCAAAAACAAACGCGCTTAATTCCAAATCATGCGTCGTATAATTTTGTTCGTGAATCTTCAATTGTCTAGACGCATAAGCAATTACTTTCGTTCGTTGCATTAATACACAACCGAGACCTTGCTTTGAGGCATCACAATATATCACAAAATCATCATTCCCTTCAGGTAATGACAATATAGGTGCCGTAGTTAACTTTTTCTTCAATAACTGAAACGCTTTCTCTTGTTCATCCTTCCATTCAAATTTCTTCCCTTTATGCGTTAATGCAGTCAAGGGTTTTGCTATTCTAGAAAAGTCTTGGATGAACCTTCTGTAGTAACCAGCTAGTCCTAAAAAATGGCGTATGTGTTTCAGAGTTTTCGGGGTTTCCCACTTTTCAACAGTTTCTATCTTTGCCGAATCCACCTTAATACCTTCTTTGTTCACTATGTGACCAAGGAATTGAACTTCTTCCAACCAAAATGCACACTTTGAAAACTTAGCGTACAATTCTTCGTTCATCAATATTTCTAACACCTTTCTCAAATGTTCACCGTGTTCTTGGTCATTCTTCGAGTAAATAAGTATGTCATCAATGAAAACAATGACAAACTTGTCAAGGTATGGTCCACACACTCGGTTCATAAGGTCCATGAACACAGCTGGTGCATTAGTTAAACCAAACGGCATGACCATAAACTCGTAATGACCGTAACGTGTTTTGAAAGCAGTCTTTGGAATATCATCTTCTTTCACCCGCATTTGATGATACCCGGAACGTAAGTCAATCTTTGAATAAACAGAAGAGCCTTGTAGTTGATCAAATAAGTAGTCGATTCTCGGTAGTTGGTAGCGGTACTTGATGGTAAGTTTGTTCAACTCTCGTTAGTCGATACACAACCTGAATGTACCATCTTTCTTCTTGACAAACAAAACAGGAGCTCCCCACGGTGATGTGCTTGGTCGAATGAAACCACGCTCTAAAAGTTCTTGTAATTGGTTCTGATGTTCCTTCATTTCGCTAGGTGCGAGTCTGTATGGGGCACGAGCTATTGGTGCAGCTCCCGGTACAAGGTCTATTTGAAATTCAACGGATCGGTGTGGAGGTAGTCCCGGTAATTCTTTCGGAAATACATCAGGAAATTCTTTTGCGACGGGAATATCATTGATGTTCTTTTCTTCGGAATTGACTTTCTCGACGTGTGCTAGCACAGCATAGCAACCTTTTCTTATTAGTTTTTGTGCCTTCAGGTTACTAATAAGATTTAACTTTGCGTTGCTCTTTTCTCCGTACACCATTAAGGGTTTTTCTTTTTCTCGTATAATGCGAATTGCATTTTTGTAACAAACTATCTTTGCTTTCACTTCTTTCAACCAGTCCATATCGATTATCACATCAAAACTCCCTAACTCTACTGGTTTCACTTCGTTTTCACTGTAGCACTGTAGCAAAATACGGTTTCACTGTAGCAAATAGTGTTTACTGTAGCAAATAGTGTTTTACTGTAGCAAAGTCATTTTACTGTAGCAAATAGTGTTTTACTGTAGGAAAGTCATTTTTACTTGTACATATATATATATATACATACATATAATTGTTCATGAATCGTCGAGAGCAGTCAAATGTAATGAAAGAGTTCTAAAATTTTGAGATCCAACTTCATAGACTTTGCTTATTGTGTCGGAAACGTTAAATCATTTAAAGATAAAGTTTAAATTTGGTCAAAAATTTTCGGGTTGTCACATAAAAGCTGTGTATTGTACGAGTACGAATACGGGTGCATACGAGTAGAATTGTTGATGAAACTGAACGAGGATGTAATTGTAAGCATTTTTGTTAAGTAGAAGTATTTTGATAAGTGTCTTGAATTCTTTCAAAAGTGTATGAATACATATTAAAACACTACATGTATATACATTTTAACTGAGTCGTTAAGTCATCGTTATTCGTTACATGTAAGTGTTGTTTTGAAACCTTTAGGTTAACTATCTTGTTAAATGTTGTTAACCCAATGTTTATAATATCAAATGAGATTTTAAATTATTATATTATCATGATAATATGATGTATGAATATCTCTTAATATGATATATATACATTAAATGTCGTTACAACGATAATCGTTACATATATGTCTCGGTTCAAAATCATTAAGTTAGTAGTCTTGCTTTTACATATGTAGTTCATTGTTAATATACTTAATGATATGTTTACTTATCATAATATCATGTTAACTATATATATATCCATATATATGTCATCATATAATTTTTACAAGTTTTAACGTTCGTGAATCACCGGTCAACTTGGGTGGTCAATTGTCTATATGAAACCTATTTCAATTATTCAAGTCTTAACAAGTTTGATTGGTTAACATGTTGGAAACACTTAATCATGTAAATAAAAATTTCATTTAATATATATATATATATATATATATATATATATATATATATATATATATATATATATATATATATATATAACATGGAAAAATTCGGGTCACTACAAGTCTTTGGTAGCTTCGTGATGAAATCCATGGTGATACATTCCCATTTCCATTCTGGGATTTATGGTTGTTGAAGCAGACTTGACGGTTTCTGATGTTCCGCCTTGACTTTGGAGCAAGTCAAACATTCTCCAATGTATGTTGCAATATCAGCCTTCAAATTCGGCCACCAAAAGTGTGCTTTTAGATCTTGATACATCTTTCCAGCTCCTGGATGTATCGAGTATCTTGTCTTATGTGCCTCTTCCAAAACCAATTTTCTTAACCCTTTAAACTTCGGTACCTAAATGCATCCAGCGAAGTATCGGGTTCCGTCTTCACATGTAACAAGCTATTTATCTAACCCTTTAAGCATCTCATTTCCAAAGTTTTCTTCAGAAAGAGCTCCTTGTTGAGCCTCCTTAATTTGGGTAGTGAGGTTCGTACGAATCTTCATATTCATTGCTCGTACTCGAATCGGCTCTCTTCCCTTCCTGCTTAAAGCATCTGCTACTACATTTGCCTTCCCAGGATGATAGCAAATTTCACAATCATAGTTATTTATCAGCTCGACCCACCTACGTTGCCTCATGTTCAGTTGTTTTTGATTAAAGATATGTTGAAGGCTTTTATGATCGGTATACACAGTACATTTAACCCCGTACAAGCAATGTCTCCAAATCTTTAATGCAAACACCACTGCTCCCAATTCTAGATCATGAGTTGTATAATTTTGTTCATGAATCTTCAGTTGTCGGGATGCATATGCAATAACCTTCTTTCGTTACATGAAGACACAACCAAAACTTTGTCGCGAAGTGTCACAATAAATTAAAAAATCATCGTTTCCTTCAGGTAACGATAGAATAGGCGATGTAGTCAATTTCTTCTTCAATAATTTAAATGCGGCTTCCTGCTTAGAAGTCCATTCGTACTTCTTCCCTTTGTGTGTTAATGATGTCAATGGTTTGGCTATCCGGGAAAAATCTTGAATAAACCTTCTGTAATAGCCAGCAAGACCCAAAAATTGGCGTATTTGTGTAACGACCCTACTTTTTCCGTTATCTTTTACCGTTAACTATTTAACGACCGTTAATTGTTATTCATGCCACGTCATTTCTATGACCTATATTATTATTTTTGTAATAATATATTAATTATTATGTGTTATATGAATATTTGTATTCATATTTTAAATTATACGTTCCTACGAGTCGCGAATTTCTATCCGGCGAATCTTTTCGGTTTTCAAACCAACGGTCGAGTTTTTGGGATTTTTAAGTCCTAATTATTTTAAATATGATATTTTGATGTCATATGATTATATATAGTGTTTATATATTTTATTCGTCGCGTATTTATTATCTCTCCGAAAAATCAATCGCGTAGCGGTGTTTTCGCGTTTCGGGTTTCGTTCGGGCCACTAGGATTTTTTCATTTATCAAATTGGGTCACTATGGGGCCCACCCCATTCAGTTCTTGGCCGAAATTGTCAAGGGGAGGGGGTATTTTTGCCAAACTTTGTAAATTGTGATACATGTTGATCAAAACTCCACAATACTTCTCATTTCAACCTAATTCATTTTTTTTTTGCAAACCCTCTCCTCTCCTCTCATCCTTGCCGTCACCACCACCACTAAACATCATCATCATCTTTCAATTTTTGCTTTAAAGGTTTAGAGCTTTCATCATAATCGGGTTCACCGCATCGTTCTCTACACGTTCATATCCTTCAATTCTTGATTAGGGTATAAACCCTAACCCTAGCTTTTCAATTTTTCATTTATTTTACTGATTTTATATGTTATATTGATAGTATGATGATTACATGTTATTGTATTGATGATTGTATGCGTAGAATTGCTCGATTATACATGTTTTCGGTTTGATTTAATTGGGACAACAGCTTTTTCGTGTGTTTATGACTTTGTAACTGATATAAAAGTTAAAATAAAATATATAAATGAGTTCCTCTCATCAAGACATTAATTTTAGACTCCGGATTCATGTCGTTTCGATTCCCGGAGCCCTAGATATGCTTAATTTGATTTTTGGTAAAGATTGAAAGGTGTTATGGGCAAGAACAAGGTATGGTCCGACTTTGTGATCATCCTTGGTGTATTTAGGGTGTGTCATTTGGTTAGGACTGATGGTGGGACGAATTTTCATGTTCGGCTCACCTAAATCCGAGCCACGGTTCACCCGTTGTGCCTAAATCACTGTTTTGAGTAAATTGAATTCCCAAGTGTTGTCATGGCTGATATCCACGACCTAGGGACTGTTCTTGGAGTGTTCTTGAGTACATAATTGTGTCGGGTAGTTTGAGTAGGCGGAGATGCATATGTGGCTCGCCCGAAACCGACACCCGGGGCTCAAGATACGACCCGATGAACTTTTAAACTTAAAACTTATGCTTAATGATTAAACTTATGTTAAAATGAATGGCTTTCATTATTAATAAATTACTTATGATAAAATAAGTAATTATTATTATTTAAGACTTATGATATAAATATTTATTATATCATTTAATTATTAATTATGATTTAATTAACATTTTAATTAAACTTATGATTAATAATACTTTTATTATTAAAGAAAAATACTTATGATAAGTATTAAATTTATTTTTGAGAAATTATTATAAGACTTATAATAAAGATTAAATAATTATTTAATTATTGTAAGACTTAATTATTATTTAATTATGATTTAATTATTAAATACTTATGATTTAATAATTTTAATTAGAAACTTATGATATAATTAATAATTCATTATTAATTTATAATACTTATGATATGAATTAAAATTCATTATTAATTAATAAAACTTATATAATGATTAATATTTAATTAATTAATTAAATACTTATGTTATACTAATTATAACATTTCAACTTATATTAACTTTAATAATTCATTTTATTTAATTAAACTTATGTTATGACATAACTTTACACTTTTGACTTTAATAAACATTATAACCTATGTTATTATTATAACTTACACTTTTCAAATTAATGTTGACTATGTTTGACCAAGGTTGACTTTTGAGTTGACTTTCGGTTGACTTTGACTTTCAGTTGACTTCTGTTGACTTTCTAAATAAGGAAACTTTCCTAACTTCAAAACTTTCTAAAAATAGAACTTTCTAAATTTGGAAACTTTCCAAAAATAGAAACTTTCCAAAAATAGAAACTTTCCAAAAATAGAAACTTTCCAAAAATAGAAACTTTCCTAAAATAGAAAACTTTCCAAAAATGGAAACCTGCTAAAAATAGAAACTTTCTAAAAATAGAAAGTGTGTGTCCGTATGCTGTTCCAGTCAAACCGATGCTTGCCGAATGTTATTCTATGTCTATTTGCAACATGTACAATAGCTATCATACTAAGACTTGACCTAAGTTAGTTATTTATATCGGCCTGCTTTATTTATAGGTCGGCGTTGTGATCTTTCTTGATCACTTTACTTTATTTGCTGTTCGCTTGTTTGTGAGATTTCTTCAGTTGCTATTAAGGTGAGTTATAGTCCCATTTTTCTATTTAAATCTTTTGGGATGAGAATACATGCAATTTATTTTATATTTTGGACAAGTGGAAGTTGGTTTAAATTATTCATTGTGAGTTGAACAAAAATATTCCCTAGTCTGGTAACTGTAATCACTGGTTTCTACTGGTGAACGCGAATCCTATGGATAGATCTATCGGGTTTGACAACCCCATTTCGAGCTAGTCGCGCTAGCAATTTATAATCGGAATGTTTAGTACTTCGTATTTTGTTGTAGATACACTTGTTCGGTGTATATTATTTATTGTGTTTGGTAAGGGTAAATAAATGGTTAAGTGGTTACCAGGTGGCTCACGGAAAATGGAATAATGTTTTATTATATGTTTTCTAGCATATAATTTTGGTGGTTCAAAAAGGAGTTTTTATGTTTTCAAACATAAATTTTTATTGTTTAAATTAAATATTGTTTGCAATATTAAACCTATAATTCACTCAACATTTTTGTTGACAGTTACTCGCATGTTTTATTCTCAGGTTCATGATTGATTGCTTCCGCTGTGCTTAGAGAGTCTGCATATTTATGATGGTAGCTTTTGTTAAACATTAACTTGCATTCTATTTTGTTACATTAAAAAGTGGTTGTTTGTTGACTTTATTTTGGTCAACTTTTGGTTAAAGTATTATTGTATAGTTTTTCTAAACTTATACATTTTAGTAGATTTCCTTTATAGGAAATCATTTTTAAAAGAATGCAAGGTTGTTTTATTAAATTCATATAGATTTTCGATCAAGCTGTGGGACCAAGTGACGGAGCCGTTAAGTGTTTTGACGGAGTCGTCACAGTTGGTATCAGAGCTCTGGTTGTAGGGAATTAGGCTGCATTGATGTCGTTACCCGGGTCAATAGGGTGCATTAGTGAGTCTAGTCTACAGCCCGGCCTATTATATATTATTATATGTGATTATTTGTGTCGTGTTGGTATGTATATTGTTATCATACATACATTTCTATTATGTTCTGAATCCGGGAGGAACTCCCATTCCGATTTAAACGTATTCTCCGACTCATGCGAGTTCATCTTTTAAAGGAACACCTCGGTTAGTGAAACCGAGGGGGTGTCATTCTTGACTTCTGGAATTCTCGACATTTCTATGTCATAATTAGTGTTTATTGATATAACGTTTAAGTTACATTACGTGTTCTAGAATTCTCGGCATTTCTATGTCATCTATTATGGTTATGTATATAACGTTTGAGTTATATTACGCGAGATGTCATTCTTGACTTCTAAATGCTCGGCATTTCAATGTCAGCTATTATGTTTAGGTATATAACATTTTTGTTATATTACGTGCATTTGTGCCGTTGTGCCTATGTGATTTGGTTGTTGAAACGGAAAACGTCATTCTTACTTTTAGAGATTCTTGGTACTTCGAAGATATTTTTATGTCATCGTTACTCCTATTCATTACTTTCGATGTCTTTGTCTCTTGTGCTATCCTTAGCACATTGTTAAGAAATTGTTTTAGGGAAATTGTGTTGAAATTCGAGGTTGACCACGTGTCCTGACCTTATGTAGTGATATTGGAATGGAACTATGAGTTAGTGAAATATAATGGCGTCAGGCCAACGTGATTATATTACTTTAATTCATAAAAAGTCCCAATATTGTGACATGAGGAATAGAAAGCGAGTCAAAGAAAATTTGTACACCACTCATTCGGAAATTCTAACGTTATTACATGAGTAAGGAAGATACTCATTATCTTATTTGTTGATATGCGAGAGACTCATCTTAACCGAACTACTTACCCCGTGTTTTATCATTTATAACTCGCTTGTTAGTGACAGCTTCGCACGTGAATAGTTTTGACCCAAGGACTTGTGTTCTGATAAAAGTCAAGACATTATTTAACTCATTGGTTTTCATGATCTCGTAGCATTTATTGATTAGATGTCGCAAGACGATTCAAGTCCTTCACCCGAGCTTTAACGGTCTTACTTCAACTCGTAACCTTATTAATGCGGATACCCTGCTTTTCATTTAAAATTTTACACATTTGTGTAATTGGGCGGTTCTCACGAGATTTATGGGCGAATAGAAGTAATGAAATACTTTGTCATGTATACTATTTATAAAATCATATATGTACGTATGAATTCAAATGGACAAATTTACCCTTACCTATTTTGGCTAGTATACACTAATTTATACCTTCAAAATTATTTTAAAACCACTCTTATTGAGTTGTCTAGTTAACTCAAATTGATTTACGTAAAATGGTACACGTTGTACATACTTCTAAATTTACTAAGAGCTTCGTTCCATTTATGGGGTTACATTAGACGTTTAAAGCTTTTTCAAAACTTCTTTGATTGATTACATTAGAATTTTCGCATTACTCTACAGAGTGCTTGGATCACAGTTCTTCTCATCCTCCGTTTAAGGATGAAATTTACCATTAAGTTCATTGATAGAAATTCTTACACCAGTTTGGATGTCGGTTTTATAAAATTTGTTGGAAAGTCTTTGCGCCCATAGAATTTTCCCTCTTATGGTTGGACATGGCCGAAACGCAGACTGATAAATCAAGTTTCTGGGGTACACTAGATGGTCACCCTATTGTAGAAAAGGCGCTAAGTGGGTTTCTACCCCAACTGTTGTTATGGCGGGTATCATGGATATATATTACACTAGACTGATTGAGGAGTTTCTACTCTCAATATTCACTGTCAATCGCAACACCCTCATAAACATCAATCCTAGGATTCAATACTTTGAGGTACACGAAATTATTTTTGGAGATTCATCTCAACCGGAGTCGACCATTCTTTATAACCCATGATTCGCATTCTTTTCATCCGCACATAAATTTAGGAATATGGATGAATCCTAGACTTCCTCGCTCATTGTACACGAAAGTTCACTCTCGTTGAATTATCACACTTTTCGTACGTCTTCCTTTTGAAAATGTAATGAAAATTTACTTTGGAATCTATAATCCTTGTTATCCCCTTTGAGAGAATTGCCATAACCATCCTCACAAAGGTTGTCATGCTATTCTAGCCCATGTTGTTGATTCCGATAAAGAAGAGAAGAGTATTAAGGATGTTCCCATTGTTAGTGATTTTCCCGAGGTATTTCCCGAAGATTTACCTGGTCTTCCGCCGCAACGCGCGGTAGAATTTCAAATCGATCTTGTTCCCAGTGCTGCTCCTGTAGCACGTGCTCCTTACCGACTTGCGCCTTCCGAACTTCAAGAATTGTCGAGTCAACTCCGTGAGTTGTTAGACAAAGGTTTTATTCGTCTCAGTTCGTCCCCTTGGGGAGCTCCTGTTCTTTTTGTTAAGAAGAAAGATGGTTCGTTTCGTTTATATATTGGTTATCGCGAGTTGAACAAGCTTACGGTTGAGAACCGTTACCCTCTTCCGAGAATTGATGATCTGTTCGATCAACTTCAAGGTTTGCCCGTTTATTCTAAGATTGATCCTTGTTCCGGTTATCACCAACTACGGGCTAAAGAAACTGATGTTTCGAAAACTGCTTTCCGCACCCGTTACGGTCACTTTGAATTTCTTGTTATGCCGTTCGGATTGACAAATGCACCTGCTGTGTTTATGGACCTCATGAACCGTGTGTGCAGACCCTATCTGGACATATTCGTTATTGTTTTTATCGACGACATCCTTATTTATTCTAAGAGTGATGAAGAACACGAAGAATATTTGAAGTTGGTGCTTGATTTATTGAGAAAAGAAGAGTTGTACGCTAAGTTCTCTAAGTGTAATTTCTGATTAAGAGAAGTTCAATTCCTTGGATATATTGTTAGTAAACAAGGAATACTAGTTGATCCCGCCAAGATTGAGGCAATTGAAAAGTGGGAAATTCCGAAAACTCCTACTCAAATTCGCCAGTTTCTAGGATTAGCAGGTCATTATAAAAGGTTCATTCAAGATTTCTCTCAAATAGCTAAACCTCTGACTGCTTTAACGCACAAAAGGAAAAAGTATGAGTGGAAGAATGAACAAGATGCTGCTTTTCAAACTCTGCAGGAGAAGTTAACTTCCGCTCCGATATTGTCACTACCTGAGGGTAATGACGATTTTGTTGTCTATTATGATGCATCGCGTCAGGGCTTGGGTTGCGTTTGATGCAACGAAAGAAAGTCATCGCTTATGTGTCATGTCAGTTGACGATCCATGAACAGAATTATACAACCCATGATTTAGTGTTAGGAGCTGTTGTGTTTGCGCTTAAGATTTGGAGACATTATTTATATGGGGTCAAAAGTACAGTGTACACTGATCACAAGAGTCTTCAACATATTCTTGATCAAAAATAGCTAAATATGAAGCAGCGATGACGGGTTGGGACGTTGAATGATTATGATTTCGAACTTTTATATCATCCTGGTTCAGGAAAGATGTATCGTGATCTTAAGGAGCTGCATTGGTGGCCTAATTTGAAAGCTGATGTGGCTACGTATGTGGCTAAGTGTTTGACCTGTGCTAAGGTTAAAGCTGAACATCAGAACCGTCAGGACTTTTGGTGCAACTTGAAATTTTCGAGTGGAAGTGGGAAGGTATTGCAATGGACTTTATTACGAAGTACCGAGAGTTGTGGGTGGTTACGATACCATTTGGGTGATTGTTGACCGACTCGCTAAGTCAACTTTTTTCTTGCCAATTAAGGAAACATATTCAATGAAGAAGTTTACTCGTTTGTATTTGAAGGAGATTATTTCGAGACATGGTGTTCCCGTATTGATTATGTTGGACTGAGGCAGTCCTAACAAGGTGCTCTAGGAACTAAATTGGATATGAGCACCGCTTATCATCCACAGACGGATGGTCAGAGTGAAAGGACCATTCAAATGTAGAAAACATGTTAAGAGTGTGTGTTATTGATTTTGGAAATGGGTGGGATAAATATTTTCCGCTGGCTGAGTTTTCTTATAACAGCAGTTATCATGCAAGTATTAAAGCCGCACCGTTTGAAGCTCTGTA
Organism: Rutidosis leptorrhynchoides; assembly: GCF_046630445.1. Taxonomy (NCBI): domain Eukaryota; kingdom Viridiplantae; phylum Streptophyta; class Magnoliopsida; order Asterales; family Asteraceae; genus Rutidosis; species Rutidosis leptorrhynchoides. The sequence goes on along the minus strand of NC_092333.1, from coordinate 109,079,485 downwards.
TGGTAGAAAGTGTAGGTCTCCTGTCTGCTGGAATGAGGTTGGGGATGCTCAACTCACAGGACCAGAGATCATTCACGAGACTACCGAGAATATTGCACAGATTAAGGAAAGATTGAGAACCACCAGGAGTAGGCAAAAGAGTTATGCTGATAAGAGAAGGAACGATATCGAATTTCAGGTCGGTGATCCTGTTATGTTGAAAGTTTCACCTTGGAAGGGTGTGGTACGTTTTGGTAAAAGGGGAAAGTTGAATCCTCGATTTGTTGGACCTTTTGGGATTATTGAGAGAGTTGGACCAGTGGCTTATCGTTTGAAATTGCCACAAGAACTCAGTGCTATTTGTGACGTTTTTCATGTATCGAATTTAAAGAAGTGTTTGGCCGAGGCCAATGAAACTATTCTTTTTGATGAACTTCATGTTGATAAGCAACTACATTTTATTGAGGAACCTGTTGAAATTATGGACCGAGAGGTTAAGACTCTCAAGCAGAGTAGAATTCCTATTGTTCGAGTTACATGGAACGCCAGACGCGTTCCCGAGTTCACTTGGGAGCGTGAAGTTCAGATGAGGCAGAAGTACCCGCATTTGTTCCCAGATGCTGAGTCAACCCCTGCACCTGCTTAAATTTCGGGACGAAATTTCCGTAACGGGAAGGTACTGTAACGACCCTACTTTTTCCGTTATCTTTTACCGTTAACTATTTAACGACCGTTAATTGTTATTCGTGCCACGTCATTTCTATGACCTATATTATTATTTTTGTAATAATATATTAATTATTATGTGTTATATGAATATTTGTATTCATATTTTAAATTATACGTTCCTACGAGTCGCGGATTTCTATCCGGCGAATCTTTTCGGTTTTCAAACCAACGGTCGAGTTTTTGGGATTTTTAAGTCCTAATTATTTTAAATATGATATTTTGATGTCATATGATTATATATAGTGTTTATATATTTTATTCGTCGCGTATTTATTATCTCTCCGAAAAATCAATCGCGTAGCGGTGTTTTCGCGTTTCGGGTTTCGTTCGGGCGTTCGGGCCACTAGGATTTTGTCATTTATCAAATTGGGTCACTATGGGGCCCACCCCATTCAGTTCTTGGCCGAAATTGTCAAGGGGAGGGGGTATTTTTGCCAAACTTTGTAAATTGTGATACATGTTGATCAAAACTCCACAATACTTCTCATTTCAACCTAATTCATTTTTTTTTTGCAAACCCTCTCCTCTCCTCTCATCCTTGCCGTCACCACCACCACTAAACATCATCATCATCTTTCAATTTTTGCTTTAAAGGTTTAGAGCTTTCATCATAATCGGGTTCACCGCATCGTTCTCTACACGTTCATATCCTTCAATTCTTGATTAGGGTATAAACCCTAACCCTAGCTTTTCAATTTTTCATTTATTTTACTGATTTTATATGTTATATTGATAGTATGATGATTACATGTTATTGTATTGATGATTGTATGCGTAGAATTGCTCGATTATACATGTTTTCGGTTTGATTTAATTGGGACAGCAGCTTTTTCGTGTGTTTATGACTTTGTAACTGATATAAAAGTTAAAATAAAATATATAAATGAGTTCCTCTCATCAAGACATTAATTTTAGACTCCGGATTCATGTCGTTTCGATTCCCGGAGCCCTAGATATGCTTAATTTGATTTTTGGTAAAGATTGAAAGGTGTTATGGGCAAGAACAAGGTATGGTCCGACTTTGTGATCATCCTTGGTGTCTTTAGGGTGTTTAATTTGGTTAGGACTGATGGTGGGACGAATTTTCATGTTCGGCTCACCTAAATCCGAGCCACGGTTCACCCGTTGTGCCTAAATCACTGTTTTGAGTAAATTGAATTCCCAAGTGTTGTCATGGCTGATATCCACGACCTAGGGACTGTTCTTGGAGTGTTCTTGAGTACATAATTGTGTCGGGTGGTTTGAGTAGGCGGAGATGCATATGTGGCTCGCCCGAAACCGACACCCGGGGCTCAAGATACGACCCGATGAACTTTTAAACTTAAAACATATGGTTAATGATTAAACTTATGTTAAAATGAATGGCTTTCATTATTAATAAATTAATTATGATAAAATAAGTAATTATTATTATTTAAGACTTATGATATAAATATTTATTATATCATTTAATTATTAATTATGATTTAATTAACATTTTAATTAAACTTATGATTAATAATACTTTTATTATTAAAGAAAAATACTTATGATAAGTATTAAATTTATTTTTGAGAAATTATTATAAGACTTATAATAAAGATTAAATAATTATTTAATTATTGTAAGACTTAATTATTATTTAATTATGATTTAATTATTAAATACTTATGATTTAATAATTCTAATTAGAAACTTATGATATAATTAATAATTCATTATTAATTTATAATACTTATGATATGAATTAAAATTCATTATTAATTAATAAAACTTATATAATGATTAATATTTAATTAATTAATTAAATACTTATGTTATACTAATTATAACATTTCAACTTATATTAACTTTAATAATTCATTTTATTTAATTAAACTTATGTTATGACATAACTTTACACTTTTGACTTTAATAAACATTATAACCTATGTTATTATTATAACTTACACTTTTCAAATTAATGTTGACTATGTTTGACCAAGGTTGACTTTTGAGTTGACTTTCGGTTGACTTTGACTTTCAGTTGACTTCTGTTGACTTTCTAAATAAGGAAACTTTCCTAACTTCAAAACTTTCTAAAAATAGAACTTTCTAAATTTGGAAACTTTCCAAAAATAGAAACTTTCCAAAAATAGAAACTTTCCAAAAATAGAAACTTTCCTAAAATAGAAAACTTTCCAAAAATGGAAACCTGCTAAAAATAGAAACTTTCTAAAAATAGAAAGTGTGTGTCCGTATGCTGTTCCAGTCAAACCGATGCTTGCCGAGTGTTATTCTATGTCTATTTGCAACATGTACAATAGCTATCATACTAAGACTTGACCTAAGTTAGTTATTTATATCGGCCTGCTTTATTTATAGGTCGGCGTTGTGATCTTTCTTGATCACTTTACTTTATTTGCTGTTCGCTTGTTTGTGAGATTTCTTCAGTTGCTATTAAGGTGAGTTATAGTCCCATTTTTCTATTTAAATCTTTTGGGATGAGAATACATGCAATTTATTTTATATTTTGGACAAGTGGAAGTTGGTTTAAATTATTCATTGTGAGTTGAACAAAAATATTCCCTAGTCTGGTAACTGTAATCACTGGTTTCTACTGGTGAACGCGAATCCTATGGATAGATCTATCGGGTTTGACAACCCCATTTCGAGCTAGTCGCGCTAGCAATTTATAATCGGAATGTTTAGTACTTCGTATTTTGTTGTAGATACACTTGTTCGGTGTATATTATTTATTGTGTTTGGCAAGGGAAAATAAATGGTTAAGTGGTTACCAGGTGGCTCACGGAAAATGGAATAATGTTTTATTATATGTTTTCTACCATATAATTTGGTGGTTCAAAAAGGAGTTTTTATGTTTTCAAACATAAATTTTTATTGTTTAAATTAAATATTGTTTGCAATATTAAACCTATAATTCACTCAACATTTTTGTTGACAGTTACTCGCATGTTTTATTCTCAGGTTCATGATTGATTGCTTCCGCTGTGCTTAGAGAGTCTGCATATTTATGATGGCAGCTTTTGTTAAACATTAACTTGCATTCTATTTTGTTACATTAAAAAGTGGTTGTTTGTTGACTTTATTTTGGTCAACTTTTGGTTAAAGTATTATTGTATAGTTTTTCTAAACTTATACATTTTAGTAGATTTCCTTTATAGGAAATCATTTTTAAAAGAATGCAAGGTTGTTTTATTAAATTCATATAGATTTTCGATCAAGCTGTGGGACCAAGTGACGGAGCCGTTAAGTGTTTTGACGGAGTCGTCACAATTTGCGTTGGAGTCTTTGGGGTTTCCCATTTTTCAATGGCTTCGACCTTCGCGGGATCGACCTGAATTCTTTGACTGCTAACGATGTGACCAAGGAATTGTACTTCTTTTAACCAAAATGCGCACTTAGAAAACTTTGCGTATAACTGTTCTTTCTTCAATAGTTCCAGCACCAACCTTAAATGTTGCTCATGTTCTTGTTCATTTTTGGAATAAATAAGAATATCATCAATAAAGACGATAACAAACTTATCCAAATACGGACTGCATACCCGATTCATGAGGTCCATGAATACAGCTGGTGCGTTTGTCAGCCCGAACGGCATGACTAAAAATTCATAATGACCGTAGCGTGTCCGAAATGCAGTTTTTGGAATATCTTCTTCTTTGACACGCAACTAATGATAACCCGATCTTAGATCGATTTTGGAGTAAACAGGCGATCCCTGCAGCTGATCAAACAAGTCATCAATTCTCGGTAATGGGTACCGATTCTTGATAGTTAACTTGTTTAATTCGCGATAATCTATACACATTCGGAAGGATCCATCTTTCTTCTTGACGAATAAAATCGGAGCTCCCCTCGGTGAAGTGCTTGGTCGAATGAATCCACGGTCCAGTAATTCTTGTAACTGGCTTTGTACCTCTTTCATCTCAGACGGTGCAAGTATGTATAGAGCACGAGCCACTGGTGCAGCTCCTGGTACTAGATCTATTTAAAATTCTACAGATCTAAATGGAGGTAATCCCGGCAACTCTTTCGGAAAGACTTCAGGAAAATCTCTTGCCACAGGCACGTCGTTGATGCTCTTCTCTTTTTCCTTCGTTTCAACTTTATTAACATGTGCTAGGATAGCATAGCACCCTTTCTTCAAGCACTTTTGGACTTTCAAGCAGCTAATGAGTTTTAGCTTTGAGTTACCCTTCTCTCTATAAATCATTACTGCCGTTTTATCCTTACGGGGAATGCGAATTGCCTTCTTAGCACACACAACTTCAGCTCCTATTTTGGACATCCAGTCCATGCTGACTATTACATCAAAACTTCTTAATTCTACGGGTATCAAATCAATTTTAAACGTCTCTCTGGCTAAATTTATTTTACAATCACGGCAAATTTTATCAGCTTTAATTAGTTTACCATTAGCTAACTCAATCATGTCCTTAGCATCTAGAGGTAATGATGAACAATTCAATATAGCGTAAAAGTCTCTACACATGTAACTTCTATCGGCACCAGTATCAAATATAATAGATGCTGATAAGTCATTAATGGTAAACGTACCCGTAACAAGCTCCGGGTCTTCACACGCCTCTCTAGCATTAATAACAAATGCTCTTCCCCGTGTAGGTCCGTTATTCTTCTCTGGATTCGGGCACTGGCTCTTAATATGACCCTGTTTCCCACACCCGTAACAAGTAATAGTAGCCAGGGCAGTTCTATTTGCATTGGTGGCAGGAGTCTTGGTGCCATTTGTATTTGTAACAGGAACCCAACAATCTTCAACAAGATGACCCCTTCGATTACATTTGTTGCACACCACATTGCAAAAACCAGTGTGATATTTATGGCATCTGTTACATAAGGGATTACGCCCTTTGTAACCCGAGCTTGAACCACTACCCACACCTTGCATGGTTTCCTGTTTCTTGAGAGATTGTTGCTGGTGACCTCGATCACGGTTTCCATCCCACTTTCTTTTGTTATCCGATACCTTGGCATCGGTATTTGATGTGTTCTTATCCAAGATGATCTGATCCATTAGCTCATTTGCCATGGTGATAGCTTCATGAATTGTCTTGGGTTTGGATGCTGTAACATTGGCCTTAATGTTCTTTGGCAGACCATCTTTGTACAATTCAATCTTTCGCTCTTCCGTTGGTACCAATTCAGGACATAACAAGGCTAATTCCATGAATCGTCTGTTATAGTTGGTAAGTTCCATTCTGACAACCTTCAGATTTCGTAACTCGGCTTCCATCTTCCAAACCTCGTTCCTTGGGCAGTATTCGTTGATTAGCATATTTTTCAATTCCTCCCAAGGAGTATCATATGCTTCATCGCCCCCTACAGCTTTTACATAGTTTTCCACCATGTAAGTGCACCATCATGTAATGTGCATGAAGCATACTTTGTCCGATCCCCTTCCGCAAAACCACTGATTTTAAATACGGACTCCAATTTTTCGAACCATCGGGTTAAACCGACCGGTCCTTCTGTTCCACTGAATGATGAAGGTTTGCAACCTTGAAATGCTTTATATGAGCATCCAACATGAGGGTTTTTGTTGTTTGCTGCTGCTCTTGCCGCTTCGACCCAAAGCATTCGGTCGTTTACGCGTTGGTTGATAAGCTACTCAATTTCTTGTTCCATCATTCGATTTAATCGAGCCATGTTTCTTCAATAAACATATAAGATAATTAATCGCATAGAATATTATAGATGTAGCAAGTAATTAATGGTACATCGTGGCATATTAATAATATGAACCAATTATTATGAAAACGTTTTCTTCTTATTAGCGTTTTATAATTGTAGCTCGGGTAGTACCTACCCGTTAAAGTTCATACTTAATAGCTAGTACACAAATTAGCTACTACAATCATGATAATATTCTATTATGAAAAACTTAATGATTTAATACTTCACGCTTATTCTTTTGGTACAATATTTTACAATAATTCAATACCACTATTTACATAAAACATATGTAAGATGAAATATAGCACATGATATATTATTATATAAGGCGTGAAGTCGAATAGCTGCAAAAATAGATTAGAAACGACGAGGCTTCCTTGGGAATTCAAAGAAATCTGGGAAATCATAGAATTTTCGCTTCCCTACTGTTAGAGTGCGTATTTCAGCGGTAAGTCTAGGTTTTGGTTGGGGTTCAGTAGATGACATTTCTATAGTATTGGTAAGACATGGTTGACTAGGTGTGGTAGTATCAGGAGCACTTGGAACAACAATTGCTTTATTAATTTCCAGATTTGGAAATTCTGGTTTGGTGACTATAGGTTTCTTTTCCTTTTTAAATTCTTTCTCAGTAATCTCTTTTACTTCCTCATCAGGATTGTTTTCAGGTTCTTTCACTTCCGGTTCTTCCGGAAATTGTGAATCTTCCCAAAATGCATCCGTCTCCAGGTAATCATCATCATCAGTTATATAGATAATTGATACACCTTCCCTCGGGCCTTCATCATTATCAGATAAGTCGATGATTGGTACTTTTACTGGAGATTCAACTTCGGAGTCACTGAATGTGATAATGAGATTGGTGCTAGAAGTAGACATCTATCACACATTAACTACCACATTAGTAATATACCACATAATATTTACATGTTATAATATTTAATTTCCGACCAAAAATGATAAGCAATGGTTTTCAAAAACAAGTTCGGTCAAAGTCCAGACTCACTAATGCATCCTAACAAATACCTGTCAGACACACTAATGCAATTTCTGGTTCGCTAAGACCTCTACTCTGATGCCAACTGAAACGACTGGTCCATATTACTATAAATGTAGTACGTTATTCATTGGTCCCATAGCGAGGTATTTGACCTCTATATGATACGTTTTAGAAAATATTGCATTTGTTTCATAAAAAGCACACCATTATTATACATAATGCATGTTTTAAACAAGTGGGCGATTATTTAAGAGATAATCCCCATAATACAGTAGTTTACAAATATTACACTCATGACATAACAGTCGAATATAATACATGACAAAGGTTTTATTGAATGCAACACTTTATTTAAACAAAAGCATGAGACTCCATGCACAGCTTGCTCAGATAATGCAACAGCGGAAGACTTTCTTAAGGACCTGAGAATAACATGCTTAAACAGTCAACACAAAGGTTGGTAAGATATATTGGTTTAAAGCTAGCATCGATATAAATATAGACCACAAGATTTCATAGTTACAAATATTTCAATAAAGATATTCTATAAGTTGTTGAGCGCTTCGGTAACCATACTTAACCATAAATGTAGCATATTCCCTTTATTATGAAATCTCCCTACACTGTACCAAGTGTAGTAAAAATGAAGTACTATGTAACCGTTTACGATACTAGAGCGACTAGCCCAGCTGGGGTTGTCAAACCCGATAGATCTATCAATAGGATTCGCGCTTACATGTTCTTACAACATGTAAATATTAGTTACCAAGCTATTAGGGAAGATATGCAAGGTGGTACAACTCAACGTAGAATATATTTTAAGTACTTGTGTCCATGACGTAACACATAAAATGCATGTATTCTCATCCCAAAATATTTTTAGAGTTTAAAAATGGGACTATATGAAAGGACCCGTTCATATACATTATAAACAATTCACAATAGTTGATTACATCGCGAGGTATTTGACCTTGATGTGGTAGCGTGGTGGTAGGAAATACTATTAAATTTTAGCAGAAAATACTATTAAATACGATACAATTTTACACAAGATATTTATTTATTTAGAGAACGGATATACTTAAACCTTGCTACAACACTTATAGGCAGTGTACCTAATCGTACAGTAGTATAGTTTTTAGTAAGTCCGGTTCGTTCCACAGGGAATCTTTTTAAACAAAGCTTAACGCTATATTAGTTTACTTTTATAAAAATACAAATATATATATAAGTAATATTATTATTATAAAGGGGGGTTTTTACCGTTTAATGACCGGTTTGTCGATTTTAAAACTTTAGTCGCAGTTAAAACCAAATGTAAAATATTAAAAATAAATACAAGACTTAAATTAAAGCGGCAAGTAAATAACGATAATGAAATTGCGATTAATAAAAATGCGATAAAATAAAAATGCGATAATTAAAAAGTACGATAATTAAAAGTGCGATTAAATAACAATAAATAAAAGTGCGATAATTAGAAGTGCAATTAAATATAAAATAAAGGAAATTAAATATGAAATAAAAGAATTATGCTTATTTAAACTTCCGTAATCATGATGTTTGACGTGTTGATTTTTGTTTTATGCCCATGGGTTAATTGTCCTTTGTCCTGGATTATTTAATATGTCCATACGGATTTGTCCATAATAGTCCATCAGTCATAAATATAAAGAGCGAAAGCCTTCGTCAAATTATTCTTATTCCCGAAGTCAAATATTCCAACTAATTGGGGATTCGAATTGTAACAAGGTTTTAATACTCTGTTTAATGAATACACCAGGTTATCGACTGCGTGTAAACCAAGGTTTTACTACTTTGTTAACAATTACACCAATTACCCTTGAATGTAATTCACCCCTGTTTCAACAAGTTTATTAACTATTAATCCAGTTCCGTATCCGGTAAAATGAATAATTATTGGTATTTATAGATATCCCGCCCACCTTACCCAGTCAAGCGTATGTGGTTATATATAAATACGTCAAATTATAAGTTTGTATATTAAATTAACAAGGTATTGTTTAGTTAATATAAAACCCATTAATAGCCCATAGTCTAATTTCCACAAGTGTCGTTCTTTTGTCCAAACCCCAATTATGGTACAAAGCCCAATTACCCAATTTTAGTAATTAGCCTAACATCATGATTACTTCGGATTAAATAAGCATAATAATAACTTAGCTACGAGACATTAAATTAAAAAGGTTGAACATAACTTACAATGATTAAAAATAGCGTAGCGTTACAAGAACAGAATTTTGACTTACACCCTTACAATATTCGCTAACATACCCTTATTATTAGAATTATAATTAAAATTAAAATTAAAATATAAAATATAAATATAAATATATCGTATGAATGGAGAAAAGAGAAAGATAGATGGATTTGTGGTGCACCAAAGCTCGATTTTTATAGGCATGTGGGCTAGAACTGGGGCTCATTCGATCGCATGGATTTATGCCTTCCAGGCCATGCGATCGCATGGCCAGCTGGGGAGGCTCATATTTGGTTGTTTTCTTCTGCCGACGGTTTTATAAATAATATAATATATTAAATAATTATAAGAATTATTTAAATATTATAGTATATTTATGTGCATAGTTGACTTGTAATTTTTAGTCTGTTGCGTCGAGCGTTGAGAGTTGACTCATGTCCCGGTTCCGGATTTTCGAACGTCCTTGCGTATAATTTAATATCTTGTACTTTGCGTTTTGAATCTTGTACTCTTGTAATTTCGAGACGTTTCTTATCAATAATTGGAACCTCTTTGATTGTATTTTGTACTTTTGAGCTTTTTGGTCGTTTGCGTCTTCAATTCGTCGAATCTGTCTTTTGTCTTCACCTTTTATTATTTAAACGAATATCACTTGTAAATAGAACAATTGCAACTAAAAGCCTGTCTTTCTTGAGGAATAATGCTATGAAATATATGTTCGTTTTTAGCATTATCAGACCTCTATATGATACATTTTACAAACATTGCATTCGTTTTTAAAAGACAAACTTTATTCACATATAAAGTTGACGGCATGCATACTATTTCCTAATACATCCAACTATAATTGACTTAATAATAATCTTGATGAAATCAATGACTCGAATGCAACGTCTTTCGAAATATGCCATGAATAACTCCAAGTAATATCCTTAAAATGAGCTAATGCACAGCGGAAGATTTCTTTCAAACCTGAGAATAAACATGCTTTCAAGTGTCAACCAAAAGGTTGGTGAGTTCATTAGTTTATCAAATCATTCATTTCTATTATTTTAATAAACCACAAGATTTTTATTAAACATAATTCCAATAGCAGAATCCTCTCGTCTGCATAAAGGTAAAATCATTTCCAATAATATAATAGACCACAAGATTTTCATTTTTCATAAACATAATCCTCAAGCAGAATCCTCTCGTCTGCATTAAGGTAAAATCATTCATATGGTGAACACCTGGTAACCGACATTAACAAGATGCATATAGAATATCCCCAAAACAGAATCCTCTCGTCTGTATAACAGAATCCTCTCGTCTGTATAAAAATCGAAGTACTAAAGCATCCGTACCTCGGATGGGGTTTGTTAGGCCCATAGATCTATCTTTAGGATTCGCGTCAATTAGGGGTACTGTTCCCTAATTCTTAGGTTACCAAGCTAAAAAGGGGCATATTCGATTTAGATAATCCAACCATAGAATGTAGTTTTAAGTACTTGTGTCTATTTCGTAAAACATTCATAAAAACAGCGCATGTATTCTCACTCCCAAAAATATTCATAAAAGGGAGTAATGAAACTCACAATACTGTATTTTGTAGTAAAAATACATATGACGTCATTGAACAAGTGCAATGTTGGCCTTGGATTCACGAACCTATATTAATTATATATATTTATATGTTTGATCAATATTTGTCTAACAATTTAGGTCAAGTCGTAGTGTATCACAATCCTAATGCTCGAGACTAAATATGCAAAAATCAACGAAAGTCATATTGACCAAAATGTCTTCCAAAATTTATACATGATTATTATATAGTTTAAATATAGTCATTTTATTTATTTAAATATTTTTAATAGATTTTATTAAAGTAAATAATATAGGTCTTTTATTAATAAATAAAATTTTATATTAAGATTTATATAATAAAAATATACTTTTATATATCTTAAGTAATAAAATTTATAAAGTTCTTTTAATATCATAAAAATAATATAATAGGTATTATTAATGTAATTATATTATACGTAGTAAAATATCTTTGTATCACATATTTATTTGTTAAAATAATATTGATAATAATAATAATAAGTAAAAGTTGTATTATTTTGTAATAATTATTATTATTCTACTAATAAAAATAAAAATAATTATATTTTCTAAAAATGATAAAATGATAATTTTTATTAACAATAGTACTAAAATGATAATAATAATGATGTTTCATATTAACAATGATATTTTTATTAAAAATAATAATTTTAGTAAAAATGATAGTTTTAATATTAATAATACTTTTAATAATAATAATAATAGAAAAATAATGAAAACGATATTTTTCCTTTAAATCAACATCTTACAATATCTTAATTTCATCATGATACTCATACTCATTATTTCCTAATCGCTTCGTTTAATAGCTTTTAGTCGTCTTTTATATCGCGTTCATATTAATAATAATAATAATAATAGTAATTATAATAATTAGATGTTACTAATATTAGTTTCAATTATAATAATACTAATAATAATAATATTAATGATAATACTAATAACTATTTGAATGATAATAATAATAATAATAATAATAATAATAATAATAATAATAATAATACTAATTATAACCTTAACGATAATAACGATAGTAATAATAATAAAAATAACAATAATATCTTTTATTAATAACGACAATGATGATAATAATAATAATAATAATAATAATAATAATAATAATAATAATAATAATAATAATAATAATAATAATAATAATAATAATAATAATTAGATTATAACGACGATAATAACGACGATAATAATAATCATTTTTAATAATAATACAAAAATTCAATTGACTATAACTTCTAAACCGTTCATCGAAACCATTCGATATCTAAATGAAAAGTTCTCAAATTTTCGCAAGCTTTCCAACGACATGCATATCATATACCTTATCTTAATAGCATATGTATTTAATTCAAGATTCGACATAACCTATCTATCGACAATAACGAACGTATAAGCATGCATAATCCTATATATACTCGAGTACTAGTCAGGGATACACTAATAATATATAAAAGTTAAGTTATGAGTGCTCACGTATCAATATTGAGATTCAATATTGCAGGAAAAGTATGTAGACGCAACGGAGATGATAAACACTAGTTTGACTCACGAGCAATACTCCCGAACCATACCCATAACCTTCATAGTTAAAACCCATAATTTCCTTAGCTCTATCCCGCTCAAAAAACAATTTTGAAATCACTTGAACAGCACTCCGTCGTAATATTTTATGTATACTAATAATATCTTGAAATAATACGTAGTAAATACATATATGTAAATCGATTGAGAGAGTTTAGAGAAAAATATTTTCAAGTTTCTATGAAATAATGAAACCTTTTGAATTCTATTTATAATAGATTTTTGAATTATTAAAGTGAATTTTTAAAGTATGAATTATTAAAGTGAATTATTAAAGTATGAATTATTAAAGTGAATTATTAAAGTATGAATTATTAAAGTGAATTATTAAAGTATGAATTATTAAAGTGAATTATTAAAGTATGAATTATTAAAGTGAATTATTAAAGTTAAAGTAAAGTAAAAATAAAGTTAAGGTAAAGTTTAAGTATAGTAAAAGTATAAAACTATGTACGTATAATACGCGTATAAATATATATAATATTAATTTAAATCGTTATATATATTTAATAAAATAAAATATAAATATCGATATGAATATCATACTGGTTAAGTAATGAGTTGTCAAAAGTGGTTCTAGATATTTATAAAAGTTATATACGTTTTAATAATAAAGTTCTTTTTAAACTGAAAACATTTTTGTACGTTTGAAACTAAATCAAATAAATATGATAATTTTGTTTTCCAAAACTAAATATATTTAAGAATCATTTTGTTTAAAGGTTAAAATATTGGAAATCGTTATATCATAAAACGTTTTAGAAAAGTAGAATCATATATATTCATAATAGGTTTCAAGTTTTTAAATTACAGTCTGTTGGTGAAGCATGCGATAAAGTTCAAAGGTTAAATAAACGTATGAAATCATCTTAATGAAAAATGTAGAGTTACTTAACTTGTCGATATCTAACATCTAAGTTATTTACACTCCACGTTCTTACTTATAAATCACTTTACCATTTTCCGAATGTTGTCAAAAAGAATAGATTTCTTAAATCACAGTGGACCTCATAACATAGACCCGTAATCATATCACAATGTATCTGATAAATCAATCATTTGATATTATCTTCTAATTCCATCGATAAACATATTGAAACAAATACGTTCATGTAAAGTATTATACATTTTATACTTTATTAATATTCGCAAGTTATAATATATATATATATATATATATATATATATATATATATATATATATATATATATATATATATATATATACATATATATACATATTTATTTATATATAACGGTTCGTGAATCGTCAGAATTTGGTCGAGGTTATAATGAATGTATGAACACAATTTAAAATTCTTGAGATTTAACTTAACAAACTTTGCTTATCGTGTCGGAATAATATAAAGATAAAGTTTAAATTTGGTTGGAAATTTTCGGGTTGTCACAGTACCTACCCGTTAAAGAAATTTCGTCCCGAAATTTGAATGGGAGGGTCATGGCTGACAATAAGTATGTTTTCATGACGTATACGAGTTGGAAATTAGAGTTTTATTATCATCAAGTAATATAGAAGAAGCAATTTGATTTTTGTGAAGACTACGAGTGAAGTTATCACAAAAGAATGAAATGAGTAAATGCACGTTCTTTTTAACCAATGACATAGTCACGGTTGATTTTCAGAATTCAAGGAATTTAGAGAAAATCTTCGTAATAAGATTTGGTTCTTCGGTAATTAAGGAAGTTAGGATCCGCTTTGATTAAATGCGATAATCTGTTTTGATTGCTCTGTCAAATATTTTACTATATATCCACCCCTTCGTTTACTTATTTTTACAACTCACACCTTTTATTCTTTCTCCCTCAATTCATACTTTATAGCAATCGCTAATATGCTCAATCCAGTTCTGATTCTTGGTATACTCCTAACTTTCATATCTGTCATTCTTCTTTTTCATCTGCCGCCGAAAGAATCTATTTACTTCTACTATACTCTTGGTTTTATAGTGTTTTTAGTTCTCCCGTGTATTTATATTACTATATGCATCGATATATATGGTTTGTAATTTCTGGGTTGTTGTTGGGTTTTATATCTTCCCTTATACTTCAAAGTCCCTGCTTCTGTCTTCTATAATCATTATCATCCACAGTTAATACTCCCTCCTATTTGCTGCGATTTATACTCCAATTTCTATTTTGGAGCTTTGTCCTTTCGTTTCTTCTTCTTGCGATTAAGCATCGCTTGTAATGGTCCTAATTCGCAGATATAAATTTCGGAATGAACATTATTAATGTTCCAAGAAGGAAATTGTAATGGCACGATCTTGATTCGTCAAGTTACCAGAATACCTCAGAAAAGACCGAGTCATCAAGAAAAATATTTTTTTGATATGTTTAGAGGTTAGGTAGAATACAAGAGTCGTGTAAGATGGCACATGATGACGTTATGATCTGTGAATCATCACGTTCCATTTAGAAACTCAGCATGACTTGCTGTAATATAATCATGTTGATCAAGTGTCATTATATTATACTAACTCATGCTTCAGTTCCCAACACTACTTCAATGGTATACATATTTTAAATTCGAATTTTTCAGAATCTAGGAACTAAAATAGTTTTTATGATGTAACACAGATAGCGCGAAGAGATAAATGATTTCGAATAACAATAGTTATGAAGATATCTTCAGAAACGTTGAAGATATTTATAATGAAAGATATGATGATATCTTAGAATATCTAAGATCAGAGGATGATGAAGAATATTATTCACAAGGGTTTAGAGTCAGGAGTAAGATATTCGATAATAATTTTAGCAGACACTGAATCATTTGGATTCTTTGAAGGCAGGTTTAGTCTTTGTGATTTGTCCACAGCCTCCTTCAGGGTTTGCTTAATCCGTTTTCCAGTTCCAAACCTTCTCTTTTTCTGAGCTTTTCCAACACACTATTCTTTATTATCAAACTTTTGACTGTTATGGTTGTTTACAGTTTTTGCTGCTTCATCAGCATTTTCCAAACTTCGGGGAACTAGTTCGCAGTTTAGGGTGTTTTTCAGAAACTTCACATTCGAAGTATATAAGTCTAGGAGGTAGACGTTATATATACACCTATAACCGTTGGCGGAGACATGCTACAAGATTTCAAAATACTGATTGCTGATTCCCAGTAATTTGCATGACAATTCTTGTTACAAGATGCGGATGAGTAAATGATGGGGTTTCGATAAATATAATGATTTTTCGGAAAGTCAAAGATCAGTGAAGTTGTTGGTAAGTTTATTGCTAATGTGGTGAGACATAAAAGGTTCTCCGGTAACGATGACGAAAGGGCAACGTCTATATCAAGGTTATAATAAGACTATTTCAACTGAAACGTCGAAGTTGACTTGCTGGAGCTGTGACAAAACTGACTAATTTGAAAAGGAATCGCAAAGTTATTTTTGCTAATAAATGCCAAAGGGTCTGACACGGATACGTGTTAAATTATGACTCTGGTTTCGAGAGCTTTTCAGATGCAAGACTTTGGTTAATATGTGGTTGGATCATCATCTCGATTGTTCATTATTTGAAGTGTCTTCAGGAATTTCGAAGGGTTTGAACACAGATTGTAATTGTTAATATACATATAATGTTCTAACACAATTTTGAAGTCAAAGTATAGCTTGTGAAAGATGTAAGAATCTAAGAGTGATGATTTTGGTCATATCTCGAGTTGAATTCTGAGATTTCAAAATCAGAATATGTAATTAAATTTTGAATGAGTATGGTTGTTTTGATTTTTATAAAAGAATGTATATTGTTGTGAAAGTAGGGAGTATAATGGATGATTTGCTGAATCAGATTCAAAGAATGTAATATATTAATTGTGAATTTATATATCTCTCGGGTATTACCTACCTGTTAAAAAAAATTTCACAATTAATATTTTGTATAAAAGAATTTTATTACAGTCTTTATGAAAATATATATATGTATATTTTCTTCAGATGTAACATAGATTTGATGAGTTAATGTTAAATTAAACTCATTTGATTTATGGTTGAAACTAGAATTGAATAATCCCTAAAGGCTTTAAAAATTACATAACTTTTACGGAGTATTTCTTTAATGACATTGAAATTATGAATCAATACTTCGTTATTTGTTGATGTATGATGTTCGGTTCGTGGAATTCTTGTGAATTTTGGAAAGTACGAATGATGTTATTTGAAAAGTTTCGAGTACATCGATGATGAAAGTGTAAAATCAAACATATATTTGAATAATACACTTGATTTATTATGAGATGGAATTTATTGAATTAAAACAGAGATTGTAGTTAACGATGGTTAAGTTGTTAAGGAAGGATGTACATCTTAGCATATTAGTAATATGAATTTAATCGAGTAGTATCTACCCTTATTTAATTCATACATAATAGCTTAGTACGAAAGATTTATTTTTATCTCAAAATTTATATATATATATATATATATATATATATATATATATATATATATATATATATATATATATATATATATATATATATATATATATATATATATATATATATATATATATATATATATATATATAATATACATATAATTCCTTCAGAGGGAATAAGTTAATACTTCATAACTCGTTGATACAATATACGCGTTATTGATTCGTAATGATGTCCACGGTGATTCTTGAACTGACGGAGTTTGTGATGTTATAGGTGCTGCTGATTCTGTTGACACTGACGGCACTGACTGTGATGGTGATGCTACGTTACTGTTGATGTTGTTGGTAAAACAAGTCTAGCTTATAAATCACGCATCATTCTTGTCAGGGTTTCTACTCTTCCTTCTATCATTTCGATTCACTCATCTGATTTATGGTTAGGGTTAGAATAGATAATCTCTAAGACTTTAGAGATTACATAATCGCCACGGAGTGTTTCTCCAATGAAGTTATGAATCAACACTTCATCGTTTATTGTTGTTGGTATTCCTTGGTATCTACAGGGCGTATGACATTGGTGCTCGTGGGACAGATTGTAAAGTTGAGGTTTACGACGCGGTTGTGGTTGGGGGTGGTAATGGTACTGTTGGCGTTGATGATGGTAGTACTGGTTATGCTGTTGGTGCTGCTGCTGGTGTTTGTAACCTTTGCACCATATTCTCCAAAGCCACTACCCGAGCGCGAAGCTCGTTGACTTCTTCTATTACACCGGGGTGATTGTCGGTTCGGACGAGCGGATAAATAAAATCTAGAATTTGATGTAGTATATAATCGTGACGAGATACTCTGGAAATGAGAGAGAAAATGGTGTTTCGGACAGGTTCGCCGGTAAGTGCTTCAAGTTCTTCGCCAAGTGGGCAATGTAGTGGATGGAAAGGATCGCCTTCTTCTTGTCTCCAATGATTGAGGAGGCAACGAACCCATTCCCAATTCATCCAAAATAGATGATTGCTGATTGGTTGATCCATTCCAGTCACACTGCTTTCGGAGCTTGAGTAGGATTCCATATCGGAATTCGAGGGACTTGAACTAATGACGAATTCCATTTCGTTCGATTGAATAAAGGATTTTTTGATATGAAATAATTTTCCGGCTATTGGGTGGTATTCTAATTACATAGAATATCTATATATATAGCGCAAAAGATTTCGTAGATTACGGAGGAATTTACGGGATATGTCAGGCAAAGTTTACAGTAACAGATAAGCTAAGATATGAACTTTGTCTATATACTATTCATGTAATCAATGCAGTAAGGCGTGTCTAGACTAAGAATGATAAGCAGGCAATTTCCGACAAAAATGATAAGCAAAATTTTTGACAATGCAGACACGGTCGAAGTTCAGACTCACTAATGCATCCTAACGACTATCAATTAGACACACTAATGCAGACCTGGTTCGCTAAGACCACCGCTCTGATATCAACTGAATGGACCCGTTCATATACATTATAAACGATTCACAATAGTTGATTACATCGCGAGATATTTGACCTCTATATGATACATTTTAAAAACATTGCATTCGTTTTTAAAAGACAAACTTTATTCACATCTAAAGTTGACGGCATGCATACCATTTCATAATACATCCAACTATAATTGACTTAATAATAATCTTGATGAAATCAATGACTCGAATGAAACGTCTTTCGAAATATGCCATGAATGACTCCAAGTAATATCCTTAAAATGAGCTAATGCACAGCGGAAGATTTCTTTCAAACCTGAGAATAAACATGCTTTCAAGTGTCAACCAAAAGGTTGGTGAGTTCATTAGTTTATCAAATCATTCATTTCTATTATTTTAATAAACCACAAGATTTTTATTAAACATAATTCCAATAGCAGAATCCTCTCGTCTGCATAAAGGTAAAATCATTTCCAATAATATAATAGACCACAAGATTTTCATTTTTCATAAACATAATCCTCAAGCAGAATCCTCTCGTCTGCATTAAGGTAAAATCATTCATATGGTGAACACCTGGTAACCGACATTAACAAGATGCATATAGAATATCCCCAAAACCGAATCCTCTCGTCTGTATAACAGAATCCTCTCGTCTGTATAAAATTCAAAGTACTAAAGCATCCGTACCTCGGATGGGGTTTGTTAGGCCCATAGATCTATCTTTAGGATTCGCGTCAATTCGGGGTACTGTTCCCTAATTCTTAGGTTACCAAGCTAAAAAGGGGCATATTCGATTTAGATAATCCAACCATAGAATGTAGTTTTAAGTACTTATATCTATTTCATAAAACATTCATAAAAACAGCACATGTATTCTCAGTCCCAAAAATATATATAAAAAGGGATTAATGAAACTCACATTACTGTATTTTGTAGTAAAAATATATATGACGTCATTGAACAAGTGCTATGTTGGCCTTGGATTCACGAACCTATATTAATTATATATATTTATATGTTTGAACAATATCTGTCTAACAATTTAGGTCAAGTCGTAGTGTATCACAATCCTAATACTCGAGACTAAATATGCAAAAGTCAACAAAAGTCATATTGACCAAAATGTCTTCCAAAATTTATACATGATTACTATATAATTTAAATATAGTCGTTTTATTTATTTAAATATTTTTAATAGATTTTATTAAAGTAAATAATATAGTTCTTTTATTAATAAATAAAATTTTATATTAAAATTTATATAATAAAAATATACTTTTATATATCTTAAGTAATAAAATTTATAAAGTTCATTTAATATCATAAAAATAATATAATAGGTATTATTAATGTAATTATATTATACGTAGTAAAATATCTTTGTATCACATATTTATTTGTTAAAATAATTAATATTGATAATAATAATAATAAGTAAAAGTTGTATTATTTTGTAATAATTAATATTATTCAACTAATAAAAATAACAATAATTATATTTTCTAAAAATGATAAAATGATAATTTTTATTAACAATAGTACTAAAATGATAATAATAATGATGTTTCATATTAACAATGATATTTTTATTAAAAATAATAATTTTAGTAAAAATGATAGTTTTAACATTAATAATACTTTTAATAATAATAATAGTAAAATAATGAAAACGATATTTTTCCTTTAAATCAATATCTTACAATATCTTAATTTCATCATGATACTCATACTCATTATTTCCTAATCGCTTCATTTAATAGCTTTTAGTCGTCTTTTATATCGCGTTCATAATCCTATATATACTCGAGCACTAGTCAGGGATACACTAATAATATATAAAAGTTAAGTTATGAGTGCTCACGTATCAATATTGAGATTCAATATTGCAGGAAAAGTATGTAGACGCAACGGAGATGATAAACACTAGTTTGACTCACGAGCAATACTCCCGAACCATACCCATAACCTCCATAGCTATAACCCATAATTTCCTTAGCTCTATCCCGCTCGAAAAACAATTTCAAAATCACTCGGACAGCACTCCGTCGTAATATTTTATGTATACTAATAATATCTTGAAATAATACGGAGTAAATACATATATGTAAATCGATTGAGAGAGTTTAGAGAAAAATATTTTCAAGTTTCTATGAAATAATAAAACCTATTGAATTCTATTTATAATAGATTTTTGAATTATTAAAGTGAATTATTAAAGTATGAATTATTAAAGTGAATTATTAAAGTATGAATTATTAAAGTGAATTATTAAAGTATAAATAATTAAAGTGAATTATTAAAGTTAAAGTAAAGTAAAAATAAAGTAAAGGTAAAGTTTAAGTATAGTAAAAGTATAAAACTATGTACATATAATACGCGTATAAATATATATAATATTAATTTAAATCGTTATATATATTTAATAAAATAAAATATAAATATCGTTATGATTATCATACTGGTTAAGTAATGAGTTTTCAAAAGTGGATCTAGATAATTATAAAAGTTATATACGTTTTAATAATAAAGTTCTTTTTAAACTGAAAACGTTTTTGTACGTTTGAAACTAAATCAAATAAATATGATAATTTTGTTTTCTAAAACTAAATATATTTAAGAATCATTTTGTTTAAAGGTTAAAATAATAGAAATCGTCATATCATAAAACGTTTTAGAAAAGTAGAATCATATATATTCATAATAGGTTTCAAGTTTTTAAATTACAGTCTGTTGGTGAAGCATGCGATAAAGTTCAAAGGTTAAATAAACGTATGAAATCATCTTAATGAAAAATGTCGAGTTACTTAACTTGTCGTTATCCAACATCTAAGTTATTTACACTCCACGTTCTTACTTATAAATCACTTTACCATTTTTCGAATGTTGTCAAAAAGAATAGATTTCTTAAATCACAGTGGACCTCATAACATAGACCCGTAATTATAGCACAATGTATCTGATAAATCAATCATTTGATATTATCTTTTAATTCCATCGATAAACATATTGAAAAAAATACGTTCATGTAAAGTATTATACGTTTAATACTTTATTAATATTCTCAAGTTATAATATATATATATATATATATATATATATATATATATATATATACATATATATACATATTTATTTATATATAACGGTTCGTGAATCGTCGGAATTTGGTCGAGGTTATAATGAATGTATGAACACAATTTAAAATTCTTGAGATTTAACTTAACAAACTTTGCTTATCGTGTCGGAATAATATAAAGATAAAGTTTAAATTTAGTTGGAAATTTCCGGGTTGTCACACTATATACTCACTTTCACAGATTTTCACTTCGTCAGGAAATAAGACTTGGCCACGGGTCGATTCACGAACCTATAACATATATATATATATATATATATATATATATATATATATATATATATATATATATATATATATATATATAAAAGTATGATCGAAATATATTCACATCATATTTGTATTTACGTGTTGACGATTTAAGTTATTAAGTTAGTATTCCAACGTTAGCAGTCCACAATTAGTAGTCCACAATTAGTAGTACATAGTATACACGTATTGTATAAGACTCAATCATGACCCACAATACCGCTATTGTAGTTACACGTATTGTGTATATGGGTCTTTTGATTTATCTGACGTATTGTGTAACCATGACATGTTAGAATACATATATAATACAAGAAAAGTTAGTTAGGATATGGTTAGTATAGATTTTATAAAAACAATCCCGAATTCATTTTAGTCATTTTTAAACAATATTGTTTTGCTCTATCTTTTTCGTTATAAATCCATTTTGAGTGAATCAAATTGATATGGTTTCATAATGAACAGTAGTATTTAGAAATAAACTGAAAAAGTAGTGGTTTATAGTCAGAGTTACAGGTTACAAGTCATATTTGAAAAAGGTAGTCATTTCAGTCGAAAGAACGACATCTTGATGACCATTTTGAAAAACATACTTCCACTTTAAGTTTAACCATGATTTTTGGATATAGTTTCATGTTCATAAGAAATATCATTTTCTCAGAAGAACAAATTTTAAATCAAAGTTTATCATAGTTTTTAATTATCCAACCCAAAACAGCCCCCCAGTTTTACTACGACGGCGTATGTTCGGTTTTACGGTGTTCTTCGTGTTAAAAGGTTTTAAATCATTAAGTTAGCATATCATATAGATATATAACATGTGTTTAGTTTATTTTAAAAGTTAAGTTAGAAGGAATAACTTTGTTTGCGAACAAGTTTAGAATTAACTAAACTATGTTCTAGTGATTACAAGTTTAAATCTTCGAATAAGATAGTTATATATATGAATCGAATGATGTTATGAACATCATTACTACCTCAAGTATAGTAGGTAAAACTACTAGAAATGATGAGAAAATAACCTGAGCTTCAAAGGATCTTTGATGGCTTGGAAGTTCTTGAAGCAGAATCATGACACGAAAACAAGTTCAAGTAAGATCACTACTTGATTTAAGATAGTTATGTTTATAGGAATTAAACCAAATCTTGGATATTATTATTACCTTGATTAAAGATGAAAATTTACTGAGATTAGATGGAAGTTCTTGATCTTTGATGAGTTGTTGGATTGGATTAAAAAGATTGGAAGTAATCTTGCAACATCTTGATTCTAGGTTGTTTTTATGATGATTAAATCTTGTAATTGAAGCTAAATAATGGGGAAAATGATTGGAGATGATCAAGTATGAAGTTAGGAGTATTTTGAGAGAGAATTGGGAGTATAAGTATGAGAAAATGGAATGAAGAAATGGTGTGCATGCATAAAAACGTTTTTAGTTTATAAAGAAAGAAAAGATTCCTAATTTTGTTTTCTTGCTAAATAATTCATGCTAATTGACAAATGGTTGGTTCCACATGTTCCTTAATCATTTAAGGCTGCTAAGGAGCAGATTTTTATTAGTATATACCAATAGTAAATACATCTAGAAGTTGGGTATAATACGAGTGCAAATACCGAGCGAATACGAGTAGAATTGTTGATGAAAATGAATGAGAATGGAATTGTAACCATTTTTGTTAACTATGAGTGTTTTGATATATGTCTTGAACTCCTTCAAATGTGTATTAATACATCTTAATACACTATATATATACATTTTAACTGAGTCGTTAAATCATCGTTAGTCGTTACATCTAAGTGTTGTTTCGAAACCTTTAAGTTAACGACCTTGTTAAATGTAATTAATCCCATTGTTACTATATCTAATGATATGTTAAATTGTTATATTATCATGATAACATAGTGTGTTAATATATCTTAATACGATATATAAATATTAAGACGTTATTACAACGATAATCGTTACGTATATATATCGTTTCAAAATCCTTAAGTTAGTAGTCTCATTTTATGTATATAGTTCATGGTTAATATACTTAATGAGATACTTAATTATCATTTCATCATGTTAAATATATATATATATATATATATATATATATATATATATATATATATATATATATATATATATATATATATATATATATATATATATATATATATATATATATAAGTTCATATAAATATTATCATGTCATTTACAAATTATAACGTTCGTGAATCATCGGACAAATTGGGTTGTCACACGTTTACATAAAATTGGTTCCAATTAATCAAGTCTTAACAAGTATGATTTCTTAATATGTTGGAAACATTTAATCATGTAAATATTAATATCGTTCAATATATAACCATGGAAAAAATTCGGGTCATGACAGTACCTACCCGTTAAAGAAATTTCGTCCCAAAATTTGAAGTAGAACCTATCCAATGGGCGGTGTTTGTAAACAGATGTGGATTCTTCTGTTTCATATGGTCCTCTCTTTCCCAAGTGAACTCGGGACCTCTTCGATCATTCCAACGAACCCTAACTATAGGTATGTTGCTTTACTTGAGCCATTTGACTTCACGATCCATGATTTCGACGGGCTCTTCTATAAAATGCAGTTTCTCGTCGATTTAGATTTCTTCAAGAGGAACAGTGAGGTCTTCTTTTGCAAGGCATTTCCTTAGGTTCGAGACATGAAAGGTATTGTGTACTCCAGCAAGTTGTTGTGGTAGCTTAAGTCGATAAGCCACCGATCCAATACGTTCGATGATCTTGAATGGTCCTACGTATCTTGGGTTCAATTTACCCCTCTTACCAAAGCGTATCACACCTTTCCATGGTGACACCTTTAACATAACCATGTCATTAACCTGAAATTCTAACGGCTTCCTTCGAACATCAGCATAGCTCTTTTGACGACTTTGGGCGGTCTTCAATCTCTCCTTGATTTGCACAATCTTTTCAGTAGTCTCATGTATGATCTTGGGACTAGTCAGTTGTCTGTCACCTACTTCGTTCTAATAGATAGGGGATCTACACTTTCTTCCATAAAGTGCTTCGAATGGTGCAGCATTAATACTCGTATGATAACTGATGTGTTCTAGAGGGTGTGTATGAAACGGCTATCAGTTTTATATTTATTTACTACAGGAAATCACCTAAATTAAACTAAAACACAAAAGGCAAGTATACCTATCGTGTAATAATATAGCTAAGGTAAAGTCCGGGAGGTCGATCCGTGGACACTATTATCGGGTGTCTTACTAGGTCAAATTAGTTAAATAATTAGTTAAACTAGATTTAGTAATATATAGTAATTATAGGTAACTTTAGGGGAATTTACCGTTTAATGACCGGTTTGTCGATTTTATATTTTTAAGCGTAAAGATAAATGACAATAATTAAAGTGTGTAAAATAAATAAATGACGATAAATAAAATAACAATAAATAAAATTGCGATAGAATATGAAATAAAAGGATTATGCTTATTTAAACTTCTGTAATCATGATGTTTGACGTTTTGATTTTAATTTATTATTACCATGGGTTAATTGTCCTTTGTCCTGGATTATTCGATAAGTCTATCTGGTTTTTGTCCATAACAGTCCATCGGCCATAATTATAAAGTGTGAGTATCCTCGTCAAATTACCCTTATACCCGAAGTCAAATATTCCAACTGATTAAGGATTTAAACTGTGATGCAGTTATCACTTCTGTCAACAATTACACCAGTTATCACTGTATGTAATCCACCCCTGTTTTAATTAGTTTATGAATATTAATTCATCCACTTGATCAGAATGAATAATCCATTACCCAACCCAATTGATTAATTAAATGATTATAACAAATTCCATATGAACGTCACTAAATAGGACAACCATAATCATTATTAATTATTAGGTTAATTAATTTGAAGATAGGTTCGACAGACTCCAATGAGTTGTCACTCAATTAGACAATACCACCCATCTATTAATAGTCAATAGTCTAATTTCCACAAGTGTCGGTCTTTTGTCCAAACCCCAATTGTGGTACAAAATCCAATAACCCCATCTTAATATTTAGTCCAAAATCACGATTACTTCAGCTCAAATAAGCATAATAATAACTTAGTTACGATACATTAATTTAAAAAGGAAGAACATAGCTTACAGTGGTGATTAATTGCGTAGCGTTACACGGACAGAGTTTCGACTTTAAAACCCGTAAAACATTTCTTACAATAACCCAATTATTATTAATCTTAAATTAAACTTAATATTATAAATATAAATATAAATTACATAAGAAAGAAAGAAAGAAAGAGTATGAAGAGGTGAAGGTGTATCTATTGGTGCCTCCGTGAATTCCATTTTATAGGCAAAATGAATTACTGTAGCAAGGTAGAAAGTTAGCTGGAAAGGTAGCTAACGACAATTCAATTCACTGAATTGAATTATTGATTGAAATATTTTCACTTATGATCCTTTAACTATGCTTAATTAACAACTTTTTATTATTTATTATTATTATTATTATTATGAATTATTTAAATATTATATTATATTCTTGAGCATAGTTAACTTGTAATTTTAGCTCCGTTACGTCGCGCGTTGATAGTTGATTCATGTCCCGATTCCATATTTTCGAACGTCCTTGCGTACAATTTAATATCTTGTATTTTGCGTTTTGCGGCTCGTACTCTTGTAATTTTGAGACGTTTCTCATCAATAAATTGAACCACTTGAATTATATCTTGTACATTTGAGCTTTTTGGTCATTTGCGTCTTCAAATCGTCGTTTTCTTCTTTTGTCTTCGCACTTATTTATTTAAACGAATATTACATAAAAATAGAACAATTGTAACTAAAAGCTTTACATATTGGAAGGATATTGTGCCTAAATATATGTTCATTTGGAGCACTATCAATAACTGTTGTTATACGAGAATTCTGCCAATGGTAAATATTTATCCCAGCCATTTCCGAAATCGATCACACATGCTCTAAGCATGTCTTCAAGAGTCTGAATGGTCCTTTCACTTTGCCCATCAGTCTGAGGATGATATGCAGTGCTCTAGAGCTTCATGTAGTGATTACCAAAACCTTGACGTAAACCGACTGTCGCGATCGGATATAATAGAGATAGGTACTCCATGTCTAGAAACAACTTCCTTCATGTATAATCGTACCAATTTCTCCATCTTATCCATTTCCTTCATAGGTAGGAAATGTGCAGATTTGGTGAGACGATCGACAATTACCCAAATGGTGTCATAACCCCATGCAGTCTTTGCTAGCTTCTTGATGAAATCCATGGTGATACATTCCCATTTCCATTCTGAGATTTCTAGTTGTTAAAGCAGACCTGATAGTTTCTGATGTTCCGCCTTGACTTTAGAGCAAGTCAAACATTCTCCAATGTATGTTGCAATATCAGCCTTCAAATTCGGCCACCAAAAGTGTGCTTTTAGATCTTGATACATCTTTCCAGCTCCTGGATGTATCGAGTATCTTGTCTTATGTGCCTCATCCAAAACCAATTTTCTTAACCCTTTAAGCTTCGGTACCCAAATGCGTCCAGCGAAGTATCGGGTTCCGTCTTCACGTGTAACAAGCTGTTTATCTAACCCTTTAAGCATCTCATTTCTAAAGTTTTCTTCAGAAAGAGCTCCTTGTTGAGCCTCCTTAATTTGGGTAGTGAGGTTTGTACGAATCTTCATATTCATTGCTCGTACTCGAATCGGCTCTCTTTCCTTCCTGCTTAAAGCATCTGCTACTACATTTGCCTTCCCAGGATGATAGCGAATTTCACAATCATAGTCATTTATCAGCTCGACCCACCTACGTTGCCTCATGTTCAGTTGTTTTTGGTTGAAGATATGTTGAAGGCTTTTATGATCGGTATACACAGTACATTTAACCCCGTACAAGTAGTGTCTCCAAATCTTTAATGCAAACACCAATGCTCCTAATTCTAGATCATGAGTTGTATAATTTTGTTCATGAATCTTCAGTTGTCAGGATGCATATGCAATAACCTTCTTTCGTTGCATGAGGACACAACCAAAACCTTGTCGCGAAGTGTCACAATAAATTACAAAATCATCGTTTCCTTCAGGTAATGATAGAATAGGCGATGTAGTCAACTTCTTCTTCAATAATTTAAATGCAGCTTCCTGCTCAGAAGTCCATTCGTACTTCTTCTCTTTGTGTGTTAATGCTGTCAATGGTTTGGCTATCCGGGAAAAATCTTGAATAAACCTTCTGTAACATGAGATTTCACTAATCATCACAGATTCTTGGAATGAATCGTCCAGTTTAGGGGTACGCAAAGATTGCAATTTTCTCAGTAAACATAAACGTTTGAAAGGGATTCTAAGAGTATGGAGCAAGAAAAAATTCAGTGAGATTGATAAAGATATAGAGGTCTATAGAGCTGCGGCTCTGGAACTGAACTAACGGCCGAAACCGGGCTATTAAGACCAAACAAATTAGATCAGTGGAAAGAAAATAGGAAAAAATGGATCAAAAAAGAAAACGTGAAAAAGAGCATGTTGAGACAAAAATCCCAAATCCGTTGGGTCATAGACGGTGATGAAAACACAAAATTCTTCCACAGTATCATCTGCAACAATTATAACAAAAACAACATACGGGGCCTCATAATCAATGGTAGTTGGAATGAAAACCCGCACGTTATTAAAGAAGAGGCAGTTAACCACTTTCGTTCCTTGTTTGAAGAAAAAGACAACCTACAACCCTCCCTGGAAGACTTGCAGTATCCTTCCATCACTAATTTAGAAGCTGCTGCTTTAGAGTGTGTATTTACTGAAACTGAAATCTTAGATGCGGTCAATGATTGTTGAAGTTCAAAAGCGTCCGGTCCAGACGGGTAGAACTTGAGGTTTTACAAGAAATTATGGAACATTGTAAAGAGAGATCTCATCGAAGCAATTCATTGGTTTTGGGAAAAAGGGGAAATATCAAAAGGGTGCAATGCTTCGTTTGTTACTCTTATTCCTAAAAAGTCGGAGGGATTTGGTGAATTTCGTCCAATTAGCTTATTCGGGAGTTACTATAAAATTGTTTCTAAAATATTCTCAAATTGACTTAGAAAAGGCATTCCTTCACTTGTTGGACCCGAGCAAAGTGCCTTCATAAAAGGGTGTTATATTCTTGATGGAAGAACGAAACCATTGACTTCCTAAAGGCCAACAGAAAGAAAGGCGTCGTATTCAAAGTTGACTTTGATAAGGCGTTTGATAGCATTAATTGGAGTTTTTTATTAGATGTCATGAAATGTATGGGGTTCGGATGGATTTTGAGTTGTCTTTCTTCGGCCTCAATTTCCATACTTATTAATGGATCTCCAACTAGAGAATTTTCACTTGAATGAGGGGTACGTCAAGGGGATCCATTATCACCTTTTTTATTTATCTTAGCGGCCAAGGGCTTGAACATTCTTACAAAAGTGGCCATAGAAAAAGGTTTGTTTTAAGGCATTGAAGTCGGGCAAGATAAAGTTTTAGTTTCTCATTTACAATACGCGGATGATACCATTTTTTCAGTGAATGAAGTAGATCAAATGTTACTAGTCTTGGGAATTTGCCTCGGGTCTTAAAGTTAACTTTCGAAAGAGTAGTGTTTTTGGCGTTGGTGTGGATGGTAGTAAGGTTAACATTGTTGTGAATTATTTAGGTTGTCAAGTAGGCAACTTCCCGTGCACTTATCTAGGTTTACCAATCGGCTCAAAAATGAACAAGCTTAATGATTGGCGTATGATTATTGACAAATTCAACAACCATCTCTCGGGTTGGAAAATGAGAAAGTTGTCTTTTGGTGGGAGAATTGTCCTCATTAAATCGGTCCTCAATAGTCTCCATTTTACTATTTTTTGCTCTTTTGCGCTTTATCGTGTGTGTTAAAAATCCTTGAGAGTGTGAGGAGATCATTCTTTTGGGGTGGCACGGGGTCAAATAACAAAATCTCTTGGGTAAAGTGGGAAAACGTAATTAATACTTGTGGGAATGGGGGGTTAAACATTGGCTCTTTACGTGCGAAAAACCTAGCCTTATTGGGAAATGGTGGTAAAGATTTAAAATTGAAACATCTTCCCATTGGGTTAAGGTAATTCGAAGCATATATGGTAACTATGGTGGTTTTATGTTGGGAGACGAGTTTACTCATCAATCAACATTAGGCACTTGGCGGAACATTGTCATGAGAGGTACAACTTTAGAAGAAATTCAAGTACCATTAATTAACTCTTTCGTGAAGATTATTGGGGATGGTGGATTAATTTTATTCTGGAATGAACAAAGGCGGGACGAGGGCAAACTAAGTGATTTATTTCCAAGAATTTTTAGGTTAGATTTCAACAAGGATGCTACTTTCAAAGATCGTGTTTCAAAAAATGACTCGGGACTGAATTTTACATGGGAGTGGTTAAAAACCGAAAAAAGTTTCCCACATTGGGAGACAAAATAGAAGACTGCGGCCAATGATCAATTGTGCGGAACGATGGGTGAGCTGCAACAATTGAAATCGATGCTGAAAACAGTCTCCTTGAGCTGCAACAATTGAAATCGATGCTGAAAACGGTCTCCTTTGTTAGCAGATCAGTCGACAATAGGCGATGGAATCTAAATCCTTCAGGCGAGTTCGAAGTCAAAATTCTAATGTCTGCAATCGAAGAAAGGCTACTTGGTAATGGTATTTTGCACATCCCCACTATTATAAATAATCTTGTCCCTAAAAAAGTTGAAATTTTATGTGGAGGGCTTCAAAAAACGGTTGCCGGTTCGGGTTGAACTCGATAAAAGGTGTGACGACCCGGAAATTTCTGACCAAATTTAAACTTAATCTTTGTATGATTAATGTTTTCGACACGATAAGCAAAGTCTGTAAAACTGAATCTCAAAATTTTTGAACTACTTTCATATATTCAAATACCCTTCAGTTGTTCTCGACGATTCGCGAACAATTATATGTAAATAGATACATATATATACTATTACTTGAAAGCGTAACAAGGTATTAATTATATGATACTGTGCATTAAACTTATTGGTTTAAATATCTATTTGAATATTTATGATAGGTTGGAATATTAATTGCATGAATAACTTGCGACGTGTATTTAAAACGTGTTTATCGAATATATATTAACTTGGTTATAAAACGTTTGATAATACTATTATTATTGTAAATAACGAAAAGATGATTTATAGAAGTAAATGACCAAAACCCTCAAATGTATAAGTTATATTTCAAGTGATATAGTTTATGGATAATTTAAGTCTATATTTTGACAAAGGTACGAGTCACGAAACGTAAAGTACTAGTTTTCTAAGCGT
This sequence comes from Rutidosis leptorrhynchoides, assembly GCF_046630445.1. NCBI lineage: Eukaryota > Viridiplantae > Streptophyta > Magnoliopsida > Asterales > Asteraceae > Rutidosis > Rutidosis leptorrhynchoides. Next base: position 109,048,089 of record NC_092333.1, on the reverse strand, counting down.
ACGAAAATGTGTTCGAGAAACCAGAACCGGGACATAAGTCAGATGTCAACGTACAAGTTATTGGAACTAAATTTACAAGTCATCTATGTACGTAAATATAATATAATATATATTTAATTATATAGATTAAATATATAAATATTTAATAAATATATAAAACTGTCGGTAGCATAAAACAAAACATGATGAGCTGGTACCTGCTGCCCATGCGATCGCATGGGAGAAGCACTAGGGAGCCATGCGATCGCATGGTGACCCTGGCCAGAAACTATCTATAAAAGCTCGATCGTTCTTCTCGAATCATTCACATATTTCATCTATCTCTCTCTTACTTACATATATATATTTATATTATTATTATTATTATTATTATTAATTATTAGGAGTATTAGTATTACTATTATTAGTATTTTTATACATAAAATACTACAACGAGGTTCTGCTCGCATGCTTACAAAACGGGTTTTTAAACGAATTAGAGCTAAGGAAACTATGGGCTATAGCTATGATGGTTTTGGGTATTGCTTGGGGGTTATGACCATGAGTCAAAGGTCAAACCTAGTGTTTATCATCTCCGTTGCGTCTACGTACTTTCCTGCAATATTGAATCACAATATTGATACGTGAGCATTCATATCTTATATTTTATATATTAATAGTGTATACATGTCTAGTGCTCGAATATATATATTTATGCATGCTTGTATGCTTTAATTTTGTCGTTAGATAGTTTATGATGAATCATGAATTTGATACATATGCTACTGATAAAAAGTATATGATATGCATGTTTTTGGAAAGCTGGCGAAAAATTATTAACTTTTCATTTAGAAATCGTGTGATTTCGATGAAAGGATTAAAAGATATGGTCAACTGAATTAAGTTTGACGATAATTGAAATTGTAAATTTAAACAACTTGTCTATGAGATTGATAAATTGGATTTTTAGATATTACTAGCCGAGTAAATGAATCCTTATATAAAGCACGTCTCGTTGAACAATTGTCAAAATTGACTTTTTGAAATGACTTTTGATAACTTTTGTATGTCGATCTCGAGCATTAGGATTGTGATACACTATGACTTGACCTAGCTTGTTAGACATTTATTGACCAACATATGTTCTCTAGGTTGAGATCTACGGTTATTTGGTATTCCGAGTTTCGGTCACATTTCGGTGAATGACCTTATGTACTGCTAAGGTGAGTTTTATTTGCTCCCTTTTTAATTGCTTTTGCAATATATATTTTTGGGATGAGAATACATGCACTTTATTTTAAACGCAATGGATACAAGTACATACTAAATTCTACACCGAGTTTGAACCGAAAATCCCTTAGCTTTGGTAACTAGCAACTGCCGGTTATAAGAACTGGTGGGCGCGAGTAGTTATATATGGATCCATAGGGCTTGACATCCCCGTCTATTCCAGGTATAGAAACCCTAGCCTGAACTATAAAACAGACGTATGCTATTTGAGTTTAGTACACGTTAGATTGCATGTATTGTACATGTTGGTTGCATGTATGTTAAAACAGGGGTACTTATTATAACGTTAAAGTTTAGTTACCAGGGTGCTCAATCTTGTAGAATATTTTGATAAACGTTTCTGGATGAAACAACTGAAATCTTGTGATCCACCTTTATATACAGATTATGCGATACATTAAAACTATGAACTCACCAACCTTTGTGTTGACACTTGTAAGCATGTTTATTCTCAGGTTCCTAGAAGTCTTCTACTGTTTGCTTATATGTTATACAAGCTATGTGCATGGAGTCATACATGCTTTATTCGAGAAAACGTTGCATTCACAAAACCATCACCATGTATCTTATTTTGACTGCATTGTCAACGGAAGTTTTATTGTAAACCATTATTTACGATGATTTTCTATATGTAGAAATCAATAGATGTCGAAAACCTTGGATTTAAATATTCATTTATGGTATACCTTTTCAAAAGAATGCAATGGTTATAAAACGTATCATATAGAGGTCAAATACCTCGCAATGAAATCGATGAATGACGTATTCGTCCATATGGATTTGGAGCGATCGTTACAGTTGGTATCAGAGCATTGGTCTTAGCGAACCAGGTCTTGCATTAGTGTGTCGAACTGATAGTTGTTAGGATACATTAGTAAGTCTGGACTTCGACCGTGTCTGCATGTCAAAAGTTTTTCTTATCATTTCTTGTCGGAAATTACCTGCTTATCATTCTTAGTCTAGAGACGTTTTACTGCATTGACTGCATAAATATTGTATAGACAAAATTTATATCTTAGCATATCTGTTACTGTAAACTTTGCCTGTCAGCTTTCAAAAGTTCCTCCGTAATTTGCGGATCCCTTGTACTATATATAGGTATTCTATGTAATTAGAATATCATCCGATATCCAAAAATCATTTCATATCTAAAATCCTTTATCTAACCGTGTATCATGAATTCCGCATCTAGTTCGAATTCCTCAGATTCCGACAGCTATTCCGATATGGAATTCTACATAAGCTCCGAAAGCAGCATAACCGGAATGGATCAACCAATTAGCCATCATCTATTCTGGATGAATTGGGGATGGGTTCGTAATCTACTTAATCATTGGAGACAAGAAGAAGGTGATCCCTTCCATCCACCACATTCCCCTCTTGGCGAAGAACCCGAAGCACTTATCGGCGAACCAGTCCGAAACACCATTTTCACCCTCATTTCCAGAATAGCTCGCAACGATTACATAATATCTACTATTCTGAATCTTATTCATCCCCTTATCCGAACCGCCAATCATCCCGGTGTAATTGAAGAAGTCAACGAGCTTCGCGCTCGAGTAGTGACTTTGGAAAACATGATGCGCAACTTGCAGGCATCACAGGCACCACCAGCATCAGCGGCAACAGTACCACCAACAACAACACCAACGGTACCATTACCACCACCAACAATAGCATCCACATCACACGCCTTAACATCACGATCTGTACCTCAAACATCAACATCATATGCACCATAGGTACCAAGGAGTACCAGCAACAACAAACGATGAAGTATGGATTCATAACTTCATCGGAGAAATATTCTACGGCGATTATGTAATCTCCAAAATCTTAGAGATTATTTATCCCAGTTCTAACCGTAAATCAGATAGAGTAGAGATGGTAGAGGAGAGAATAGAAACCCTGACAGGAATGGTGCGTGATTTACAAGCTAGACTTGTTATACAAGCACCACCAGTAGTTACCGTCAACATCACCAGCAACATCTGCAGCACCACGAGCTCCATAACCACCGGCGATATCGAAACCACAATCACCAAAGGGAATATTGTAATAATGAGTTATGAAATAATAACTCATTCTTTTCGAAGAATTTATATGTATATATAAATTTTGAAACCATAATATATCTTTCCGTACTAAGCTATTACGTGTGAATATTTAACTGGTAGGTACTACTCGGTTAATTCATACTACTAAAATGCTATGATGTACATCCTTCGTTAACAACTTAACCATCGTTAACTACAATCTCTGTTTCAACTCAATGAATTCCATTTCCTAATAAACTAAGTGTATTATTCAATTACATAATTGATTTTACATTTTCATTTTCAATGTACTCAAAACTTTCCAGAAAACATCATCTGTGTCTTGTAAGGTTCAAAAAAATTCCACGAGCACCAACATCCTTCACCGAGAAATATCAATAAGAATAAATAATGAAGTATCGATTTAATTAGTGAAATACTCCGCGAAGATTATGTAATCTCTAAAGTTTTAGAGATTATTCATTTCTAATTCAAGCCAAAAATCAAATGAGCTTAATATGATATTAACTCATTAAATCTGTATTACATCTGAAGAAATATACATACATATATTTTCATAAAGACTGTAATGAAAATTCTTTTGTACAAAATATTACTTGTGAAATCTTTAACGGGTAGGTAATACTCGTGAAATATATAAGTTCACAATTAATATGTTACACTGTACATTCTTCAAATTTGATTCAAAAACTATTAACAATGCTCACAACGATATACAATCGTTTTCATACAAATTCAATTACATATTCTGATATTGACGGATCAGAATCCAAGTCATAACTCTGAACTGGTGACATCATTCTTAGATCTCTACATCTTTCAAAGCTATACTTTGACTTCAAAACTCTGCAAGATCCTTTAGCATTGTTATTACCGAAAATAATCTTGCAATCCCTTTTTAAAGTATCTAGTTTTACCACACTTTCAACCAGTCAACTTCGACTTTTCAGATTAGCCTTATTATAACCTTGACATATACGTTCTTGTTACCGGGGAACCTTTTATGTTCCACCACATTAACAGTAAACGTGCCAGCAATTTCATTAATCTTTGACTTAAGTCTCTCCGAAAAATCACTATACTTATTCATTGAAACCCTATCATGTACTCATCCACATCTTGTAACAATAATTGCCATACCAACTACCGGGAATTAGCAATCAGTATTTCAAATTTCGCAGCAATTCTACGCCAACAGTTATATATATATATATATATATATACATATAATATCTATCTTCTAGACTTACATACTTCGAATGTGAAGTTTCTGAAAAACACCCCAAACTGCGAAACTAGTTCTCCGAATTTTGGAAAATGTTGATAAAGCAGCAAAAACTGTAAACGACTTTAATAGTCGAAAGTTTGATAATAAAGAGTAGTGTGTTGAAAAAGCTCAGAAAATAAGAAAATTTAGAACTGGAAAACAGATTGAGCAAATCATGAAGAAAGCTGTGGACAAATCACAAAGACTAAACCTCCCTTCAAAGAATCCAAATGATTCAGTGTCTGCTGAAGTCATTAACGAATACCTTGCTCCTGACTCTAAACCTTTACGAACAAATCTTCTTCATCATCCTTCGATATTAGAAATTCTAAGATATCATCATATCTTTCATTATAAATATCTTTGATATTTCTGAAGATATTTTTATAACTATTATTATCCGAATTTTTTTTTCCGCGCTATCTGTGTTACATCATAAAAGAAACTGTTTTAGTTTCTAAACTTCTGAAACCGTCGAGTTTAAATTATGAATGTATTATGGAGAAGTGTTGGGAACTGAAGCATGAGTTAGTATAATATAATGACACTTGATCAATGTGATTATATTACAGTAAATCATGCTGAGTTTCTAATGGAACGTGATAAAGGTTCACAGATCATACCCTCATCATGAACCATATTGCATAACTCTTTCATTCTATTTGACCTCTAAACATAACAAGAAATTATTTTTCTTGATGATTCGGTCTTTTCCGTAATTTTCTGGTAATTTAACAAGTCAGATCATGCCATTACCATTTCTTTCTTAGAACATTAGTTATGTTCATCCGAAACTTCATACCTACGAATTCAGGACTGTAGTGACCCGAACTTTTCCATGTTTATATATATTAATTGAGATTGATATTTACATGACTAAATGTTTCCAATGTGTTAAGCAATCAAACTTGTTAAGACTTGATTAAATGAAATAAGTTTCATATAGACAATTGATCACCCAAGTTGACCGGCGATTCACGAACGTTACAAATTTGTAAAAACTACATGTTGTGGTATATATAGACATATATATATATATATATATATATATATATGGTTGAAATGAGATTATGATGAGTAAGTATCTCAGTAAGTATATTAACAATGTGTGATATACATAAGAAATGAGATTACTAAGTTAAGAAACTCGAAATGATATATATAACGATTATCGTTATGATAACGTCTACTAAATACATATGTATCATATTAAGATATTGATACACTATATTAAACATGATAAAATGATATTTAAATATATCATTAAGTGTGTTAACAATGAACTACATATGTAAAAACAAGACTACTAACTCAAGAATTACGAAACGAGACTTATATGTAACGATTATCGTTGTAACGATATTTTAATGTATATATCATATTAAGAGATATTCATACATCATAATATCATGATAACATAATAATTTAACATCTCATTTAATATAATAAACATTGGGTTAACAACATTAATTGAGATCGTTAACTTAAAGGTTTCAAAACAACACTTACATGCAACGACTAACGAAGACTTAACGACTCCATTAGAATGTATATACATGTTGTGTCTTGATATGTATTCTTACACTTTTGAAAGACTTCAAGACACATATCAAAGTACTTCTACTTAACAAAAATTCTTACAATTACATCCTCGTTCAGTTTCATCAACAATTCTACTCGTATGCACCCGTATTCGTACTCGTACAATACACAGCTTTTAGATGTATGTACTATTGGTATATACACTACAATGATCATCTCTTAGCAGCCCATGTGAGTCACCTAACACATGTGGGAACCATCATTTGGCAACTAGCATGAAATATCTCATAAAATTACAAAAATATTAGTAATCATTCATGACTTATTTACATGAAAACAAAATTACATATCCTTTATATCTAATCCATATACCAACGACCAAAAACACCTACAAACACTTTCATTCTTCAATTTTCTTCATCTAATTGTTCTCTCTCAAGTTCCATCTTCAAGTTCTAAGTGTTCTTCATAAATTTCATAAGTATAGTTTCATAAAAATCAAGAATACTTCCAAGTTTGCAAGTCTACTTCCAAGCTTTCTAATCCATTCCAAGTAATCATCTAAGATCAAGTAACCTTTGTTATTTATAGTAGGTTATCTTTCTAATTCAAGGTAATATTCATATTCAAACTTTTATTCAATTTCTACAACTATAACAATCTTATTTCAAGTGAAAATCTTACTTGAACTGTTTTCGTGTCATGATTCTGCTTCAAGAACTTTCAAGCCATCCAAGGATCCTTTGAAGCTAGATCTATTTTTCTCATTTCCAGTAGTTTTATCCAGAAAACTTGAGGTAGTAATGATGTTCATAACATCATTCGGTTCATACATATAAAGCTATCTTATTCGAAGGTTTAAACTTGTAATCACTAGAACATAGTTTAGTTAATTCTAAACTTGTTCGCAAACAAAATTTAATCCTTCTAACTTGACTTTTAAAATCAACTAAACACATGTTCTATATCTATATGATATGCTAACTTAAAGATTTAAAACCTGGAAACACGATGAACACCATAAAATCGGATATACGCCGTCGTAGTGAAACCGGGGGCTGTTTTGGTTTGGATAATTAAAAACTATGATAAACTTTGATTTAAAAGTTGTTCTTCTAGGAAAATAATTTTTCATATGAGCATGAAACTATATCCAAAAATCTTGGTTAAACTCAAAGTGAAAGTATGTTTTTCAAAATGGTCATCAAGATGTCGTTCTTTCGACGGAAATGACTACCTCTTTAGTAATTGACATGTAACTTAAATTTCATACTATAAACCTATACTTTTTATGTTTGGATTCTTAAATTAGAGTTCAATATGAAACCATAGCAATTTGATTCACTTAAAACGGATTTAAAATGAAGAAGTTATGGGTAAAACAAGATTGAATATTTTTGATCTTTTTAGCTACGGGAAATGTTTAACAAATCTATACAAGTCATATACTAGCTAACTTATATTGTATTATACATGTATTCTAATATATTATGTAATCTTGGGATACCATAGACACGTATGCAAATGTTTTGACATATCATATTGACCCATGTATATATATTATTTGGAACAACCATAGACACTCTATATGCAGTAATGTTGGAGTTAGCTATACAGGGTTGAGGTTGATTCCAAAAATATATATACTTTGAGTTGTGATCTATCCTGAGACGTGTATACACTGGGTCATGGATTGATTCAAGATAATATATATCGATTTATTTCTGTACATCTAACTGTGGACAACTAGTTGTAGGTTATTAACGAGGACAGCTGACTTAATACACTCAAATCTTTAAAACATAATAAAAATGGTTGTAATTATATGTTGATCATACTTTGATATATATGTACATATTTGTATAGGTTCGTGAATCAATCCGTGGCCAAGTCTTATTTCCGAGGAAGGAAATATCTGTGAAAGTGAGTTATAGTCCCACTTTTAAAATCTAATATTTTTGGGATGACAATACATGCAGGTTTTATAAATGATTTACAAAATAGACACAAGTACGTGAAACTACATTCTATGGTTGAATTATCAAAATCGAATATGCCCTTTTTTATTAAGTCTGGTAATCTAAGAATTAGGGAACAGACACCCTAATTGACGCGAATCCTAAAGATAGATCTATTGGGCCTAACAAACTCCATCCAAAGTACCGGATGCTTTAGTACTTCGAAATTTATATCATATCCGAAGGGTGTCCCGGAATGATGGGGATATTCTCATATATGCATCTTGTTAATGTTGGTTACCAGGTGTTCACCATATGAATGATTTTTTATCTCTATGTATGGGATGCGTATTGAAAAATGAAATCTTGTGGTCTATTGTTACGATTTGATATATATAGGTTAAACCTATAACTCACCAACATTTTTGTTGACGTTTAAAGCATGTTTATTCTCAGGTGAATACTAAGAGCTTCCGCTGTTGCATACTAAAATAAGGACAAGATTTGGAGTCCATGTTTGTATGATATTGTGTAAAAACTGCATTCAAGAAACATATGTCGATGTAATATATTTCTATTGTAAACCATTATGTAATGGTCATGTGTAAACAGTATATTTCAGATTATCATTATTTGATAATCTACGTAATGCTTTTGAAACCTTTATTGATAAAATAAAGGTTATGGTTGTTTTAAAAATGAATGCAGTCTTTGAAAAACGTCTCATATAGAGGTCAAAACCTCGCAACGAAATCAATTAATATGGAACGTTTATAATCAATATGAACGGGACATTTCATGGACCATTATCCGCTTGACTTAAGATCGGGAAGAGAAAACAATAACACAAAGCTTCGAAATATAAATAGGAGTATAAATCATAGCAAATAGAAGAGATCATTAACCGTAGATGTCAATAATTATGGAAAGACAAATGCAAGGAAGGATTATGAAAACCACTACCCCAAGAGCGAAGTAGAAGTAAACAGATTCCTCCGGTGGGAGTTGGAATAGAAGGATGATTGTAGTGATAGTCAGAATGAGTTCAAGGATCAGAACTGGATGAAGTATTTTCACAATCTTTTGGAAGTATGAAATGAGAAAGAAGATATAGGAGTGGTGAAAATAATGAAACGGAAGTGGTCAATTTATAGCAAAATATCGGACACAGCAGTCGAGGCAAATTACGCATTTAAGCAAAGAAAATCCTAATTTCCGCAATTTACAAAGAATCAAATCTTATTGAGATTATGAAATTTTCTATTCCTTAGATTCCGAAAATCAATCGTTAATACGTCAAAGGTTAATACGAATCTCTATTCCTTCATTTCACTCTTTTACGATAACTTCTCTCATACGCTTCGAGTAATTGGATTGTTTTATCCATATTATTCAATGGTGAGAAAACTCTATTTATCGACTCATATACGTCATGAAAACATTTTTATTGTTAGCCATGACGACCTCACTCAAATTTCGGGACGAAATTTCTTTAACGGGTAGGTACTGTGACGACCCGGAAATTTCAGACCAAATTTAAACTTAATCTTTGTATGATTAACATTTCCAACACGATAAGCAAAGTCTGTAAAACTGAATCTCAAAATTTTTGAACTACTTTCATATATTCAAATACCCTTCGGTTGTTCTCGACGATTCGCGAACAATTATATGTAAATAGATACATATATACTATAACTTGAAAGCGTAACAAGGTATTAATTATATGATACTGTGCATTAAACTTATTAGTTTAAATATCTATTTGAATATTTATGATAGGTTGGAATATTAATTGCATGAATAACTTGCGACGTGTATTTAAAACGTGTTTATCGAATATATATTAAATTGGTTATAAAACGTTTGATAATACTATTATTATTGTAAATAACGAGAAGATGATTTATAGAAGTAAATGACCAAAACACTCAAATGTATAAGTTATATTTCGAGTGATATAGTTTATGGATAATTTAAGTCTATATTCTGAGTCGCGAAACGTAAAGTACTAGTTTTCTAACCGTACAAAAATGCGTTCGAGAAACCGGAACCGGGACATAAGTCGGGTGTCAACGTACAAGTTTTTGGAACTAAATTTACAAGTCATCTATGTACGTAAATATAATATAATATATATTTAATTATATAGATTAAATATATAAATATTTAATAAATATATAAAACTCTCGGCAGCGTAAAACAAAACATGATGAGCTGGTACCTGCTGCCCATGTGATCGCATGGGAGAAGAACTAGGGAGCCATGCGATTGCATGGTGACCCTGGCCAGAAACTATCTATAAAAGCTCGATCGTTCTGCTCGAATCATTCACATATTTCATCTATCTCTCTCGTACTTACATATATATATATATATATATTATTAATTATTAGGAGTATTAGTATTACTATTATTAGTATTTTTATACATAAAATACTACGATGAGGTTTTGCTCGCATGCTTACAAAATGGGTTTTTAAACGAATTAGAGCTAAGGAAACTATGGGATATAGCTATCAAGGTTTTGGGTATTGCTTGAGGGTTATGACCATGAGTCAAAGGTCAAACCTAGTGTTTATTATCTCCGTTGCGTCTACGTACTTTCCTGCAATATTGAATCACAATATTGATACGTGAGCATTCATATCTTATCTTTTATATATTAATAGTGTATACATGTCTAGTGCTCGAGTATATATGTTTATGCATGTTTGTATGCTTTAATTTTGTCATTAGATAGTTTATGATGAATCATGAATTTGATACATATGCTACTGATAAAAAGTATATGATATGCATGTTTTTGGAAAGCTGGCGAAAAATTATTAACTTTTCATTTTGAAATTGCGTGATTTCGATGAACGGATTAAAAGATATGGTCAACTGAATTATGTTTGACGATAATTGAAATTGTAAATTTAAACAACTTGTCTATGAGATTGATAAATTGGATTTTTAGATATTACCAGCCGAGTAAATGAATCCTTATATAAAGCACGTCTCGTTGAACAATTGTCAAAATTGACTTTTTGAAATGACTTTTGATAACTTTTGTATGTCGATCTCGAGCATTAGGATTGTGATACACTATGACTTGACCTAGCTTGTTAGACATTTATTGACCAACATATGTTCTCTAGGTTGAGATCTACGGTTATTTGGTATTCCGAGTTTCGGTCACATTTCGGTGAATGACCTTATGTGCTGCTAAGGTGAGTTTTATTTGCTCCCTTTTTAATTGCTTTTGCGATATATATTTTTGGGCTGAGAATACATGCACTTTATTTTAAACGTAATGGATACAAGTACATACTAAATTCTACACCGAGTTTGAACCGAAAATCCCTTAGCTTTGGTAACTAGTAACTGTCGGTTATAAGAACTGGTGGGCGCGAGTAGTTATATATGGATCCATAGGGCTTGACATCCCCGTCTGTTCCAGGTATAGAAACCCTAGCCTGAACTATAAAACAGACGTATGCTATTTGAGTTTAGTACACGTTGGATTGCGTGTATTGTACATGTTGGTTGCATGTATGTTAAAACAGGGGTACTTATTATAACGTTAAAGTTTAGTTACCAGGGTGCTCAATCTTGTAGAATATTTTGATAAACATTTCTGGATGAAACAACTGAAATCTTGTGATCCACCTTTATATACAGATTATGCGATACATTAAAACTATGAACTCACCAACCTTTGTGTTGACACTTGTAAGCATGTTTATTCTCAGGTTCCTAGAAGTCTTCCGTTGTTTGCTTATATGTTATACAAGCTATGTGCATGGAGTCATACATGCTTTATTCGATAAAACGTTGCATTCACAAAACCATCACCATGTATCTTATTCTGACTGCATTGTCAACGGAAGTATTATTGTAAACCATTATTTACGGTGATTGTCTATATGTAGAAATCATCAGATGTCGAAAACCTTGGATTTAAATATTCATTTATGGTATACCTTTTCAAAAGAATGCAATGTTTATAAAACGTATCATATAGAGGTCAAATATCTCGCAATGAAATTGATGAATGACGTATTCGTCCATATAGATTTGGAGCTATCGTTACAAAAGGGTATCGATCTAGATAGTATTCGTTGCCCCTTATGCGACGACGATTAAGAATCGGTTGACCATATGCTCATCTTTTGTAAGCATGCCCTTGAAATATGGGAAATATTGTTTAGATGGTGGGGCTTAGGTAATTTCTCAAGTTATAGAGTATCCGAAATTGTAAATGAATATAGCAACGTTTCATCAATAAGTCGTGGTAGTAAAGTGTGGCAAGCCACAAAATGGGTTTGCGCGTATCTCATATGGAAGAATAGGAACAACAAAATAAACTAAGGAAAAATTTGGAACGGATCAGTCGCGTTAAATGAGATCCAAGTTATGTCATTCGGGTGGATCTCTAATAGATCGAAAGGAAAGAAGTTAGATTGGCTCACATGGTTATCTAATCCGGGATGCTATTTAAATAGTTCATGATCTTGTACATAGTTAGTGTGTAGGATTTGAGTTGCTTACCTTGCAACTAGTCGCGAGTCTTTGTAATTGTAATTGTATTGGTTTGTTCAAGACATAATGTCTTAGAACTACTTGTTGTAATCTTTTGTGGTGATATAAAATTTGGTTTGCCTTTCAAAAAAAAAAATCATATCGTACATTAGTCATTTAAGTTTATCACGCGAGCATCCGTGCGTGCACACTCTCACACTCGTATATAACATTAATAGAATAGTCATAGGAATGTATAATGAGCAAGTGGAATTTCAGCTCACAAGTTGCAGCGAGAAGTATTTGAGATATATTTAACAGTAAACAGAATTCAACTTAATTTCATTGATTAAAACAGAATTCGTTACAAGAATGATCAATTACAGGCTATTTATACAACATTGCCTGATCTAACTAATAAATAACAAACTTTGACTATTTGCAGAGTTGAATAACATTGACCCTATACATTCACTTATAATCAGCTATATACAGTGACTGGAATAAGATGGCTTCTGCATTTGTTGGCTTGAGCGGAGATTATTAAGCTGATTGAGTTGATCTTAGTTATATCTTTATTACTCCCCCTGCAAGTTGGCAATGTGTATGGATTACATATGCCAAACTTGTCAATGCAATGGTGAAATGGTTATTTGCTTAATGATTTTGTGAGCACATCTGCAACTTGAGGGGGAGAAGTGATGGTTAGTGTTTGTATCTAACCTGCCTTGATTATATCCCTTACAAAATGACAGTCAATCTCAATGTGTTTGGTCCTAGCATGTTGAACCGGGTTGGATGCTAAAGCAATTATAGATTCAGTATCACACAGTATAGGTATTGGAAGTGGTACTTTGATTTGGAAATCATTAATTAAGCTTTGTAGCCATGTGATCTCACACGTACAATCTGCAGTACCCTGTATTCAGCTTTTATAAAAGATCTTGAGACTACACTTTGTTTCTTAGATTTCTAAGAGATAAGACATGAACCTAAGAACACACAGTAGCCAGTGATAAACCTCCTTGTGATAGTACAGTTACCCCAATCACTATCACAATACGCTTTTAGTAGAAGATTGGTGTTATGGAAAGTGAAGACCCTGAGCTGGACATAATTTGATGTATCTTAGGACTTTGAAGAGTCCCTGTAAGTGTCCAGTTCTTGGTTATTGACTGAATTGACTTAGTATTTATGTTACAAAGGAGATATCCGGTCTAGTAATTGTGATGTATATAAGCTTGCTTACTAATGTTTAGTACATTGTTGGATCATCTAGGATTTGTCCTGCTTCATCTATCAGTTTAGTGTTGGGATCAATAGGAACATCTGATGGCTTTTCATCTAGAATACTTTCTATGTGTAACAACTCAAGGGCATATTTCCTTTGTGTTATTGTGAAACCATCTTTTTTTCTGAGAAATTTTATGCCTAAGTAATAGTTTACTTGATCCAAATCCTTAATACTGAATTTGTCATGTAGTTGACTCTTCACATTTGCCATTAGGGTGGTGTTATTTCCTGTTAACAATAAGTCATCAACATAGATGACTAAAGCTATAAAGTTGTTGTCTTTCTTGTATGTTAGAAAGAGATGTGTCTTCATAACTCTGTTTAAAACTGATATCCAAAATAAAGGCAGTGAGTTATGTAAACCATTATCTATTTGCTTGTTTTAACCCATAGAGGGACTTGGTGAGCTTGCAAACTGAGTTAGGTGGCATTTGTTTGTTGTATCATTTTGGAATAGACATATAAACTTCTTCATGAAGATCGCCATGTAGGAATTCATTGTTCACATCCAGTTGTTCAACTGGCCAATTGTGATGAATTGCTATAGCTAATAAAGTTCTGACATTGACCATTTTAGCCACATGAGCAAAAGTTTCCTTATAGTATTTGCCTTCTTTCTGTGTGTATCTTTTTGCTACCAACCTTGCTTTGTACCTTTACAGTTCATCTGCCTTAAGTTTAATTTTATAAACCCACTTGCATCCCACAATGTTTTTGTTTGGTGGTAGGGTTGTGATAACCCATGTGTTGTTAGCTTAAAGTGCTTGCAGCACCTTGTTCATTGCCTCTATCCATTTATCATTTTTGGATGCTTGATTGTATGTGTGTGGTTCCACCAGAGTTTGATTGATATAATTAGGTATCTAGTGGTGGATGAAGTAATGTTGTGATAATTGATGTATTTAGAGTGATGAAATTTGGAAATGGAGTTTATGTTGGGATTGGGAACAGAATGATGATAATCTTTGAATTTGTTAAGAATGACAGAGATTCTGCTTGATGGTCTTCTGGTGGAAGTGACGGGAACTTGAGATATTTCTGTGGTGGTAGTATTTAAGCTAGATGGAGCTGTGTCTGAGTGAGTGAGATTGGGTTGATTTAAGTTTGTTGAATTTTATTGAACTGTATCGGATGGATCGGGATTGGATTGGGTTATGTTGTGTTTGATGGTGTTTGTTGATCATTGATACGAGAGGTTGTGGGTGAGGAGGTGGTGTCAGCTGGAGTAGATAAGGGAGTGGAATAATTGATTTCAATGTGAATGGAGGATGAGGGTGAAGGTGTCAAATTGGGTAGTGGGTTAGTGGGTGAAAGTGAGCTTGATTTGAATGGGTAAACTATTTCACTAAAGGTTACATGTCTGCTAGTGAATACTTTCTGTGTTTACAGGTCATATAGTAGGTAACCCTTTTGTGTGGTGGGATATCCTAGAAGAACGGATTGAATAGATCTTGAAGCAAATTTGTCACTTGAGTTGATATGAGCATTTGCTAGGCAACCAATGATCCTTAGATGACTGAGATTTGAGGGTTTTGATAGATCATTATATATGGACTGAGTTTATGTATTGGTTTTGATGGTAATCTATTTATGATGTATGTAGCAGCTAAGATACAATGACCCCAAAAATGAATAAGGATACGAGTGGAAGCGAATAAATCTTGTCATTTGAAGTAGTGGCTTTTGTTTTCTTTCTATTCTTGAATTTTGTTGAGGGGTATAAGGACATGTTATTTGGCGAATAATGCCATGTGATTGAAAGAATTCATTGAGTAATTTAGAAATTCAGATCCATTATTTGGCCTAATTGTTTTGATTATTTTATTGAAATGATTTTGAATGTAAGACTGGAAGGATTTAATTTGTGATGTAGCATGGTGTTTGGATGGTAGAAAATAGGTCCAGATAGCCCTGGAGTGTCATCCACTATGGTTAAAAAGTACTTGCAATCATTAATGGTTTTATGTCTGTATGGTCCCCACATGTCCATGTGAACAAGAGAGAAAAGAACATTTACATAAGAAGCACTATCATCAAATGGTAATTTTTGATGTTTAGCTAATTGACATACAACACAATCACAAGAATTATGGGTACACTTTATTACATATGAAAGGAAATCAATTTGTCTTAAAACAAGAAAGGAAGAATGGCCAAGTCTGTAGTGCCACAGAAGAGCTTCATTGGTGGCTTGACATTGAGTAGAGATGAGTTAATTTGTGAGGTAAGAGGTGTTGGTTTGGTCTTGTTAGATAAGATATAGGCCATTAAAGAGGGTACCATGTGCAATCCACTTTTGTTGAGCCTGAAAATAGTATGATAGAGGTATGAATAGAACAAATAATTCAAGATGTTTAACTATTTTGCTAACAGACAAGAGGTTGTAAGAGAAATTTGGAACGTAAAGCATATCATGAAGTGTGATAATAGAGTTGATTTTGACTGATCCATATTTGGTGACTGTTGTGTTATGACCATTAGGTAGAGTTACATGGATAGGTGTGGTGTAGGAGTGTACATTGTGTGACGACCCGCAAATTTCCGACCAAATTTAAACTTAATCTTTATATAATCCCGACACGATAAGCAAAGACCATAATGTTGAGTCTCGAAAATTTTTTGAACTATCTTCATGAAACCATTTGACCTCTGACTATTCCCGACGATTCACGAACAAATGTTTGTAAATAAATATGTGAATAAATATATAAAGGTAAATATAAAAAATAAGTATATATATTAATTTGAATTAAAAATATGAAGTAATATACAGAATAATTAAATTGCTATTAAAATATATATATATATATATATATATATATATATATATATATATATATATATATATATATATATATATGGTTTCTATATTCTAATTAATAATATATGTATACTACAATATATATAAAATATATAGGTATTAAATAATCAATATGTATTATTATACATATTAGATGATATTAAATATTACATACTTAATAATATGTAATATAAATATATTAAATTTACTTACAAGATAAAATATAATTACAACACAACAACAATAACAACAATAACAACAAAACTCAATACCACATAAGTGGTGTATGGGGGAGGTGAGATGTAGACAATCCTTCCCCTATCCGAGAATAAAGACAAGTCATTTTTTCACCCAGAGTGAAACACTCTCAAAAGTAGAGAAAGTCATAAAAATATAATTGTCATATTAATATTATTAGTACTTTCATAAAAATAAAGATTTATATTAATATCAGTATTAATAGTAATATTCATATTAGTATATAGATATGAAATTTGATACATTTTAATTGTTATAATTATTACTAATATTAGTGTTACTAATAATAATATAATTATTATTATACTTAGTGGTAAATTACAATTGTTGTCATTTTTAGTTATTATTATTATTAATATTATCATATTATTATCAATATTCTTTAAAATTATTATTTTTACCTTTACCAATATTATTATTATTATTATTATTATTATCATTATTAACTTTATTATTAATGATTATCAATATAGATTATATTAATATCAGTATTATTATTTTTAGTACTATTAATAAGATTAAAAGTATTATTATTAATATAATTATATTTATTAATAATTAATATTTATAAAATCATATACGAATCCAAATCTGTTTCAGGTCACGATCAAGCTCTATTTCATTTTTGTTTTTTGTCTATAATCTGGTTACATATGGAATTTAATCACCATTACAAACAAGAATTAGTTAGCCATCGATCTCACCTTTTATTTTTTTTTTTATTTTGTTTTCTGTTTAAAAATTATTGTCGACCAAATTGCTATATAAAACTATCAATTCCAGTTGTAAAGGATGTCATTTAATCGTACATTACCAACTATCACTCACAAAAAAAACCTTTCACAGCCCTTAATAAATCGAATTAATCAGAAAAAGTGATGAACAACAGGTACTGCCCTGTTCTTGGGTTGATTTTTCAAAAAGCTCGATTTCTTAATAAATTTTAAAATCTATTAAAACAGTTTTGTTAGGAATTACATATTGAAACTATCTGCAAAGTTTTATCTTTCAATTCTTCTTAATGAATTCTAATTTTGGAGTCAAAGATAATTAAAAAAAAGTCAACTAAAGTGTTCATCACAAAATCCGTAATTTCTTTTAATGTTTTTGGTTAAATTAATGACTCCTAAAGTTTCTAGGAGTAATTTAGGACATATTTCATTAAGGATTCATAGTCTAAAACAATCTTAAATTTAGAATTTGATTTAGAGTTCATAGTTTTTCATGATCGTGATGAACATTAGATTAAATTCAAATCGAATTTCAAAATCTAATATTGTAGTTAGATTAGTAATCCTATAGTCAAACTATCTGCAATATTTCAATATCCAATTCTTCATATCAAGTTAAAATTTTAGAGTCAAACTTTTATTTCAAAAGTCAAATAAATTGTTCTTGGCAAAAATTCGAACTTATTTTGATGTTTTAAATAAATTTGATGATTGGGAAAGTTTCCAGGAAGAATTTACAACTTATTTCATTTAGAAGCCGTGACCTAAAACATCCCAGAAATTGAATTTGATATTTGAGTTTATTTTCGAGTTTTCTTACTGTTTTAAATTTTTTTCTGATTATTAGTACCTGTTAGTTAAAATAAATGATTACCAAAAGTTAAGGGTTGTTTTATAATCCTAAAACTAGTTTAAGTAACTCGTTGATGGCAAGGTTTGATCGCTGGTCAAATTGAAACAATGAAGGAGATGATAGAAAACAGAAATAAGTTAAATACAAATGGGTTGTGAAATATAACAGAAAAACTGTTACGGATGGATGGTTAAGGGATGTTGCGAGGGTGCGAGAGGTCTCGGGTTCAAGTTTCGTCTGGGGCAATTCTTTTTAGAAAAGATTCAAAAAGGGTATACACTTTTAATTTAATTTCTATATTTATTATTATTATTAATATTATTATTATTATTATTATTATTATAATATAATTGTTATTGTTATTGCTATCATTAGTTATTATTGATATAATTGTTATTATTACTAATATTATTATCATTACTTAGTATTATTGTTATTATTATTACTAATATTAATATAGGTATTATTATTATTATAATTATGATTATTATTATTATTATTATTATTATTATTATCATTATTATGAATATAATACGAATTATCATTATAAATATTATTATTAGTATCATTTTATAAATTTTAAGTATTATTATATAAATATATTTAATATATATATAACATAACAAAATTAATATTTAGCTAAAATATATATTAAAAAAATGAATACATGGAACATATATATTATTAACATAAGAATGATATAATTAATGAATTATATATATATATATATATATATATATATATATATATATATATATATATATATATATATATATATATATATATATATATATATATATATATATATATATATATATATATATATATATATATATATATATATATATATATTTGTTCAATTACAATTATGTGTGTTGACATATACACAAATGATATAAGTTCGTGAATCCGAGGCCAACCCTGCATTGTTCAGTTCCGTCGTATGCATATTTTTACTACAAAATATTGTATCGTGAGTTTCATTTGCTCCCTTTTTAAATGCTTTTGCAATATATATTTTTGGGACTGAGAATACATGCGCTGCTTTTATAACTGTTTTACGAAAAAGACACAAGTAATCGAAACTACATTCTATGGCTGAATCATTATACCGGATATCACCATTTTAGCTTGGTAGCCTAAGAATTGGGGAACAGACCCCCTAATTGACGCGAATCCTAAAGATAGATCTATCGGGCCTAACAAACCCCATCCAGGTTATGGATGCTTTAGTACTTCAATTTTATATACAGATGAGTGTACCTGTATATTTGGGGATATTCAAGATGCATTTGTTAATGTCGGTTACCAGGTGTTCACCATATGAATGAATTTTAATTCGCAGGTTATGCGTACTATTTTATTACACAGGTTATGTGTAATATAAAAATGAAATCTTGTGATCTATTAAAATTATGGAAATAAATGATTATGATAAACTAATGAACTCACCAACCTTTTAGTTGACACTTGATAGCATGTTTATTCTCAGGTATTAAAGAAATCTTTCGCTGTGGATTTGCTCATTTTAGAGATATTACTTGGAGTCATTCATGGCATATTTTAAAAGACGTTGCATTCGAGTCGTTGAGTTCATCAAGAATATTATTAGGTCATTTATAGTTGGATATATTATGAAATGGTATGCATGCCGTCAAATTTCGACGTGATGAAAGTTTGTCTTTTAAAAGCGAATGCAATGTTTGTAAAATGTATCATTTAGAGGTCAAATACCTCGCAATGAAATCAACTATCGTGAATCATTTATAATCGGTATGAACGGGTCCTTTCATTTGGTATCAGAGCGGTGGTCTTAGCGAACCAGGTCTTTCATTAGTGTGTCTAACTGATAGTTGCTAAGATGCATTAGTGAGTCTGGACTTCGACCGTGTCTGCATGTCAAAAGTTTTGCTTATCATTTTTTGTCAAAAATTACCTGCTTACATTCTTAGCCTAGACACGTCTTACTGCATTCATTGCATAGATAGTGTATAGATAAATTCGCATCCTTGCGCATCTGTTACTATAAACTTTGTCTGACAGCTTCCGAAGATTCCTCCGTGACTTAGGGGATTTTGGTAATTGCATATACATATGTAAGTTATGTATTGAAGCATACCAAACTAAATCCTATAATCTATTTTCATCGAAAACCCTTTATCTAACCGTATAAGACGGAATTTGCAACTAGTTCAAATTCCTCGAATTCCGACAGCTATTCCGATATGGATTTCCACTCGAACTCCGAAAGCAGTGTAACCGGAATGGATCAACCAATTAGCCATCATCAATTCTGGATGAATTGGGGATGGGTTCGTAGTCGAATTAATCAATGGAGACGAGAAGAAGGCGATCCTTTCCACCAATTGAATTCACCTCTTGGTGAAAAACCTGAAGCACTTACCGGTGAACCTGTCCAAAACACCATATTCACCCTCATTTCCTGAATATCTCACCACGATTATATATTATCTTAAATTCTGAATCTTATTCATCCGCTCGTCCGAACCGACAATCATCCCGAAGTAAAAAAAGAAGTCAACGAACTTCGTGCTCGAGTAATAGCTTTGGAGAATATGGTGCAAAACTTACCAGCTTCAGCAACATCACCGACATCAACAGCACCACCAGCAACAGCACCCGTACCATCAACAACACACGCCTCAACATCACAATCTGTACCGCGAGCATAATCATCGTTCTACGAATCGTTCTACATCAATTATCTTCGTTCTACATCAATTATCTTCGTTCTACATGACGATTATATAATTTCTAATGTTTTAGAGATTATGTGTTCTAGTTCTAATGATAAATCAAATGAGATTAATATCATATTGACTCATTAAATCCATGATTACATCTGAAGAAAATATATATGTATATGTGTTTTCATAAAGATTGTAACTAAAAATTCTCTGGTGCAAACTGTTAACGGTGAAAATATTTTAATGGGTAGGTAATACCCGAGAAATATTTAGATTTCACATTAATAAGTTACACTGTACACTCTTCGAATCTGATTCAACAGCCATTTACTATCCTACTTACATCCACAAATATACGAATCCGTTCACCGCAGAATAACCATTTTCATTCAATTTCATATTTGGATTTTGACCTATCAGAATCCAACAAGTGGCATAATGAAGAAAACATTGGACAAAAAATAAAAATTTGTTAGAAACAAACAAATTAACTATGAGAAATTTTGTTAAGAATCCACGCTAACAAAATCCTAACTAACTGTTCCTAGCTAACTGTTAATTCCTTGTTACATTTTATTTATCGCAATTTATTTATCGCAATTTTATTTATCGTCATTTAATTTCTGTTATTTATTTTACGCACTTTATTTATCGTCATTTAAATACTGTTATTTACGCATTTTAAATATCGGGACACGTATACAAGGTTTTGACATATCATATCGAAGCATCTATATATATTATTTAGAATAACCATAGACACTCTATATGCGGTAATGTTCGAGTTAGTGATAATGCTAAAAACGAACACATATTTCATAGCATTATCCTTCAAGAAAGACAAGCTTTTAGTTGCAATTGTTATATTTACAAGTGATATTCGTTTAAATAATAAAAGGTGAAGACAAAAGACAGATTCGACGATTTGAAGACGCAAATGACCAAAAAGCTAAAAAGTACAAAGTACAATCCAAGTGGTTTAAATTTATTGCTGAGAAACGTCTAAAAGTTACAAGAGTACGAGCCGCAAAATGCAAAGTACAAGATATTAAATAGTACGAAAGGACGTTCGAAAATCCGAAACCGGGACATGAACCAACTATCAACGCGCGACGCAACGGGCCTAAAATTACAAGTCAACGATGCACAAGAATATAATATAATATATGTATATAATTATATAAAATTATATATATTATATTATATAATATTTAAATATGAGCAGCCCACGTTTTGGAATCATATGTGACCAGTATAAGGCGGCCATGCGATCGCATGGCCAGGAAGGCCAAAATCCATGCGATCGCATGGTGTACTGTAGCAGCCCAAGTCCTATAAATTGGAACATTTTCTGCCGAGTAATACACACCATATCATATATCTTACTCTTTCTCTCTCTCAATATATTTATATTTATAATTTTAATTTTAATTTTAAGTTAATAATAATAAGGTTATCTTGGCGAATGTTTTAAGTTTGTAAGTCGAAATTATGTCCATGTAACACTACGTGATTAATAATCATTGTAAGTTATGTTCAACCTTTTTAAATTAATGTCTCGCATCTAAGTTATTATTATGCTTATTTAAATTGAAGTAATCGTGATGTTGGGCTAAATATTAAAGACGGGGTTATTGGGCTTTGTACCATAATTGGGGTTTGGACAAAAGATCGACACTTGTGGAAATTAGACTATGGGCTATTAATGGGCTTTATATTAACTAAAGGATACCTCGTTAATTTAATATAAAGGTTACAATTTGACGTATCTATATATAACCACATACACTTAATCGGGTACGGTGGGCGGGATATTTATAAATACGAATTATTGTTCATTTGACCGGACACGGAGATGGATTAATAGTCAATGGACTCATTAAAATAGGGGTGGATTACATTCAAGGGTAATTGGTGTAATTGTTAACAAAGTATTAAAACCTTGGATTACACGCGGTCGATAACCTGGTGTAATCATTAAACAAAGTATTAAGACCTTGTTACAGTTCGAATCCCCAATTAGTTGGAATATTTGACTTCGGGTATAAGGTTAATTTAACGAAGACTCTCGCACTTTATAATTATGACCGATGGACTATTATGGACAAAACCAGATGGACATATCGAATAATCCAGGACAAAGGACAATTAACCCATGGTAATAAATTAAAATCAACACGTCAAACATCATGATTACGTAAGTTTAAATAAGCATAATTCCTTTATTTTATATCTCATCGTACTTTTAATTATCGCAATTTTATTTATCGTCATTTTATTTATCGCACTTTTATTTATCGTCATTTACTTTACGCTTTAAATTAAGTTGTAATTATATTTAATATTTTACATTAGGTTTTAATTGTGACTTAAGACATAAAATCGACAAACCGGTCACTAAACGGTAAAAACCCCCCTTTTATAATAATAATAATATTACTTATATATATATTGATACAAATATAGTTTAAAACAAATATAGCGTTAAACTCAGCTAGCTCCATGCGGAACGAACTGGACTTACTAAAAACTACACTACTTTACGATTAGGTACACTGCCTATAGTGTTGTAGCAAGGTTTAGGTATATCCACTCTATAAATAAATAAATAACTTGTATAAAATTGTATCGTATTTAATAGTATTTCGCAATAAAAATATAACTTTTTCGTATACACCTCGTATACACCTCGCTAATGAATATGAACTAATAACAGAAGAACTTCAAATGTTAAAAGAGGAAGACAGATATTGATACAAATCATCGATAGAAGAACCAACGATATTAGAGTTAAAGCCACTTCCAAACCCTTTGGAATACGCTTATTTACATGGTGAATCTGAATTACCTGTAATAATATCGTCTTCTCTTACGGAAAATGAAAATTCTCAACTCATTTCTATGCTAAAAGCTCATAAACCAGCTATTGCATGGAAGATTCATGTCATTAAAGGAATAAGTCCTTCGTATTGCACACACAAAATCCTTATGGAAGAAGGTCATAAATGTAGCAACCCCGACAAATCGTCAAATGACGGCGTCAGCTACCTACGGTCCCATTACATGGTTATAAGTATTTATAACAAAGTTTGACTGAAAATATGTCGCATTCATTTCATAAAAGGATGTTTCAACGTTTACAAAGTAATTCCCAAGACAAGTACACAACAAAGTTATAGTTCATATGAAAACACGTGCGACATAGTTTAAAGAAGCCAAAAAGATGCTCCACGTATGCAATTATACTCGACATCCAAAGCAAGTATCAAAAAGTATGAGCGGAAGCATGTATCACCTAAGTTCAAGGACCTGAGAAAAACATAGAGAATCTGTCAACGAAAACGTTGGTGAAATCATAGGTTTAAGTAAGTAAGTGAGCAAAAGTAAGTAAGTCGAACCACAAGGTTTGCAAAGTTGAAATAATAGTAAATCATTCTAAAAGTTAATATTCACGAGCACCCAATTATCAAAGCTTAACATTCCATCCATTGTATACCCCATCCATAGTGCTAGAACAAACACTGATTCTCGAAAATATATTTCATCCGTAAACGGTAGCGAACCGTCAAAGATGAGGGTTGTCAACCCATATGGCCATATAACATAAGTTCTCGCTTACACCCGTCAAGTGTAACTAATGATAATCGAATTGAGGCTTTTTGTTCTAAACTCGTATGTAGAATGTTTGTTTTCCCGTTCTTGTGTTCACTTAGTTCAAAAGAATCGTTTATGTTTTCTCATCCCAAATATAAGTTCAAAAAGAGTAAAAGTGGGACTATGATCTCACCTTTGATTGCAAGAGTGAAATAGTACTTCAACAAGTAAACGTGCAAAGAACAATGCTAGTCTCGACCTAAACAATTAGGTTGTATCAATAACGATAGTCACGAAGGGTCAAAGATGTTCAATTAGTCCTATGGCTCAATACGACTCGATTAATATAGCATGTGAAGCAAATTGTCAAGTTTCATGCAAGATACAAGTATAAAAGCATGTTAGGAAGATTGCATAATTAATTGGTTAAGTTTGACAAAAAGTCAAACTTGGTCGGGTCAAAGTCAACGAAAAAGTCAACATGTTCGGGTCGGGTCCCGGACAAATTTTCCATGCTAATTATTCATATACAAGTATATTAAAACAAGTTTCATGTGAATCGGAGGTCGGTAGCTAGTCAAACATTTCACGTTAAAAGGGACATGGAGGTCAGAATCTGTCCAGGCCATTTGGCGCGCCGCGCGGGGTAGGGTGCGCGCCGCGCGACCTGTAGTTCAGCTATTTTTCTGTCTTTCAAACTATGCACGAGCCAAAACCAATTCTAACACAACTCTTGACCCGCAAACACTTATAACGCCTATCATACATTGTTGGAAAGGTATTTTGACGAGGAATGCAACTAAACACATATCATCAATCAAACTTCCACTTATAACAACCAAAAACCACAATTAATGTTCCCCATTCAATGCATACAAGTCATAAATGCAATTTAATGATTTGGCAACCAAATTACACGAACGATATGCCGTAGCGAAGGTAATTAAGCATACAACACAACCTAACACTTACAATCAACATTTTCAAGCATTTAAAGCATCAAAAATCCATTCCTAGTTCATGAAACCCTAACCAAAAGTCACCAAATTTCATAATCAAGTTTAAGAGGTTTCTTTGATAAATCTTTACATCCAAATGAAGCTAGTAACACTAGGAACAAGATTAAAACATGAACTCTTAACATCAAACAACATATAACCACTTAAAATTCAAGATTAAGCATGTGAACTTTCAATGTGAACTAGTTACATTAAAATAGCAAGAACAAGCATACAAAACACATAATCAAACTAGACTTGAGCCATAGACACTAATTAACAACCTTTTAATTCAAAAATCTCAAGAACACATAAAATTAGTGGTTTTAGAAAGTTACCCAAATTTGATGAGGTCGGTATGGAATCGAAGAGGAGATCACGAGGAGTTCAAATATGTAATTTGTTTGGCAAGATGACCGCTAGCTCGATTTTGGATGATGAATCTTTGTATGGAAGTTGAGAGAAAAGTTGAAGTAGTAAGAGTGAAAGAGATGAGATTGAATGGATGAGGATGAGGGTTGACTCTTTGACCTAGTCAAAAGTTTCAACCCTTGGCAAGTTTGGTCCCTTAACTTTAAGACGGGTGTGGGAATTACCTAAACAAGATAATTCAAACACGTATCAACGAGACGTGTTATAAACATATAACGGAACATAAATAGTTAAACGGAAAAGTTGACGGAAAAAGGCGGGATGTTACAATAAAACATATGTGCAACGCCAACGAAGACTAAATCCTAATATGCAAGATGTTGTTAAGAAATAAATTATTAAACTGCTAGATGCAGGTTTAATTTATCCAATCTCTAATAGTCTATGGGTAAGCCCAGTTCAATGCGTGCCTAAGAAGGGTGGCATGACTGTCATCACAAATAAAAAAGATAAGCTTATTCCTACTAGGACTGTAACAGGATGGGTTGTTTGTATTGATTATAGAAAATTAAATGACACCACCAGAAAAGATCACTTACCCTTAACTTTCATTGATCAAATGTTGGAAAGATTAGCCGAAAATAGTTACTATTGTTTTCTTGACGGTTTCTACGGATACTTTCAAATTCCAATCGCACTCGAGGACCAAGAGAAACCCACATTCACGTGCCCTTATGGTACTTTTGCTTACAAACGCATGCCATTCGGACTTTGCAACGCCCTGCATCCTTTCAAAGGTGCATGATGGCGATTTTTCACGACATGATAGAAGAATGGATGGAAGTTTTCATGGATGACTTTTTAGTCTTCAGTGATACTTTTGAATCATGTCTAGTTAATCTTGAATGAATGCTTATTAGATGCGAGCAATCAAATCTAGTTCTTAATTGGGAGAAATGTCATTTCATGGTTAGAGAAGGCATCGTTCTTCGTCATAAAATTTCAAAGGAAGGAATTGAAGTGGATAGAGCTAAAGTAGATGTAATTGCTAAACTTCCACATCCTACCAATGTTAGAGGAGTTAGGAGTTTTCTAGGGCATGCCAGTTTTTACCGACATTTCATAAAAGATTTTTCTAAAATTGCCACTCCTATGAATAAACTCCTAGAAAAGGATGCTCCATTCATCTTTTCGGATGAATGCATCAAATCTTTTAATATTCTTAAAGAAAAACTCACTAATGCGCCGATCATGATAACTCCAAATTGGAATCTACCATTTGAACTCATGTGCGATGCAAGTGATTTTGCAATGGGAGCCGTTTTAGGACAAAGGATTGAAAAACAATTTCAACCTATCTATTACGCTAGTAAGACGTTACAAGGAGCACAAACGAATTACACAACTACTGAAAAAGAACTTCTTGCTATTGTCTTTGTTTTGACAAATTTCATTCATATCTCGTTCTAGTAAAAACGGTGGTCTATACCGACCATTCTGCTCTTAGATACCTATTTTCAAAACAAGATGCTAAACCACATTTAATCCGTTGGATCTTACTCTTACAAGAATTAGATATTGAAATCCGAGACAAAAAGGGAGCAAAAAATCTCGCCGTTGATCATCTTTCTCGTCTTGAAAATCCTGAATTAGAAGTTCTAAATGAATCAGCCATACAAGACAACTTTCCTGATGAATATCTATTGAAGATCGATTATAATAAAATTCCATGGTTTGCAGACTATGTAATCTATTTAGTATGTGGATTCCTTGAAAAAGGGTTGTCATACCAAAAACGAAAGAAATTCTTTAGTGATATAAAACACTATTTTTGGGAAGATCCACATTTATTTAAAAGTTGTCCCAATGGAATAATACGCCGATGCGTATTCGGAGATGAAGCTAGTCAAATCTTAAACCATTGTCACACAGGACCAACAGGAGGGCATTATGGGCTTCAACTCACAGCAAGAAAAGTCTATGACGCTGGATTTTATTGGCCTACAATTTTCAAAGATGCACACCTTCTTTGTAAATCCTGTGATGCATGTCAAAGGGCCGGAAAAATAAGTCAACGTGAAGAAATGCCACAAAATGTCATTCAAGTATGTGAAGTATTTGACGTTTGGGGTATTGACTTTATGGGTCCATTTCCAAAATCTCATAATAATCTCTACATTCTCGTTGCCATTGATTATGTATCTAAATGGGTGGAAGCACAAGCTCTCCCAACTAACGATGCACGAGTTGTAGTCAACTTCTTAAAACGTCTTTTTGCTAGGTTCGGAACATCGAAAGCTTTAATAAGTGATCGGGGTACTCATTTTTGTAATAATCAACTTGAGAAAGTTCTCAAAAGATATGGAGTAACTCATAAAATCTCAACCGCTTATCATCCACAAACAAGTGGACAAGTTGAAAATACCAACCGAGCATTAAAACGTATTCTAAAAAAAACCGTAGGATCAAATTCGAAGGAATGGTCCATGAAATTGGAGGATGAACTCTGGGCTTTTAGAACAGCCTACAAAACTCCAATTGGCACCACACCTTTTAAACTCGTTTACGGAAAAGCATGTCACCTTCAAGTAGAAATTGAGCACAAAGCATTTTGGGCTTTGAAGACATGTTATCTTGATTTACATGAAGCTGGACGTTTACGATTAAGTCAACTAAACAAATTAGACGAATTAAGACATGAAGCATATGAAAATTCGTTAATCTATAAAGAAAGAACGAAGAAATGAGGTGATAAAAGAATCAGAAGTTCAAAAGAATTTAAAGAAGGAGACAGAGTTCTTCTTTTCAATTCACGATTCAAGCTATTTCCTGGAAAATTGAAATCAAGATGGTCTGGACCATTCATAGTCAAAAGAGTTTTCCTATATAGAACAATAGAGTTGATAAATTCAAATGGGATTGAATTTAAAGTTAATGGTCACAGAGTTAAACATTACACACATGGTCCAATGGAAGTTGACAATGAAGTCAATCATAATTTCACCACCCAAGAAAACCCTCAGAATGAAAACATAAATATGTCATCAACAATATATGAAAAACCAAAATTGGAAGACGGGGAAGCTTCAAATTGGAGTGATGAAGAAGAATTCCTATACAAACCTCCCATTCCAAGAAACGAAGAAAAATGTGAACAAGAAGTTCAAGTAGAAGTGAAAGAACCAAGAAAAGATCACCCGGAAAAGGTTAACAAACCAACTCTACTTACTAAAGTAGGAGACCCAGGTGAATTTATCATTTCTTACTTACTATGTATAATGGACTCGCAGATTTAGGAGCAAGTGCAAACGTTATACCTCTTTCCTTATACAAAAGATTTGGTGTGGGTAAATTAAGACCAACCAGAATAGGTGTTCAATTATTTGATCAAACCATTAAACACCCGGTTGGAATAGCTGATGTTATGCGAGGTGTATATAAAATAGCTTTTAAATTTTAGAAAGAAATACTATTAAATACGATACAATTTTATACAAGATATTTATTTATTTATAGAATGGATATACTTAAACCTTGCTACAACACTTATAGGCAGTGTACCTAATCGTACAGTAGTGTAGTTTTTAGTAAGTCCGGTTCGTTCCACAGGGAAAATCTTTAAACAAAGCTTAACGCTATATTAGTTTACTTTTATAAAAATACAAATATATATATAAGTAATATTATTATTATAAAGGGGGGTTTTTACCGTTTAATGACCGGTTTGACGATTTTAAAACTTTAGTCGCAGTTAAAACCAAATGTAAAATAATAAATAAATACAAGACTTAATTTAAAGCGTAAAGTAAATAACGATAATGAAATTGCGAATAATAAAAGTGCGATAAAATAAACTTGCGATAATTAAAAAGTACGATAATTAAAAGTGCAATTAAATACAATAACAATAAAAATGCGATAATTAGAAGTGCAATTAAATATAAAATAAAGGAAATTAAATATGAAATAAAAGAATTATGCTTATTTAAACTTCCGTAACCATGATGTTTGACGTGTTGATTTTAGTTTTATGCCCATGGGTTAATTGTCCTTTGTCCTGGATTATTTAATATGTCCGTCTGGTTTTTGTCCATAACAGTCCATCAGTCATAAATATAAAGTGCGAGTGTCCTCGTCAAATTATCCTTATACCCGAAGTTAAATATTCCAACTAATTGGGGACT
Organism: Rutidosis leptorrhynchoides; assembly: GCF_046630445.1. Taxonomy (NCBI): domain Eukaryota; kingdom Viridiplantae; phylum Streptophyta; class Magnoliopsida; order Asterales; family Asteraceae; genus Rutidosis; species Rutidosis leptorrhynchoides. The sequence goes on along the minus strand of NC_092333.1, from coordinate 109,017,699 downwards.
TAAACTGTAACAAGGTTTTATTACTTTGTTATCAATTATGCTAAGTGTCCTTGTACATAATTTCACCCCTGTTTTAATAATTCTAGTGGCTATTAATCCATTCCCGTGTCCGGTTAAATGAACGATTATTTGTACATATAAATACCCCGCCCATCGTGTCCGATCGAGTGTATATGGTAATTTATAGGGACGCCCAATTGTAAATCTTTTTATTAACATGAACAAACTATCATTTAGTTAAACAAATATAAAGCCCATTAATAGCCCATAGTCTAATTTCCACAAGTGTCGTTCTTTTGTCCAAACCCCAATTATGGTACAAAGCCCAATTACCCAATTTTAGTAATTAGCCCAACATCATGATTACTTCGGATTAAATAAGCATAATAATAACTTAGCTGCGAGACATTAATGTAAAAAGGTTGAACATAACTTACAATGATTAAAAATAGTGTAGCGTTACACGGACAGAATTTCGACTTACACCCTTACAATATTCGCTAACATACCCTTATTATTAGAATTATAATTAAAATTAAAATATAAATATAAATATATTTACGTATACATATATAGAGAGAGATTGAGTTTTTTTTATGATCAAAATGATCAGAATTAGTTTGGCTTTATAGGGAATTAAGTTCAGGGGTACTCCGCGACTCGCTGCAATTTTTGCCTTCAAACTCCGCGAGTCGCGGAGTTTGAAAATACAGCTCACCCTCCTTTGGCTTCTTTCTTGCCGACGATTTATAAATATATTATAATATATATATTAATTTTAAGAATTAATTATATATTATATTATATTTATGTACATAGTTGACTCGTAATTTTTAGTCCATTGCGTCGAGCGTTGAGAGTTGACTCATGTCCCGGTTCCGGATTTTCGAACGTCCTTGCGTACAATTTTATATTTTGTACTTTGCGTTTTGAATCTTGTACTCTTGTAATTTTGAGACGTTTCTTATCAATAATTGGAACCTCTTTGATTGTATTTTGTACTTTTGAGCTTTTTGGACCTTTGCGTCTTCAATTCATCGAATCTGTCTTTTGTCTTCACCTTTTATTATTTAAACGAATATCACTTGTAAATAGAACAATTGCAACTAAAAGCTTGTCTTTCTTGAGGAATAATGCTATGAAATATATGTTCGTTTTTAGCATTATCAAATATTCCCACACTTGAGCGTTGCTTGTCCTCAAGCAATATAGTCTTGAAATACTAGAATCACTTCTTTATTCTTCACACTTTGTACATCAGTGATTTCTTTACGGCGGTATAAACAATGGTAGTAACGATATGGTTTACAGTCCCACATGACTATAAAATTTAGATCCCTTAAGGAAATTGGATCTTTATGAAAACATTTGATCTTTTGAAAATTAAATCTAGCTTTTACCCTAGATAAGTTTTCCGGAATAACCCTTCACCGGTGTTTGCAAATTATTTTTGTGGGTTTGGTGGGTTTCAGATTTGAAAATTTTAGTTCAAAACTTGCGGTTTTGTGTCACCCACTTGCTAACCTTGTATTAGGAAAGCAACACGTCCAGTATACTTGCTCCGTATATTACCTTTTGGTAAACTACCGTCCGGTTGTAAAGGAAAGCGTTGAACAAGCAACTGTTAAGGCAATGTCCCCTGACATGATTTTAATTATGGTCTATAACGTGTCGGACGCAATTACTATCCTTTGTAGGAGCAATAGTAAAGCTCACCCTTTTAATTTGTCGGTCTGGCACAAGGTCCTGTCTTTGACCATGCTATGCAACCACCGTTCTTACGGTTGACATCCGATTTGGTTCAGGTGACCTAATGAATTCCAGGTGAATTCCTAGGATTTTACGTTCAATGGTAATGAACGCATTGAAAATGGTTTTTCAGAAAACAAATCGGTTTGTAATTTTGATCAAAATATTTTCTCGTTCAAGCTCGAGTTTAGATATCATTGAATTTCATGAGTTTGAATTCTCAATCTTTAAGGTCAATCTCAAGAATTGAGTAATATCAGTCTTAAAAGCCGATTTTTGATCTTTTAAGGAGATTATCCTTTCTGGGGATTTGATTTATTAGTCTTATCCAGTTAATTTGCATGGTGCCCCCATTTTACGAGATAAATCCTTCTCATGGTTAGGATAAATCTGACAACTTGGCGACCCTGTTTAATGCTGAGGTCCGTGGATTTCCTGCTGATTTTAGTGATGACTTTTCTAGATTTTTCGTCAACCTACAGCTGGTCTGGACGACAACTTCTTGACCTAAATCAAGAAGCGTGTGTCTTTTTCGGAAGACTTTACTTCCTTTTAATGATGGAATTGATTCATCGTGTAGATCCATCTTTTCTTTCAAAAGTATTACAATAAATCGGGTAAAACAGTTAATTTAGTCCAAAACAAAAGCACCTGCAATAAACTTTACAGAAACATGTGATAGATGGTTTTTAATTGAATAACTTGGTACATTCTCCCCACACTTGGCTTTTTTCATGCGTCTTTTTATATCTTAATAAATAAATTCAAGCATTTTAGTTGTTTCTCAATTTATGTCATTTCCGAGGTAACAATAATTTCGGCATTAACACCTAGTTTTATCGTTCATAAATATGTATAAACATGATTTTTAATTCATTTAGTTGAAAATTTTGAAATTTTTTACTAGAATTGGGTAGTTAGTATATAAGACTAGGGCTGTTCTTTATTATCAGAGAGCACTAGATTCTAATACAACTACTACTTTACTAGTATTTCTAATGGTAACCAAGTGTATAAAGTAAAAATTTTAAAATCCGAAAGAATTTAACCCCTTCCCACACTTAAGATCTTGCAATGCCCTCATTTGCAAGAAATCAGTAACAATTTAAATTATTGAGGGTGATTTGTGTGAAAATGATTAAATTTTACCAAAGTTTCCAAACATATTTGTGTTTGCTTGCTGAATGATAAATGGTGCATATCATTTGTTCATTCTGTCTTGTTGTTATTTCACATATATTTTGCATCTTGTCGTCAAAATTAGTTGCTTTTGCTGAACTTAATGTCAGTCTTTGAAAATGCGTTGTTTTACCCTGTTGTGTACATAAGATAAACTGCAAACATATATACATATGTTTGAAGTTTGGTATATTACCCCACATTCAAAAATTATTAAAATCTAAGAATAAAAGTTAGAAAATTATAAAAACTATTACAATATTAACATAAGTATTAAACGTATCAACATTACAAATTGCAAAATAAATAAAACTAAGTAGACTAGGAATGATACTGATACCAGTAGGGGTTCCATGCATAACCATAGGTGCTATAAAATGCTTCGGCTGGGTTATACGTAGGATACGGTGGTTGAATCTCTATAGACCAGGGAGGGAATATGGACGATGGAGTAGGAATATAGTTTCTACCTATATGTTGGCAATAAGCTATGATTTGGTTTTGATGAACTTGCCAATCTTCAAATGCTCTATGTCTAGCATTTTCATACTCTTGTGAAGCTATAAACCTTTGCATTTCTGCCATTTCATTTCCCCCTTCTACATTACCTTGCTGTTGGTTTCTCTCAACCTGTGGATGTCTACCATGGTATTGTACTGCGGCGTTATTTCCCCTCTTCAAAACTTTCGCACCATGGTATACATTTAAACCTATTGTATCGCGGGGTTCTGGTTCTTCGACTAATAATCCCCCCCGACTTATATCCACACCGAGATATTCAGCAATCAAAGTAATAAATATACCACCTCCTATTATGCTATGTGGTCTCATCCCCCTAACCATAGCTGATAAATAATAACCCACACAATAAGGTATACTTACAGTGCTTTGTGGGTCTCGAATACACATATGGTAAAACAAATCCTGTTCATTTACCTTTTCCTTATTCTTACCTCTTTGTGTAATCGAATTAGCTAAAAACCTATGAATTACTCTTAACTCTGCTCTATCTATATCCAAATAAGAGTAATTTCCCCCTTAGAATCGGTGATGGCTTGTCATTTGACTCCATACACCATGTGTATCAAAATTTTCATCTATCTTTCTACCATTTAGTATCAACCCTCTACAATCGGCAGATGCTAACTCCTCAGGCGTATATATACGTAAAGCCTGAGCCATGTCTAGTAAAGACATGTGGCGCATCGAACCTCCTAACAAAAATCTAATAAAAGATCGATCGGTTAAACTAGCTACCCGATCATTTAATTCTATACTACACAACAATTCTTCACACCATACTTTATATACAGGTCTACGCATAGTGAATAAACGTACCCAGTCGTTAAAAGTAGAATTACCATACCTCTGTGCAAGTAATTTCCTAATTGGCCCGGCCAATTCTACAGCTTCTAATGGTCCCCATTCTATGACCCTAGGTACCTCAACAACTTTAGAATGAAGAGTATGCAAACCCCTTTGGTATTTTGGATAATTTATCCAAAGTCTGTCAAATCTCAGGTTCGGGTGCAAATCTTTCAAGTGCATATCAGAAAATGTTATGACTGGATGAGGTATATCTTGTTTTTAGTAGTTATCCACCTTCTGTTGTTCCGCATTCTCAGAAGGAGCATTGCGAGTTTGGGATGAAGATTCACCCCTTTCAGTCTGCAAAACACATCAAACACAATTTTTGTGCATCTAAATATGCATTAGTGTCAGCAAAATCATCAATCAAAATAATTACAATGACATGATCAATTTATATCAAACTTAAGCTCATTTTCATATTTTCATCAAATCTACACTTTTTCAAATAAGCATATACGAAAATGTTCGCCAAGTTCATAAGCATTCAACTCAAATAACATATCAAAATAATCATTACTAGCAATTAAACAAGTTTCAAATGGCATTATCTCTCAAAAATCAAGTTCATGAATTTTAGACTTGAAAAAGTCCACTTTAATTCTCAAAATCATGTTTAGGCTCAAAGTTTGGATCATTTAACTACCTAAATATGTTACACTACTTAATTTAGCAATAATTCATGACAAAAATCGGCCATAACCTGTTTATATCAAAAAGCCCCAAATTCGCTCAAGAACACAAACCCTAGATTACTCAAAATTTGAAGTTTAAGGCTTCTAATCATGTTAAATAGCATCAATCTAGGTTATACAAGCATAATACATAAGCAATTGAAGCATAATTACACTAAAAAGCATCAAAATCGAATTGGGTATAAAATTGCTCAAGAACACTAATTTTCGGATTAAATGGTGTTTAGGTGTAGAAATTTACCGTTTTTCTTGAGTAATTCCTTGATAGCATCCTTCTTAACATGATTTTAGTAAAATATTTGATGATTAACGGTTAAAAATTGTGATTTTGGGGGTGTTTTCTCGGGTTTTTTCGGGTTTATTTTCGCTGTATGTTTGAGTTGTGGTGTGGACTGATCAGTTCAGCTCGATTTTATTTTTTTTCTGTATTTTGGTCCTCCCGCGAGTCGCGGGGTTTGGTAGCCTCAAACACCGCGAGTCGCGGTGTTTGTTTTTTTTTTTTATATATAAAATCTTAACTTAATAAACAAATATAAAATAAATTTAAAATTTTGTTTTCCTTTGTTGTTTAGGACGAGGTTGTTTCGGATTGATGTCCTAGTCCGTCCTTCGACAAAATTTTAAAATTTGTCTTTTTCAAGCGATTGTTTTTAAAGCTTAGATTTTTGGGTTTTTTAATGTTTTTGGCATACTTTAATTCAATAAGATTAAAAATAATGATAATAAAAGTTCTCGTCACTCCCTCGGTTAAAGCAATTTCGGTTCAGAGACCTAGTCTTCAACTTACGACGAATTTTAAAAATCATATTTTTAACTTAGCGAAATAAAGTAAATTTTTGTTTTTAAATTCACACAACTTAAATTTAAAATGCATAAAATTCAAAATTAATATTAAAAATTCATACCAAACTTAAATTTAAAAATTCATAAAAATAAAATTCACACCAAACTTAATTTAAATTTTTATATTATAAATTCACACCAAACTTATATTAATTTTTCGAATATTTACAATTTTAAATATATTGATTTTACAAAGTGTACAATATTAATTTAAAATTTATATATTAATTTTAAAAACATGGTAAAAATAAAATTAAAAATCTTTTTGGCTTTTTATCCCACTTTAATCAATCAAATATTATCAAAAATATACGCCCCTCTTTTCGGTAAAGTAATTTCGGTTCCAAGACCTAATTTAACTCATGACGAATTTTTGAAATATTTTGTGTTGATTGATTAAAGATATTTATACCTTAAGAATAAACGTTAAATTTTGCAGTGATGTAATAAATTTTTGAATGATATCAATAATTTCGGTCGCCAAACCTAATTTTATTCAATACCAATTTAATACTTTATAGCGAACAAATTAGCGTTTATTATCAAAAGGTTAAAAATAAAAATAAATAAAAAATAAAAACTGTACAGACTTTACCTGTGAGATAGTATTCTTAGTTATATGATCTATCCCATTCATAAGATAGTCAGTTTAATTGGTTTTCCATAGCTACATAGGCGTAACCTCGAGCATTCAGTGTCTTTTCTTCTAAACATATGAACGGTCCGTCTCTGCATAAAGTAACAAATTCGGTATTTGAATAGGTTTGATTATTTGAACATTTACCTCCATGTGACCATTTTCCGCATTTGTGACATCGTTCTAGGTGTCGTGCTCTTCTTTTCGCTGCGGATTTTGATTTTTCTTTACCAAATTGTAACTTATTATCTTCGCATCTGGATTCTTTTCTTACTCCGTCCAATCTTTCTCTGATTACTGATACTATTTCACTCGGAAGTATGTCATTATTACGTTTAGTGATCAAAGAGTGTAGCATTAGACCATGGTTTAGTTCACAGGCAGTCTTCATTTCCTAAAAAAAATAAAAATTCAGAATGGGGGGGAGAAGACTAGTTCTTTAGGGTATGCTAGGGAAAGACCATTCGGGTTCCATTTTCGAGAACTACACGAAACAGACAATCTAACTCTAACAGAAATACATATTATCCTTTAAAGACTTGATTCTCCCCACACTTAGTTAGCTGTTGTATCGAAATTGTGATTAACTTCATTGTCGAATTCCATCGGACTATCTATGTGTGTTTAACTCTGTGACCATTAACTTTAAATTCAATCCCATTTGAATTTATCAATTCTACTGTCCCGTATGGAAAAACTCTTTTAACTATGAATGGTCCAGACCATCTTGATTTCAATTTTCCAGGAAATAGCTTGAATCGTGAATTGAAAAGAAGAACTCTGTCTCCTTCTTTAAATTCTTTTAAACTTCTGATTCTTTTATCATGCCATTTCTTCGTTCTTTCTTTATAGATTAACGAATTTTCGTATGCTTCATGTCTTAATTCTTCTAATTCGTTTAGTTGACTTAATCGTAGACGTCCGGCTTCATGTAAATCAAGATTACATGTCTTCAAAGCCCAAAATGCTTTGTGTTCAATTTCTACTGGAAGATGACATGCTTTTCCATAAACAAGTCTAAAAGGTGTGGTTCCAATTGGAGTTTTGTAGGCTGTTCTAAAAGCCCAGAGTGCATCCTCCAATTTAATGGACCATTCCTTCGGATTTGATCCTACGGTTTTCTCTAGAATACGTTTTAAAGCTCGGTTGGTATTTTCAACTTGTCCACTTGTTTGTGGATGATATGCGGTGGAGATTTTATGAGTTACTCCATATCTTTTAAGAACTTTCTCAAGTTGATTATTACAAAAATGAGTACCCCGATCACTTATTAAAGCTTTCGGTGTTCCAAACCTTGCAAAAAGACATTTTAAAAAGTTGACTACAACTCGTGCATCGTTAGTTGGGAGAGCTTGTGCTTCCGCCCATTTAGATACATAATCAATGGCTACGAGAATATAGAGATTATTATGAGATTTTGGAAATGGACCCATAAAGTCAATACCCCAAATGTCAAATACTTCACATACTTGTATGACATTTTGTGGCATTTCATCACGTTAACTTATTTTTCCGGCCCTTTGACATGCATCACAGGATTTGCAAAGAAGGTGTGCATCTTTGTAAATTGTGGGCCAATAGAATCCAGCTTCATAAACTTTTCTTGCTGTTAGTTGAGGCCCATAATGCCCTCCTGTTGGTCCTGTGTGATAATGGTTTAAAATTTTACTAGCTTCATCTCCGAATACACATCGGCGTATTATTCCATCTGGACAACTTTTAAACAGATGTGGATCTTCCCAGAAATAGTGTTTTATATCACTGAAGAATTTCTTTCATTTTTGGTACGATAATCCTTTTTCAAGGAATCCACAAACTAAGTAGTTTGCATAGTCTGCAAACCATGGAATTTCATTATATTCTATCTTCAATAGATATTCATCAGAAAGTTGTCTTGTATGGCCGATTCATTTAGAACTTCTAATTCGGGATTTTCTAGACGAGAAAGATTATCAGCGGCGAGATTTTCTGCTCCTCTTTTATCTCGGATTTCAATATCGAACTCTTGTAAGAGTATGATCCAACGGATTAATCTTAGTTTAGCATCTTGTTTCGAAAATAGGTATCTAAGAGCAGAATGGTCGGTGTAGACCACCGTTTTTGCTAGAACGAGATATGATCGAAATTTGTCAAAAGCAAAGACAATAGCAAGGAGTTCTTTTTCAGTAGTTGCATAGTTCGTTTGTGCTCCTTGTAACGTCTTACTAGCATAATATATAGGTTGAAATCGTTTTTCAATCCTTTGTCCTAAAACGGCTCCCATTGCAAAATCACATGCATCGCACATTAGTTCAAATGGTAGATTCCAATTTGGTGTTATCATGATCGGCGCATTAGTTAGTTTCTCTTTAAGAATATTAAAAGATTTGATACACTCATCTGAAAAGATGAATGGAGCATCTTTTTCTAGGAGTTTATTCATAGGAGTGGCAATTTTAGAAAAATCTTTTATGAAACGTCGGTAAAATCCGGCATGCCCTAGAAAACTCCTAACTCCTCTAACATTGGTGGGATGTGGAAGTTTAGCAATTACATCTACTTTAGCTCTATCCACTTCAATTCCTTCTTTTGAAATTTTATGTCCAAGAACAATGCCTTCTTTAACCATGAAATGGCATTTCTCCCAATTAAGTACTAGATTTGACTGTTCGCATCTAATAAACATTCGTTCCAGATTAGCTAGACATGATTCAAATGTATCACCGAAGACTGAAAAGTCATCCATGAAAACTTCCATGCATTCTTCTATCATGTCGTGAAAAATCGCCATCATACACCTTTGAAAGGTTGCAGGGGCGTTGCAAAGTCCAAATGGCATGCGTTTGTAAGCAAAAGTACCATAAGGGCACGTGAATGTGGTTTTCTCTTGATCTTCGGGTGCTATTGGAATTTGAAAATATCCGGAAAATCCATCTAGAAAACAATAGTAACTATTTCCGGCTAATCTTTCCAACATTTGATCAATGAAAGGTAAGGGAAAGTGATCTTTTCTGGTGGCGTCATTTAATTTTCTATAATCAATACACACACGCCATCCTGTTACAGTCCTAGTAGGAATAAGCTCATTTTTCTCATTTGTAATGACAGTCATGCCACCCTTCTTAGGTACGCATTGAACTGGGCTTACCCATGGACTATCAGAAATTAGATAAATTAGACCTGCGTCTAGCAGTTTAATAATTTCTTTTTTAACTACATCTTGCATATTCGTATTTAGTCTTCGTTGGCGTTGCACATACGTTTTATGACCTTCTTCCATAAGGATTTTATGTGTGCAATACGAAGGACTTATTCCTTTAATATCATGAATCTTCCATGCAATGGCTGGTTTATGAGCTTTCAACACAGAAATGAGTTGTGATTTCTCATTTTCAGTAAGAGAAGACGATATTATTACAGGTAATTCAAATTCACCATGTAAATAAGCGTATTCCAAATGGTTTGGAAGTGGCTTTAACTCTAATTTCGGAGGTTCTTCTATCGATGATTTATATCGATATCTGTCTTCTTCTTTTAGCATTTGAATTTCTTCTGTTGTTGGTTCATATCCATTATCTATTAGTGTAGCTAACATTTCAGCTTCATTAATTGGTTCATTACCTTCTCCTAAAGAACATTCTCTTGTTCCTTGTAATTCTGGAAATTCTTCTAATAATTCTGCATGTGAATCTATAGTTTGAATATAATAACATGTATCATCTGCAGATTGTGGTTGTTGCATTGCTCTATCAACTGAAAAGGTAACACTCTCGTCCTCTATACTTAGGGTCAATTTCTTACCGAACACGTCTATCATTGCTTTAGCCGTGTTTAAGAATGGTCTTCCTAATATGAGAGGAACTTGAGAATCTTCTTCCATGTCCAGAACAACAAAATCTACAGGAAATACTAAAGTACCAACTTTAACTAGCATGTTCTCCATTATCCCTCTAGGATATTTTATTGATCGATCAGCTAGTTGTATACTTATTCTAGTTGGTTTCAATTCTCCAAGGTCTAGTTTAGCGTATAGTGAATACGGCATTAAATTTATACTAGCACCTAAGTCTGCCAATGCTTCTATTGAACTAAGACTACCCAGAAAACATGGAATTGTGAAACTTCCTGGATCAGATAGTTTTTCTGGTATCTTATTCAACAGTACTGCTGAACAATTAGCATTCATAGTAACGGCCGAGAGTTCTTCCATTTTCTTTCTATTCGTGATCAGATCTTTCAAGAATTTAGCATATCTAGGCATTCCTGAAATCACATCAATGAAAGGAAGATTTACATTTATCTGTTTAAACATATCCAAGAATTTGGATTGCTCGGCTTCAAGTTTCTCTTTCTTCATTTTACTCGGGTAAGGAAGTGGTGGTTGGTATGGTTTAACATAAGGTTTAGCCTTAACTGTGTTATCTTCATTAACCTTTTCAACTACCGGTTCTTTTTCCTTATCTTGTTCAGGTTGTGGTTCTTGTGGAGTAGGAATAGCTTCATCAGAAGTTACAAGTATTTCAGGTGGTTTAAGTGTTGTACCACTTCTTGTGGTAATGGCTTTAGCTGTTTCATTCCGGGGGTTAGCATTTGTATCACTAGGTAGACTTCCCGGTTTTCTTTCACCTATTAACCTTGCTAGGTTACTTACTTCTTGTTCCAGATTTTGAATAGAAGCTTGTTGATTTCTAAATGCTTGAGCATTTTGTTCATTAGTTTGTTTCTGAGATGTGAAAAACTACGTTTGAGTTTCAACTAGCTTCGTCATCATATCTTCTAAATTCGGCTTTTTATCATCGGTTTGTTGTGGTAGTTTGTTTTGAAAATTAGGTCTTTGCTGGTTGTAAGTATTATTGGATACTTGTTGATTGCTAGGACCTTGTTGGTTGTTGTATGGAATATTTCGGTTATAATTCTGGTTTTGATTGTAAATCGGTCTTGGCGGTTGATAATTATTCTGATAATTATTTCCAGGCCTTTGGTTTATGTATGAAATATTCTCTCTTTGTTCCATTGTTAATTCAATACTGAGACAATCTTTTGTCAAATGTGGTCCTCCACACTGCTCACAACTAATTCGTATTGAGTGAATATCTTTAGTCATCTTTTCCATTCGTCTCTCGACAACATCTATCTTTGCGGAAATGAAATCTAAGTCATGGCTAGAATCGGCTCTAGCTGCTTTAGATGATCTAACGATATCTTTTTCTTGGTGTCACTCATGTAAGTGGGAAGCAGTGTTATCAATAATTTTGTACGCATCAGTTTCTGTTTTCTTCATAATAGAACCACCAGCTGCTATATCTATGTCTTTTCTTGTAGTGATGTCGCATCCTTGGTAGAATATTTGTACTATTTGATAGGTATCTAAACCATGTTGCGGACATCCTCTCAATAACTTTCCAAATCTTGTCCAAACCTCATATAGAGTTTCATTTGGCTTCTGTGTGAATGTAACAATTTCTCCTTGAAGTCTTACGGCTTTAGATGCAGGAAAGAATTGTTTAAGAAATTTTTCAACTAAAACATCCCATGTATCGATCGCCCCTTAAGGTAACGATTCCAACCAATCTTTGGCTTCTCCCTTTAAAGTCCAGGGAAATAACATGAGATATATCTGTTCATCCTCTACTTCTCGGATTTTAAATAGTGTGCAGATCCTATTACAGGTACGTAAATGTTCATTTGGATCTTCCTTCGGCGCACCACTAAATTGGCATTGATTAGTCACCATGTGTAGAATTTGTCCTTTGATTTCATAATCTGGCGCATTAATGTCTGGATGAGTAATTGCGTGACCTTGGCCAGTGCGTTTAGCTCTCATTCGGTCTTCCATACTTAAAGGTTCCAGATTCTCCATAATTGAATTTGTTGAATCGGAATCACTAGAGGATTCTGATTTAATGGTTCGTTCCTCAACAATCTCTGTTTGAATGATTGGTGGTTCCGGAGGAAAATTTAATGGTTCAGGATCTATGAATCGTCCCTGAATATTCTCCGGATTCTCAATTGTGAGGTCGGGTTCAAAAAATGGATTATCGGAAATTTGAACTGGAGTACTTGGTCGACAGGATGACGATTCTAAAGAAAAATCAACGGCAGTAATATTTGCTAAATGTCTTGATCTAGTTACAGGTGGTGAATGTACAAAAGGTGGTGAACGTCTTGCTCGGTGCATTCACTGAATATCCTATTAGTTTTTATAAGGAAAGAAAAATTATAATAAGTTATCCAATCAATAGACTTTTCTGATTTTGCCGACGTTTCGAATAGCCAAAAGATGCAGCAGAGGGGCAGGATTCGTTTGGTCTCAATATAATTGAGGACTGTTTGGCTCCAATAACCCGGTCCACATACAAATCCAACTATTACTACGAACCAGAAAATTTTGATGTCTATCAATTTAACCACTTAAAATAAATTTTTGTAATTTTAAGAAATTTAGATAAGAAGTAGAATAAAAATCTATGTCCTAAAACTAGAATAGCGAGAAATAAGAAAGAAAAAGAGTTCGTCGAAAAAGGTCGAAAAAGAAAAATGGTTGGAAAAATAAAAGGTGACAGAAAAATAAAAGAAACTTATAACACTTAAAAACACTTGACTAACCTAACCTTATTACTACAACTAACTTAAAATTATAATCGCAAATTGAGATTACTAATTGGAATGATAATTGATACATAGGTAAAAGTCGTCTAAAAATATTAAAGCTTACAGGAAAAACTAAATCCCAAATGGAAATAACTTAAAAAGAAACTAAAACTTAAAAAGGCGTCGCAAAATTCTAAAGTACCTAAATCTTAGTCTAAAGAAAAAGCACTTAAGGAATTCTACGGCAAAGCCTAAAAATCTAGAAGTAAAAATAACTATGGCAAAAACTAAGTTTAAAACTAAATATGAGCTAAAAATACAAATATTACGCTAAAACGATTAAAAAGGAACAAAATATAAAAATAAACTAAAAGTTGTAAAAAGTACAATTTTTATAAAAATATTATTTTTATATTATTTATTCTATAAAACTATTAATTTATATATATAATAAAACTAATTAAAATTTAAAATACAATTTAATTTAAAAACTTAAACTAATTATATTAATAATTAAGTAATTAGGGTTTATTAATAATAATAATTAATAATTACCCGTAATAAATGCTGATTAGGGTTTCTGTCGGTGTCAGGGTGGCTCCGCGAGTTGCGGTATTCCAAGCAGCAAACTCCGCGAGTCGCGGGGTTCCAATTTTCAACTCAGGTACAGTTTAAAATTTGACGCGTTTTTTTTTTATGTAGCGTTGCGCTTCCGGCTTTTAAGCTAGATTGTTCCCCGACAGCGGTGCCAAAAATAACTTGATGTTATGCGAGGTGTATATAAAATAGCTTTTAAATTTTAGAAGAAAATACTATTAAATACGATACAATTTTACACAAGATATTTACTCCCTCTGTCCCATCTAAAGTGTCCACCTTACTATTTTGGGACGTCCCATTTGAAGTGTCCACTTTGTTTTTTGACCAATCAGAAGAGGTTATTCTGGAGAGAGAAAGCTTATGATTGGTGGAGAATGAAGTTAGTGGGATTTCCTAAAACTGTGTGCAAAAAGTAAGTGGACACTTGTAGTGGGACGGAGGGAGTATTTATTTAGAGAATGGATATACTTAAACCTTGCTACAACACTTATAGGCAGTGTACCTAATCGTACAGTAGTGTAGTTTTTAGTAAGTCCGGTTCGTTCCACAGGGAAAATCTTTAAACAAAGCTTAACGCTATATTAGTTTACTTTTATAAAAATACAAATATATATAAGTAATATTATTATTATAAGGGGGGGTTTTTACAGTTTAATGACCGGTTTGTCGATTTTAAAACTTTAGTCGCAGTTAAAACCAAATGTAAAATAATAAATAAATACAAGACTTAATTTAAAGCGTAAAGTAAATAACGATAATGAAATTGCGAATAATAAAAGTGCGATAAAATAAACTTGCGATAATTAAAAAGTACGATAATTAAAAGTGCAATTAAATACAATAACAATAAAAATGCGATAATTAGAAGTGCAATTAAATATAAAATAAAGGAAATTCAATATGAAATAAAAGAATTATGCTTATTTAAACTTCCGTAACCATGATGTTTGACGTGTTGATTTTAGTTTTATGCCCATGGGTTAATTGTCCTTTGTCCTGGATTATTTAATATGTCCGTCTGGTTTTTGTCCATAACAGTCCATCAGTCATAAATATAAAGTGCGAGTGTCCTCGTCAAATTATCCTTATACCCGAAGTTAAATATTCCAACTAATTGTGGACTTAAACTGTAACAAGGTTTTATTACTTTGTTATCAATTATGCCAAGTGTCCTTATACATAATTTCACCCCTGTTTTAATAATTCTAGTGGCTATTAATCCATTCCCGTGTCCGGTTAAATGAACGATTATTTGTACATATAAATACCCCGCCCATCGTGTCCGATCGAGTGTATATGGTAATTTATAGGGACGCCCAATTGTAAATCTTTATATTAACATTAACAAACTATCATTTAGTTAAACAAATATAAAGCCCATTAATAGCTCATAGTCTAATTTCCACAAGTGTCGTTCTTTTGTCCAAACCCCAATTATGGTACAAAGCCCAATTACCCAATTTTAGTAATTAGCCCAACATCATGATTACTTCGGATTAAATAAGCATAATAATAACTTAGCTACGAGACATTAATGTAAAAAGGTTGAACATAACTTACAATGATTAAAAATAGCGTAGCGTTACACGGACAGAATTTCGACTTACACCCTTACAATATTCGCTAACATACCCTTATTATTAGAATTATAATTAAAATTAAAATTAAAATATAAATATAAATATATTTACGTATACATATATAGAGAGAGATTGAATTTTTTTTATGATCAAAATGATCAGAATTCGTTTGGCTTTATAGGGAATTGAGTTCAGGGGTACTCCGCGAATCGCGGCAATTTTTTCCTTCAAACTCCGCGAGTCGCGGAGTTTGAAAATACAGCTCACCCTCCTTTGGCTTCTTTCTTGCCGAAGATTTATAAATATATTATAATATATATATATATATATATATATATATATATATATATATATATATATATATATTAATTTTAAGAATTAATTATATATTATATTATATTTATGTACATAGTTGACTCGTAATTTTTAGTCCATTGCATCGAGCGTTGAGAGTTGACTCATGTCCCGGTTCCGGATTTTCGAACGTCCTTGCGTACAATTTTATATTTTGTACTTTGCGTTTTGAATCTTGTACTCTTGTAATTTCGAGACGTTTCTTATCAATAATTGGAACCTCTTTGATTGTATTTTGTACTTTTGAGCTTTTTGGACCTTTGCGTCTTCAATTCATCGAATCTGTCTTTTGTCTTCACCTTTTATTATTTAAATGAATATCACTTGTAAATAGAACAATTGCAACTAAAAGCTTGTCTTTCTTGAGGAATAATGCTATGAAATATATGTTCATTTTTAGCATTATCAATAGCCAATAATTTACTTGTTAAAGTGGGAAGTTTGACATTTGTTGCAAACTTCATAGTTATTAATATAGAGGAAGACCTTGATATTCCTCTAATTTTAGGTCGCCCATTTTTAGCAACCACTGAGGCATTCTTTGATGTAAGAGAAGGTAGAATGACACTTAGGCATGGTGATAAATCGGTCACCTTTGTGAACCGAAAGTTTAGTTCTCCACCAACCAAAACTATTGAACCAATAAAAACGCCTAAGTGTGGGGAAGATGAAGCAACACCCAATGATGACCTGATAACCCTGTTGTTGATACGAAATTAGATGAACCCGTTTTTAACAGTGCAACGAAGAAACTTTGTAAACGGATTCAAGATGCTAGGATTAAGGGGAACTTTAAGTTTTGCAATCGATTAGTATCCAATTTGTCGCCTAAAGAAAAGGTGATGTTAATTGAATTTGTGAATGTTACAGAGGAAATCAACAAATGGCTTGAAGCAAAAGTCAGAGATATGCAAGTTGTTGATGTTCCAATTGAAGTTAATAATGAAGTTAATCACGATTTCGATACCTCAGCTAGCTAAATGTGGGGAGATTCAAATGTTTTAAAGGATAATATGAATTTCTATCTAGAGTTAGATTTTTCTGTTTTCATGTAGTTCTCGAAAATGGAATCCAAATGGTCTTTCCCTAGCAGACCCTAAAGAACTAGTCTTCTCCCCCATTCTGAATTTTTATTTTTTTTAGGTTTCACGAGATGAAGAATTCCTTTGATTTGAACCATGGTCTACTACTACACGCTTTGATTACTAAACATAATAATGACACACTCCCGAGTGAAGTGGTATCATTCATAAGAGGCAAAATGGATGAAGTGAGGAAAGAACTCAGGAAAGATCATCATAAGATACATTTTGGTAAAGAAAAATCAAAATCCGCAACAAAAAGAAGAGCACGACACCTTGAAAGATGTCATAAATGCGAAAAATGGTCACACGAAGGTAAATGTTCGAACGATCAAACATATTCAAATACCGAATTTATTACTCTATGCAGAGAAGGACCGTTCATATGTTTAGAAGAAAAGTTATTGAAGAATCGAGGTTACGCTTATGTAGCTATGGAAAACCAAATCACTCGACTCTCCTATGAGTCGGCTAAAGCAGGTCTCTGAGAATTCTATCTCACAGGTAAATAAGTACAGTTTTTATTTTATTTTTATTGCTTTTAACCTTTTGATAATAAACGCTGAATCGTTCGCTATAAAGTATTAAATTGATATTCAATAAAATTAGGTATGCGAAACCAAAATTATTGATATCATACAAAAATTTAATTCATCACTGCGAAATTTACCGTTTATTGATAAGGTATAAATATCTTTAATCAATCAATTCAAAATATTTCAAAAATTCGTCAGGAGTAAAACTAGGTAAAATAGCAGAAATTACTTTACCCAAAAGAGGGACGTATATTTTTGGTAATATTTGATTGATTAAAGTGGGATAAAAGACCAAAAAGATTTTAATTTTATTTTTACCATGTTTTCAAAATTAATATTGTAAATTTTTAAAATCAATATATTTAAGTTTGTAAATATTATTGAAAAAAAAACTAATATTTTTAATATAAGTTTGTAAAATTAATATATATAAATATTAATAATATTTATATGAAATCTTATGCATTTTAAATTTAAGTTTGGTGTGAATTTAAAAACAAAAATTTACTATATTTCATTAAGTTAAAAAATTGATTTCTAAAATTCGTCGTAATTTGAAGACTAGGTCGATGAACCGAAATTTCTTTACCCGAGGGCGGGACGAGAAAAATTGCTATCATTATTTTTAATCTTATTGATTTAAAGTTTGCCAAAAACATTAAAAAATCCAAAAATCTTTGCTTTTAAAACAATCGCTTTAAAAATGACAAATTTTAAAATTTTGTCGAGGGACGAACTAGGTAAACTTACCGAAACGACCTCAGTCTAAAAGGAAACAAAATTTTAAAATAAATTAATTAATTGTTTTATTAGTTGAAAGTTTTTATTTATTTAAAACAAAAAAAAAAAAAAAAAAAAAAAAAAACTATACCCCATGCGATCGGCGATCGCATGGGGTTTACACTATAAACTCATGCGGTCGCATGGGTTAGAAAAGCTGGACAGAATAAAAAACCCCGGTCGACTGCATCTGTCTCCACTTATACACACACAAATACGCAAATACTCTCAAATCCCTCTCAAAAATCTTCAATTTTTCATCAAATCACTCGAAATTTCGTGCTACAAATCACTCTAAACATGCCTTTTCTTAGAATTGGAAGGAAGAAGGTATCAAAATTCACTTCTAAACTCTTTAATTCATATTATTAGTGTTCTTGAGCTAAAGTTTACCTAATTTAATTTTGATAATTTCTAGTGTAATTAGAGTTAAATTGTTAGTATATTATGATTTTATAACCTAGATTGATGCTATTTGTCATGATTTGAAGCCTTAAACTTCAAAAATTTTAGAAATCTAGGGTTTGTGTTCTTGAGCAATTTGGGGCTTTTTTATATAAACAGGTTATGGCCGATTTTTATTATGGATTATTGCTAAATTAAGTAGTGTAACATGTTTAGGTAGCTAAATGATCAAAACTTTGATCCTAAACATGATTTTTGAGCATCAAAGTGGAATTTTTAAGTCTAAAATTCATGAACTTGATTATTTTGATATAAATGCCATTTGAAACTTGTTTAATTGCTAGTAATGATTATTTTGACATGTTATTTGAGTTGAATGCTTATGAACTTTGTATGCATTTTCATATGTGCTTATTTAAAAAATTGTAGAATTGATAAAAATATGAAAATGAGTATAAGTTTAATATGGATTAAACATGTTATTGTAATTGTTCTAATTTGTTATTTTGCTAACACTAATGCATATTTCAATGCACAAATTTTGTGTTTAATGTGTTTTGCAGAGAAATATAGATACGGACGGTGCATCATCGTCTAGACGACCTAAACAAGAACCTGATCCGGAACCACAGCCAGAGATACAATATCACGAACCGGAGCAACAACAGCAACAACAACAACAACAACAACAACAACAACAACAACAACAACAACAACAACAACATTATGATCAACATGTGCCATACTATGAGCCGGAGTCACAATTTTTTACCGCCTACGTAGTATTTCCCGTTCACCATGTAATAGAACACCCAAGAATTCATGAACAGGAGTTACACCCCAATCTAAGGTTTGATATAAGTTGGAGAGATTACCCGACGTACCAAAGTAACAAATTTATGCTTTAGACCAAAAATGTAGAAGTACCAAGGGTAATAGATTGGGAGCCTTTGGAAAGGGTCCACCTGGCTAACCCAGTTAGGCAGCATCTAATCCAAAGGTATGGCAGCTCTTCTTTTACTGATTGGGAATGTTTATTTACCACTCGTAGGCCTGTATATAAGGAGTGGTGTGTTGAGCTAATGAGTACTATAGCCTTAAATAAGGATGTAGATAGGTTAGACGATAAGAGTTTTCTTAGGTTTTTACTTGGATGTAGGATGTACAGGATGTCTATGATAGACATGGCTAGAGCTTTACAGATTTACACCCCCACTGAATTATTATCACCAGATTGTACAGCTTTAATTTATCACGGTGAAAGGGTAGATAGAGATTTTGACGCTAACGCCATATGGAGGCGTATGTCAAATTTTAATGTTTTTACATGGGGAGGAAGACACTCCTATTTAAATATTAATAGAGCCGAGCTCCGTATAATACATAGATTTTTAGCTAACTCAATTACACAAAGAGGTAAAAACAAGGAGAAAATGACTCTAGATGATTTATTTTACCTTAAGTGCATTCGAGACACTAGAGGCTTTGTTAATATTCCCTACTGTGTTAGGTTTTATTTGTCCAAAGTTGTGGAAGGAATACAGGACGGGGGAATAATAGGAGGAGGTATTTTTGTTACTCTCATTGGAGAGTACTTAGGTGTAGATAGGGAACACGGGGGTCCAATGATGGTAGTTGAGGAACAAACCGATCCTATAGGTTTGCAGGTTTATCAGGGTGCAAAGGTACTAAAACGGAGGCATAATATGCCAATACCATATCAGGACACCCATCCACAGGTAGAGAGGGGTTCGGATGAGGAGATGGAGGAAGCAGATGACATCAGGGATGTCATTAGGGATAGTTTCATTGAAGTTTTCCAGCGTGTAGATGAGGTGGAAATGAAAAACGAGGCTAGGCATCGTCAGTATGCAGTGGCAAGCCGCGAATGAGTATGAGCGATCCAGGCAACGCCAACACGATAGCTGGCAAGTTCATCAGCACCAAATCATGAGCCAGCTATCATATCAGGTACCACATAACTACATCCCGACTCGACCTACTTACTATCCACCACATCAGCCCGACATGCGACCACCCTTTGACCTGTAGGACCCCAACCAAGCCTAGCAGAACACCTATCACCAACCATGGAACCCGAGCGATGATATGAACTGGAATCCCTATCCAAATCAATAGTGTTTCATTGGTGATTTCTTATCCTTTATTATTTTTATCTATTTATGTTAAACATTTAACATTTTGATACTTTAATGTAATGTTTAATATTTTTATTATTTTGTACTAATATTTCATTTTTGTAATTTGAAAGTGGGATATTAAGTTCCATTTCAAATTACCATGCATGTTTATATTTGTATTGTATGTATTTTATGTACACAATAGGGTAAAACAGCGCATTTTCAAATACTGACATTAAGTTCAGCAAAAGCAACTAATTTTGACGACAAGATGCAAAATAAATGTGAAATAACAACTGCAGGAATGAACAAATGATGTGCACCATTTATCATTCAACACAAACAACAATATGTTTGGAAACTTTGGTAAAATTTAATCATTTTTCTACGCTAATCACCCTCAATAATTTAAATTGCTACTGATTTCTTGAAAATGAGGATATTGCAAGATCTTAAGTGTGGGAAGGGATTAAATTCTTTCGGTTTTAAATTTTTTTTTTTTTTTGACTTATACACTTGGTTTAATAGCCACCTTTAAACTTTACTAGTAACGCAGTAGTTGTATTAGAATCTAGTGCTCCCTGATAATAAAGAACAGCCCTAGTCTTATATACTGACTACCCACTTCTAGTAAAATTTTTAAAAATTTTCAAATAAATGAATTCAAAATCATGTTTATACATATTTATGAACAATAAAACTAGGTGTTAACACCGAAATTATTGTTACCTCGGAAAGGACATAAATTGAGAAACAACTCAAAACACTTGAATTCATTTAAAATGGAATAGAGGAGAATAAAAAGGCAAAGAAAGAAAAATAAAAGCCAAGTGTGGGAAAAATTTACCAAGTTATTTAGAACATATATCACATATTTTTGTACAAATAATTGAAGGTACTTTTGTTTTGGACGATTTTATCAGTTTTACCTGATTTCTTATAATATATTTGAAAGAAATGTGCCACTTAATTTATAAGGAAGTAAAGTCTTCCGAGAAAAAGACACGCGCTTCTTGATTTAGAGTCTACGAAAAACCTTGAAAAGTTTTCTCGAAAATCAGCTGAAAATCCACGGACCTCAGCATCAAACAGGGTCGCCAAGTGGTCAGACTTATCCTAACCATGAGAGAATCTGTCTCGTACAATGGGGGGCACCGTGCAAATTAGCTTATAAGACTAATGAATCAGATCCCCAGAAAGGATAATCTCCTTAAAGATTAAAAATCAGCTTTTAAGTCTGATATTACTCAATTTTTGAGATTGTCCTTAAAGATTGAGAATTACAAACTCATGGAATTCGATGATATCTAAACTCGAGCTTGAACGAGAAAATATTTTGATCAAATTACAAACCGATTTGTTTTCTGAAAACCCTATTTTCAATACGTTCATTACCATTGAATGTAAAATTATAGGAATTCACCTGGAATTCATTAGGTCACTTGAACCAAATCGGGTGTCAACTGTAAGAACGGTGGTTGCATAGCATGGTCGAAGACAGGACCTTGTGCCAGACCGAAAAACTATAGGGTGATCTTTACTATTGCTCCTACAAAGGATAGTAATTGCATCCGACACGATATAGACCATAATCAAAAGCATGTCATTAGACATTGCCTTAACAGTTGCTTGTTCAACGCTTTCCTTTACAACCGGACGGTAGTTTACCAGACGGTAGTTTACCGAAAGGTAATATACGGAGCAAGTATACTGGACGTGTTGCTTTTCTAATACAAGGTTAGCAAGTGGGTGACACAAAACTATAAGTTTTGAGCTAAAATTTTAAAATCTGAAACCCACGAAACCCACGAAAACAATTTGCAAACACCGATGAAGGGTTATTCCGGAAAACTTATCTAGGTTAAAATCTAGCATGTATTTTCAAAAGATCAAATGTTTTCATAAAGATCCAATTTCCTAAAGGATCTAAATTTTTATAGTCATGTGGGACTGTAAACCACATCGTTACTATCATTGTTCATACCGCCATATTAAAATCACTTATGTATAAAGTGTGAAGAATAAAGAAGTGATTCTAGTAAAGCTATATTCAAGTTCTATATTGCTTGGGGACAAGCAACGCTCAAGTGTGGGAATATTTGATAATGCTAAAAACGAACACATATTTCATAGCATTATCCTTCAATAAAGACAAGCTTTTAGTTGCAATTGTTCTATTTACAAGTGATATTCATTTAAATAATAAAAGGTGAAGACAAAAGACAAATTCGACGATTTGAAGACGCAAACGACCAAAAAGCTAAAAAGTACAAAGTACAATCCAAGTGGTTCAAATTATTGCTGAGATACGTCTAAAAGTTACAAGAGTACGAGCCGCAAAATGCAAAGTATAAGATATTAAATAGTACGAAAGTTCGAAAATCCGAAACCGGGACATGAACCAACTATCAACGCGCGACGCAACGGGCCTAAAATTACAAGTCAATGATACACAAGAATACAATATAATATATATGATTATATAAAATTATATATATTATATTATATAATATTTAAATACGAGCAGCCCACGTTTTGGAATCATATGTGACCAGTATAAGGCGGCCATGCGATCGTATGGCCAGGAAGGCCAAAATCCATGCGATCGCATGGTGTACTGTAGCAGCCCAAGTCCTATAAATTGGAACGTTTTCTGCCGAGTAATACACACCATATCATATATCTTACTCTCTCTCTCTCTCTCAATATATTTATATATATAATTTTAATTTTAATTTTAATTTTAAGTTAATAATAATAAGGTTATAGTGGCGAATGTTTTAAGTTTGTAAGTCGAAATTATGTCCGTGTAACACTACGCGATTAATAATCATTGTAAGTTATGTTCAACCTTTTTAAATTAATGTCTCGTAGCTAAGTTATTATTATGCTTATTTAAATTGAAGTAATCATGATGTTGGGCTAAATATCAAAGACGGGGTTATTGGGCTTTGTACCATAATTGGGGTTTGGACAAAAGATCGACACTTGTGGAAATTAGACTATGGGCTATTAATGGGCTTTATATTAACTAAACGATACCTCGTTAATTTAATATAAAGGTTACAATTTGACGTATCGATATATAACCACATACGCTTAATCGGGTACGGTGGGCGGGATATTTATAAATACGAATTATTGTTCATTTGACCGGACACGGAGATGGATTAATAGTCAATGGACTCATTAAAACAGGGGTGGATTACATTCAAGGGTAATTGGTGTAATTGTTAACAAAGTATTAAAACCTTGGATTACACGTAGTCGATAACCTGGTGTAATCATTAAACAAAGTATTAAGACCTTGTTACAGTTCGAATCCCCAATTAGTTGGAATATTTGACTTCGGGTATAAGGTTAATTTGACGAAGACTCTCGCACTATATAATTATGACCGATGGACTATTATGGACAAAACCAGATAGACATATCGAATAATCCAGGATAAAGGATAATTAACCCATGGTAATAAATTAAAATCAACAAGTAAAACATCATGATTACGGAAGTTTAAATAAGCATAATTCCTTTATTTTATATCTCATTGTACTTTTAATTATCGCAATTTTATTTATCGTCATTTTATTTATCGCACTTTTATTTATCGCACTTTTATTTATCGTCATTTACTTTACGCTTTAAATTAAGTTGCATTTATATTTAATATTTTACATTAGGTTTTAATTGTGACTTAAGACATAAAATCGACAAATCGGTCACTAAACGGTAAAAAACCCCCCCCCTTTTATAATAATAATAATATTACTTATATATATATTGATACAAATATAGTTTAAAATAAATATAGCGTTAAACTCAGCTAGCTCCCTGCGGAACGAACCGGACTTACTAAAAACTACACTGCTTTACAATTAGGTACACTGCCTATAGTGTTGTAGCAAGGTTTAGGTATATCCACTCTATAAATAAATAAATAACTTGTGTAAAATTGTATCGTATTTAATAGTATTTCGCAATAAAAATATAACTATTTCGTATACACCTCGCATAACATCAGTTAGCTATACAGGGTTGAGGTTGATTCTAAAATAATATATATACTTTGAGTTGTGATCAAGTCTGAGACATGTATACAATGGGTCACGATACGTATTAATTAATTCGAATATTATATATATGAATTATTGAATTACTAACTGTGGACTACTAACCGTAGACTACCAACATTGGACAATTAAAATGAATTAAAATATTGATTATAACATATGAAACTAAACATTTCTTCAAGTTTTCCACTTGAATTCATCTTAAACCTCATTTGTATCTGGACGATTACAATCTGCGTTCAAACCTTTCATGATTCTTGAAAACACCACAATAGAGAGGATGAACCAACCGCACTTCATCTACGGAAGGAATGAATTATGCATATAGTTATGCACCTGAAAAACTCTCGGAAACTGAGTAAACGTTTAACACATAGCTGTGCTAATTCCTTTAGCGTTATTATTACCGAAAATAACTTTGCAACTCCTATTCGAGATAGCCAGTTTTGTCACAGCTCCAGCAAGTCAACTTCAAATTTTCGTTCGAAACAACCTTATTATAACCTTGATATATATGTGTGCTCTTTTATCGTTACCGGGGAACCGTTTATATTCCACCACATTAGCAGTAAACTTACCAACAACTGTGTTGATCTTTGATTTTCAGAAAAATCATTATATTCGTTACAACCTTATCATATACTCATCCACATCTTGTAACGAGAATTGCCATACCAATTACCGAGAATCAGCAATTAGTATTTTGAATCTCGCAGCGTTTCTACATCAACAGTTATATGTATACATATAATATTTATCTCTTAGAATTATGATCTCCCATTCTGAAATTTTGAAAAACACTCTAGTCTACGAATCAGTTCTTTGAATTTTGAGAAAGCAGATGAAACAGCGAAAACTGTTGATGACTTTAACAGTCAAAAGTATGATGATAAAGAATGGAGTGTTGGAAACGCTCAATAGAAAATTTAGTACCGAAAAGCGAATTATGCGAAACTATGAAGGAGGCTATGAACAAATCACAAAGACTAACTCTGCCTTCAATGAATCCAAATAATTCAGTATTTGCTGAAGTCATTAACGAATACCTTGCTTCTGATTCTAAACCTCTACGAACAAATCTTATTCATCATTCATCGATATTAGAAATTCTAAGATATCATCGTATCTTTCATTATAAATATTCTTGATATTTCTGAAGATATTTTCATAACTATTCTTATCTGAAATCATTTATCTCTTCACGATATCAGAAAGGAAACTAATTTAGTTTCTAAATTCTGAAAAATTCGAATTTAAAATTTGAATGTTTAGAAGTAGTGTTGGGAACTGAAGCATGAGTTAGTATAATATAATGACACTTGATCAACGTGATTATATTACAGTAAGTGATGGTGAGTTTCTAATGGAACGTGATGATTCACAGACCCTACCGTCATCATGTGTCATGTTACACGACTCTTACATTCTACTAAATCTCTAAACAAAATCAGGAATATATTTTCTTGATAATTCTATCATTTCCAGTGACTTCTGATAATTTGACAAATGTTTCAGAAATATGAATTGAAGTATAAAAGATGAGAGTTGTGGAAATAATGGAGAGGAAGAAGTTCATTTATAGGGAAATGTCCGACAAAACAATCAAAATAGATTATTGCATTTAACCAAAGAAGATCCTAATTTTTCTTAATTACCGAAAAACCAAATCTTATTACGCAGATTTCCTCTAAATCCCTTGAATTTCAGAAATCAACCGTGACTACATCACCAGTTAAGACGAACCTGCATTTACTCATTTCACTTTTTTGTGATAACTTCACTCGTACTCTTCACATAAACAAATTTTTTATCCATATTACTCATTGATGATAAAACTCTAATTTCTAGCTCGGATGCGTCATGAAAACATATTTATTGTCAGCCATGACCATTCCACTCAAATTTTGGGACGAAATTTCTTTAACGGGTAGGTACTGTGACGACCCGCAAATTTTTGACCAAATTTAAACTTAAACTTTATATGATCCCGACACGATAAGCAAAGACCGTAATGTTGAGTCTCGAAAATTTTTTGAACTGTCTTCATGAAACCATTTGACCTCTGACTATTATCGACGATTCACGAACAAATGTTTGTAAATAAATATGTGAATAAATATATATATAGGTAAATATAAAAAAATAAGTGTATATATTAATTTGAATTAAAAATATGAAATAATATACAGAATAATTAAATTGCTATATATATATATATATATATATATATATATATATATATATATATATATATATATATATATATAGTTTCTATATCTAATTAATAATATATGTATACTACAATATATATAAAATATATAGGTATTAAATAATCAATATGTATTATTATACATATTAGATGTTATTAAATATTACATACTTAATAATATGTAATATCAATATATTAAATTTACTTACAAGATAAAATATAATTGTCATATTAATATTATTAGTGCTTTCATAAAAATAAAGATTTATATTAATATCAGTATTAATAGTAATATTCATATTAGTATATAGATACGAAATTTGATACATTTAAATTGTTATAATTATTACTAATATTAGTGTTACTAATAATAATATAATTATTATTATACTTAGTGGTAAATTACAATTTTTGTCATTTTTAGTTATTATTATTATTATTATTATTATTATTATTATTATTATTATTATTATTATTATTATTATTATTATTATTATTATTATTAATATTATAATATCATTATCAATATTCTTTAAAATTATTATTTTTTCCTTTACCAATAATATTATAATTATTATTATCATTATTAACTTTATTATTAATGATTATCAATATAGATGATATTAATATCAGTATTATTATTTTTAGTATTATTAATAAGATTAAAAGTATTATTATTATTATTAATATAATTATATTTATTAATAATTAATATTTATAAAATCATATACGAATCCAAATCTGTTTCAGGTCACGATCAAGCTCTATTTCATTTTTATTTTTTGTCTATAATCTAGTTACATATGGAATTTAATCACAGTTACAAACAAGAATTATTTAGCCATCGATCTCACCTTTTAGTTTTTTATTTATTTTGTTTTCTGTTTAAAAATTATTATCGACCAAATTGCTATATAAAACTATCAATTCCAGTTGTAAAGGATGTCATTTTATCGTACATTACCAACTATCACTCACAAAAAAACCTTTCACAGCCCTTAATAAATCGAATTAATCAGAAAAAGCGATGAACAACAGATACTGCCCTATTCTTGGGTTGATTTTTCAAAAAGCTCGATTTCTTAATAAATTTTAAAATCTATTAAAACAGTTTTGTTAGGAATTATATATTGAAACTATCTGCAAAGTTTTATCTTTCAATTCTTCTTAATGAATTCTAATTTTGGAGTCAAAGATAATTTAAAAAAAGTCAACTAAAGTGTTCATCACAAAATCCGTAATTGTTTTAACGTTTCTGGTTAAATTAATGACTCCTAAAGTTTCTAGGAGTAATTTAGGACATATTTCATTAAGGATTCATAGTCTAAAAAAATCTTAAATTTAGAATTTGATTTAGAGTTCATAGTTTTTCATGATCGTGATGAACATTAGATTAAATTCAAATCGAATTTCAAAATCTAATATTGTAGTTAGATTAGTAATCCTATAGTCAAACTATCTGCAATATTTCAATATCCAATTCTTCATATCAAGTTAAAATTTTAGAGTCAAACTTTTATTTAAAAAGTCAAATAAATTGTTCTTGGCAAAAATTCGAACTTATTTTGATGTTTTAAATAAATTTGATGATTGGGAAAGTTTCCAGGAACAATTTACAACTTATTTCATTTAGAAGTCGTGACCTAAAACATCCCAGAAATTGAATTTGATATTTGAGTTTATTTTCGAGTTTTCTTACTGTTTTAAAAATTTTTTCTGATTATTAGCACCTGTTAGTTAAAATAAATGATTACCAAAAGTTAAGGGTTGTTTGATAATCCTAAAACTAGTTTAAGTAACTCGTTGATGGCAAGGTTTGATCGCTGGTCAAATTGAAACAATGAAGGAGATGATAGAAAACAGAAATAGGTTAAATACAAATGGGTTGTGAAATATAATAGAAAAACAGTTACGGATGGATGGTTAAGGGATGTTGCGAGGGTGCGAGAGGTCTCGGGTTCGAGTCTCGTCTGGGGCAATTCTTTTTAGAAAAGATTCAAAAAGGGTATACACTTTTAATTTAATTTCTAAATTTATTATTATTATTAATATTATTATTATTATTATATAATTGTTATTGTTATTGCTATCATTAGTTATTATTGATATAATTGTTATTATTACTAATATTATTATCATTACTTAGTATTATTGTTATTATTATTATTGATATTAATAAAGGTATTATTATTATTATAATTATGATCATTATTATTATAATTATCATTATTATGAATATAATACGAATTATCATTATAAATATTATTATTAGTATCATTTTATAAATTTTAAGTATTATTATTTTTATTATCAATAAAAGTATTTGTAATAAAATCATTATTATTGATAATATGATTATTCGTATGGTTATAACCGAACTTATTATCATTATTAACAAAATAGACACTTTTATAATTATTATTATTATTAAGAAATAAGTATTATTATCAAAAATTAATATTTTCATGACCATTATTATTAAATTATTCATTTTATTAAAAACTACTGTTATTATCATTATTATTACTATTAGTATTATCATTATTATTTTTGTAACACTACTAATATTATCTTAGTATTATTAAAATACTGTTTTAACAAACAAATGATATATATATATATATATATATATATATATATATATATATATATATATATATATATATATATATATATATATATATATATATATATTATATATATAACATAACAAAATTAATATTTAGCTAAAATATATATAAAAAAATGAATACATGGAAAATATAAGTTATTAACATAAGAATGATATAATTAATGAGTTATATATATATATATATATATATATATATATATATATATATATATATATATATATATATATATATATATATATATATATATTTGTTCAATTACAATTATGTGTGTTGACATATACACAAATGATATAGGTTCGTGAATCCGAGGCCAACCCTGCATTGTTCAGTTCCGTCGTATGCATATTTTTACTACAAAATATCGTATCGTGAGTTTCAATTGCTCCCTTTTTAAATGCTTTTGCAATATATATTTTTGAGACTGGGAATACATGCGCTGCTTTTATAACTGTTTTACGAAATAGACACAAGTAATCAAAACTTCATTATATGGCTGAATCATTATACCGGATATCACCCTTTTAGCTTGGTAGCCTAAGAATTAGGGAACAGACCCCCTAGTTGACGTGAATCCTAAAGATAGATCTATCGGGCCTAACAAACCCCATCCAGGTTATGGATGCTTTAGTACTTCGATTTTATATACAGATGAGTGTACCTGTATATTTGGAGATATTCTAGATGCATTTGTTAATGTCGATTACCAGGTGTTCACCATATGAATGAATTTTAATTCGCAGGTTATGCGTAATATTTTATTACACAGGTTATGTGTAATATAAAAATGAAATCTTGTGGTCTATTAAAATTATGGAAATGAATGATTATGATAAACTAATGAACTCACCAACCTTTTGGTTGACACTTGATAGCATGTTTATTCTCAGGTATTAAAGAAATCTTCCGCTGTGCATTTGCTCATTTTAGAGATATTACTTGGAGTCATTCATGGCATATTTCAAAAGACGTTGCATTCGAGTCGTTGAGTTCATCAAGAATATTATTAGGTCATTTATAGTTGATATATTATGAAATGGTATGCATGCCGTCAAATTTCGATGTGATGGAAGTTTGTCTTTTAAAAGCGAATGCAATGTTTGTAAAATGTATCATTTAGAGGTCAAATACCTCACAATGAAATCAACTATCGTGAATCGTTTATAATCGGTATGAACGGGTCCTTTCACATTGTGCATAAGTGATAGGGAGTTTGAAACATGGTCAGTGGCCCTATTATCTACAATCCAAGCATCTTTTAAATGACTAACAATGGAAGCAACTAATTAGTATTTTTGAACACTTATGTGTGAGGCAATTCTGTGTATACCTGATGGAGATTGATCATTGTGATTTGCTCGCATCATCAACAGCATTTGATTCAATTGATTCTGCAGCTGATCCATTCTGGCACTCATTGTTAATCACCTGATATGTCCCCATCATGACCAGTAATTGAGTTGATGCTTTTGCATTGTTGTGTATGACTTGATTTTGGTGCAGGTTTGTACTTATCATGTAAGGGGTGTCCCACTGGATAGCCAACAATCTTATAGCATTCATCTTTCACATGACCTTCAAAGCCATAGTTGCCACAAAAGATCCCTTTCTTGAATGGTACTTTCCTCTCATAAGCCCTATTCTTTGACACATTCTATTTTGGTTGACCAATGTTGTTTCTGTTGTATGACTGCATAGCCAATGCAGTTGAGTTAAACACTTTGACAATGTGATGTTCCTTTTGTTTCTCTTCTTTCCTAATCACGCCATAGGCTTTGGCAGTGGTAGGCATTAATTGCACAAGAAGAATTTGTCTCCTTATGTTTGAGTAACATTCATCTAATCCCATGAGAAATTGAATTTAACATTTTCTTTGATCTCTTTAACCACCGATTCTTCCATTTTTACAGTTGCAGATACAGGTACAGTTTTAAGGATCTACCACTGCATCCATTTTATTCCAATATCCTTTTAACTTCTGATACGATCTTAACTGTGTTATTTTCTTGTTTCATTTGAGTAATCTCATTTGTGAGTTGATAGATGTTATGTCCATCAATCTGAGCATAGTGCTTCTATAGTTATTTCCACAATTCTGATGCATTGTTCACAAAAGTTAATGAGTTACTGATTTGACCAGTAATTGTGTTGAGAATCCATGAGATGACCATATCATTTGTCCGCTCCAAAAGTGCCTTCATGTTTGAGCTTGTTGCTGGTTCAGTTAATTCACCTATAACAATTTTTAGTTTGTTCTTGGCGTTTAGCGCAATCATGATTAATCTCCTCCATGAGCTGTAGTTGTATGAGCCAGTTAACTTCTTTGAAATGAGGATGAGACTAGGATGATCGTTCTGGTGAAGGTAAAGTGGATGATTTGGTGAGTTGATATCTTCTTCAATTGATGAAACGCTAATCGACATTTTTGCAGAAAATTATGTTAGTTGATTTGGTAAATTGTAGTTGTGATTGTGTTTATGATGATGAATGATTGTTCGTAATTGAATTAGTGATGTAATCGAGTGAAAATTGAGTGTGAAAGTGTGAAATAGATGGTGAATCAATGGCAGCTGGTCGGAGATGATGACCGGAGGTTCGCCGGAGTTAGTTGAGCCATAGCTCTGATACCATAATAGTAAACAGAATTCAACTGAATTTCATAGATTAAAACACAATTCGTTACAAGAATAATCAAATACAGGCTATTTATACATAACTACCTGATCTAACTAATAAATAACAAACTTTGACTATTTGCAGAGTTGACTAACATTGACCCTATACATACACTTATAATCAGCTATATACAATGACTGGAATAAGATGGCTTCTGCGTGAAACACCCCGTCCTAATCCATCCGGACGAAGTCCATATTGATTATAAACGATTCATAATAGTTGATTACATCGCGAGGTACTTGACCTCTAAATTATACATTTTACAAACATTGCATTCGTTTTTAAAAGACAAACTTTCATTACATCGAAAGTTGACAGGTATGCATACCATTTCATAATATCCAACTATAAATGACCTAATCCGTCATTTACTTAATAACCTCTAATGAACTTTAATGACTCGAATGCAACGTCTTTTGAAATATGTCATGAATGACTCCAAGTAATATCCTTAAAATGAGCTAATGCACAGCGGAAGATTTCTTTCAAACCTGAGAATAAACATGCTTTCAAGTGTCAACCAAAAGGTTGGTGAGTTCATAAGTTTATCATAAAACAATAAAATTCATCATTTTGATAGACCACAATATTTAAATCCTGCATGGTACAAATGGGCCCGAATCCTATACCCACCTGTAATGTACATGCGATATCTTTTAAATACAGTACACCTTTCTCGTGTGCGAAACCATTTTAACAAATCTTTGTAACCGTACACATATCTCATGTACAAAATATCATACACATATCCTGTGTATAAAATCATTCTCTCGATACATAACATTCATATCAATTGGTGGCAATTATCTTGTCCACATAATTCAATGGTGGCAATTATCCTGTCCATATAATTTAATGGTGGCAATTATCACGTCCACATAATTCAATAATAATCCGCAGAACTCCTGTCTGCATAATAATTCATTCGAGGAATATTTTTGCTTGTGTCTATCTCGTCAAACATTTATAAAAACATTTCATGCATTCGCAGTTCAGAATATATTTCAAAAACATTTAATAAAGCATTTATCAAAACAGCGCATGTATTCTCAGTCCCAAAAATGTAAAGAGCAAAAAGGGAGTAAATGAACTCACGCATATAAATATTGTAAAACAGTTATTAAAACATTGCATGTATTCTCAGTCCAAAAATGTAATGAGTAAAATGGAGCAAATGAACTCACCTAATGTATTTTGTAGTAAAAATACATAGAACGACATTGAACAAGTATAGAGTTGGCCTCGGATTCACGAACCTATATTAAGTATATATATTAACACATATGGTCGTAATCGAACAAGTTTATATTTATTTATTAGTAATTGTAGTAATTGTTATTTTAGTAAATTATATGTTTCATTAATAATTTAACTTATATTTATTTTTGTATACTTTAGATAAATAATGTTAAAAATAATAATTTTAATGTTAGTAATAATGATGATAATTATAATAATAATTATAATATTCATAAAATTAATAATAATAGTAATTTTCATAGAAGAAATATTTATATTCATAAAATGATAATGATGATAATAATAATAAAAATAATGATAAAAGTAATAACAATGTCACTAAGTATAATAATAATAATAATAATAATAATAATAATAATTTTGATGAAAATGTAATTTTTCTAATACTGATAATAATAATA
This sequence comes from Rutidosis leptorrhynchoides, assembly GCF_046630445.1. Lineage (NCBI taxonomy): Eukaryota > Viridiplantae > Streptophyta > Magnoliopsida > Asterales > Asteraceae > Rutidosis > Rutidosis leptorrhynchoides. The sequence goes on along the minus strand of NC_092333.1, from coordinate 108,983,931 downwards.
AAAATTATAACAATATTAAAAAATCATAATTTTAATATTTTCGATAATAAAGATGATAATAATGATGGTAGTAATAATAATAATTACAATAACTATAATAATAATAATAATAATAATAATAATTATAATAGTAATAATAATAATAATAATAATAATAATAATAATAATAATAACAACAACAATAATTAAAATGATAATATAAAAGTGTATACCCTTTTTAAAAGCCTTTCTTAAAAGAATTGCCCATGACGGGGCTCGAACCCACGACCTCTAGATTTAACACCCATATCCTCCACCATCTGAGCTGCTTAGTTTTTCTGTTTTTATTCCTAACAGAATTATATTTATCCAGTAATCTGTTTACCTTCTTTTTCTTCCTAAACATCACCATTTGTAGTCATCATTCTTATTACCCAGTATCATCATCATTCGTTAATTTTCTTCATTTGTTTCGTTCATCATAATCATCATTATCACACATCATCTAAGTTATTATTTCAAGTTTTATCACCATAATCATAATCATAACATGTTCATGATTGTAATCATAATCATGGTCACGTTAACCTAATCATCACCATCTCATCATCTTGATCATCAATCGTCACACTCCTCCCTCATCATCATCATACATCTCACGATTTATTATCATCATCATAAAGTCTATCTCGTGACAGAAAATAAAAGCAATACGCAGCAGCAGGTTCATACAGTTGACCCAATATCGATTAGAATGGAACAAGGCCCAACTAGGAAAAGAAAAAAAAATAAGCCACGGCTCAAATCAAATCGCTGGCCCAAGTTTAATACGGTTTGAAATTTTATAACCAGAACTAGATCATGTCCTAATCTAAACCCCCTTTACAGCTCATTTTATCAACATTACTAATATGCCGAAATCATAGCCACCAATCTCTTCTTTATTATATATAATACCTTTAATGATTCAAGTGGGTTATTTGTTTTAATGGGTGTCGGCCACAAGGAATAAAGAAAAAGACGTGCACTCTATCATCATTCTTTACTAACCTTCGATTGCAGCTATTTTAATGAACAGAAGAAAAAATCACAGCCCATTTTATGAGTTTCACTTTATCATAATCATCATATTGTTTCACTAATAAACGAAACAGAATGAAGCACAGTAGTTGCAGTAGTTTGATGTTTTAAAAGTTTCAAATAGGTATTAACAGGCAAAGATTTATGAGTTTTGTTTTCGGCAGCAGGGTTCGAGAGAAAAGAAGTTGCAAGGTTGTTTATCGTGATGATCTTTGATGGTTGGTGATCTAGGGGTGATGACGGTTGTGAGTTGTAATTTGCACGACAAGAATACACAAACAAGGGTAGTAGTAGTAGTTGGAATTTCACAATGGGTTTGATGGTTTATAAAACTGAAAAGCATAAATTATAGGGTGATGTTTGGGTTGTTAACAGAAGAAGAAACAAGAAAATAGCATAGTTTGCAGCAACAATGAATTGCAGCAGTCTAATCTATCTTTTATTGTATCAGAAACAACGAGGGTTTGTGAGGTTCAATCGTGAGAGAAAAGAAGAGAAAAAAAAATATATGAAGGTGGTTGTCGTGGTTGAAGCTTGACATAAAAAATAAAAAAAAAAGATGGCGAGAAAATATGTAAGTATATTATACATAGATATATGTATGTAATAGTAATTTATATATATATATGAATCGGTGGTGTAGGTGCGATTGTGTTCGAATGTTGAAGTGGGTAATGGTTTGTGATGATCGTTTATTATGATGAAGGTGATTATGGGTTTATCATGTATTTCCTCTCTCATATCCGATTAGAGAAAGAGATATATATTTAATGTGCCAATGAACGTTTTCTGTAATAATCAAGAATCAAGTGAAGTTGTCTTGTAGCCAAGATTAGTCGACAGAGAAACAAATTTGTGGGCAGGGATCAAAGAAAAAAAATAAAGTAGATGGATATGTCTAACTGAATTCGTACTATGATATTGATATGTAACAATTAGCCAAAAGTTTAACACTGATCTTATCACAACCAAGGACAGAAATCAATTAAATCACTGTATATGTGTAGACAATGTAAATATAATTAACTCATATTTGTTTTGTATTGTAAAGGTGGTGTCAGAAGGAAACGAACAAAGAAGAAAAAAATTAAAAAGCTGATGGGACTTTCAACAGATTTCATTAGTACCTAATGTAAAGAATTATTTGATTTATTAATATTATTGATTGATAATTCCAAATATATTTGCTATACTTGTTATTGATATTAATAATAAAAATAATTAATAATAATAATAATATTAATAATAATTATTATTATTATTAATGACAATACTTTATTTTAATAATTCTTAATTCAAATGATTTAATTTTATCATTTCCAACTCCTACATTTATATTTATTTATATGTATGTGTGTGTGTGTGTGTGTATATATATATATATATATATATATATATATATATATATATATATATATATATATATATATATATATATATATATATATATATTATTTACAAACAATTATTCGTGAATCGTCGGGAACAGTCTAAGGTCAAATGATTACATGAACACAGTTTTTAAGACTTCACATTACAGACTTTGCTTATCGTGTCGAAATCATACAAGAATAAAGTTTAAATTTGGTTCAAAATTCCCGGGTCATCACACTGCGTTTGTTGGCTTGAGTGTAGAGTGTTGAGATGATTGAGTTGTTCTTAGTTGTGTATCCATTAATAAGATGGCTTCTGCATTTGTTACCTATACACATTATGCATTCATGGGTTCGTAGAGAAAAATTTGTAAAAAAATGGTTGCATAAGTCAGCATGACGTCAACAACTACTATTCATCAGGTGTTATGTTTCAATATTATATAGGTAATTTTAGTGATGTATATAAATCATCATTCTTTTCTTTTATATATATATATATATATATATATATATATATATATATATATATATATATATATATATATATAATGGGTTTAGGCTACCAAATGATCATTTACTTTTTTTGTTTCAATGTAGGCTATAAACCCAGAAAAATACTATTTGTAACGACCCAACCCGTTATCCAACCGAAACACGCTATTTTTTGTTTTTTGTTTTTTTTTACAAAAGTCAGATTTAAGCCAAATGGAGCGCCGCTCCAAAATGGGGCGCGCCGCTCCGATTCCTGCTGTCCGAAATGTCATTTTCACGCAAAAAGATCTCCCGCTTCCCGAAATTTTTAGACGAAACGGTTTTCACAACACATTGAAGTAAGTAAAACTAACACGTTTTCATAATAGAACAAGTTTTACGACACCGGGCCCACATCGGCCCGTTTTACGAATTACATACTAAATACAATTTTTGACCACATGAGTTTAACACAAAATGAAGACCGAGCATGGTGATTGGGGATACGCTACTCAATCCTAATCAATCCAAAAGCAAGATCTTCTAAAGCAACCTAGCCAAGATCTCTAATCCCCACATTTACCAGAGCCGCCATCACACGAACCTATAAAAATATCAACAACGAGAGGGTAAACTAATGCTTAGTGAATGTAAAGGTACTATACACATATGCATAAAATGACTACGCATCACCAAGCACAAAGAGTAAACACATAGCACCACCGCATAGCAAGCAAGCTATAAATAGGCACATATACAAAGTAGCTACACGCTACGAAATCTCCAAGCTAACGCCACATGATTAGCTACAACACAACGATAAGTATATACATGCATACACAATAAATATACTCAACAAGGTTAACCCCTTAACCTCATGCACATGATGGTTGGCCGAACATCACGCGCCTTAGTGAATCCGAACATCACGCGACTCACTACTTCCAAACAATTTGACTATTAAGGATGGCCGAACTTCACGCGTCTTTATGAATTCGAACTTCATGCGATTCATACCTTAGTCATACGTCACAATAGGGTTGGCCGAAATTCACGCGCCTTAGTGAATCCGAACATCACGCGATTTACTGCCCGAATCATCACCACGACAAAAGCTAGCAAAACCCATCGCCAAAGGGTTTATCCAATACACAAGCCAATCACAACATCAAGGGTGGTAACCCAAATGCATAAGCGTTTCACATGGACCCGAAGCACAAGAGGAGTCCATTCACCCACACATACCTAGAGTAAACCCGAGCAAGGGTCACTCCACACACACGCACCCATCCTATGCATACATACACGTATAGTAAATTTACACTCACCTTAAACGCCTCGATGAAGTGCAATCCAATCCCGCAACTCGCCAATGGAACGTACCTATTCCATTTATCACATAACAACCAACACAATTAGGGTGGATTTACAAATCAACCCAAATTGACACTTAGCGCAATTTCGACCCAAATGCACTTCCGAGCCCAAACCGCGCCCAAACTAACCAATAATCACTAACACAAGTGAGAATAGTCCTAATACACCAATTAAACCCAATCATAAGTGTTAAACACTTATCTTGCCCAAATTGAAAAATAAATCCTAATTTTGACCCATTTCAAAATTAGTCTTCCAAATACACCCAAATGGGTTTCAACACTTCTACAATCACTAAACCTAGTGTTCAAACCCAATTACAAGTCCTAAATCATGGTCAAGTCGATATCCAACCCAAAACCCACCAACAACAACAATAAACCTGATTACAAGCATCAATGAACTCACTTCAAGAGTTTAAATGGGTTTCTCTACAAACCAAGTTCAAACCCTAACTTTGAATATCAAATCAAACAATGAAATTTGGAGTTAGAACTTACCACAACAACCAAAACGTAGCTAAGAACGAGGTGAACAACTTTAACACTTGAGCTTTTGATCGATTCAAGCTTCTTCTTCTCCAAACTCCAAATCTCTCTAGAAATCTCTCTCTCTCTAAGAATGGATGAGAGTGTTGAATGGATGTGAAAATGAGTTAGGATAAGGTTTTGGATCAGTTTTGAGGTCCCCAAACCGTCCATATGCGAAAGGACAATAATATCCCTCATTTAAACCCTTTAAAAAGGCTAAAAATGCATCAGGGGCAATCGGAGCGCCGCTCAAAAGGGTGGAGCGCTGCTCCAACCTACAGATACTGGCAGCCGAGCAAAATCAGGATTAGCAACTTGTTTTGGCCATAACTTTTCGACCGTAACTCCGTTTTCGATTAATCAAATATCGTTGGAAAGGTAATAAGATATTCTTTCCAATGGTAATGCTTTGAAACATCAACTCAAACTTTATTCAGGGTTGAAAAGTTACGTTACACACCTTGTAACTCGAACAACATCCAGAATAACGTGTAACAGAAAAACGGGGTGTTACACTATTGTAGGTTAGTACTTTAAAAAAGTGTGCTAATGTAAACAAAAAGTGATCAGTTACCTGTTAAACCTGTCATCTCCATCTTCAATAGAAAAATCCGGAAGAAGCTATGGTGGTGCAAATCGAAAACACCTCAAAACTTGCTCAAAACTCATCAAAATTTGTAGTTAGATGAGATTATTCTAAACATAAACCCATTGATGGATTTCACAAGCACATAACCAAATATGAGAAATCGGTCAATTTTAGTAACGGTTTTTCGAAGAAAAAAAAGCTCATATCTTGATGAATACTTTGACTTAGCCTATGAGATTTTGAGGAAACATTCACTAGATGATTACCAAGCTTTCCTCATTTTTACTTTTCTTATATTCGTGCTAAATCTCTTAAACCTAAAATAGTCAACAAAAGTCATGTTATAAATTCGATTTTGTTGATGTTTTGGATCCGAAATCTTCACAAAATTTGTTTATCGCTGCTCAAGGATCGTGTTTCAATCAATTTTGAGGATCAATTTTATCAAATTTCACTTTAAAAAATTGTGTTCATCGTGTTCTTCTTGACAGTTAACATTCAGGTTAACAAGTTTTATTGATCGATATTAATACATTCTCTTAAAGTATATAGTCTACAATAGTATTTTTTTTGGTACATGACCTACATTGGAACAAAAAAAAAAGTATATGACCATTTGGTAGCTTAAACTCTTTTATTATTATTATTATTTTAAAAAGCAACCAACATTTTATTAATTACACAAATTATATACAAGCGGCCTTTGAGGGTAAGGCTATATCAAACATGAGAAAGAACGAAAAGTATGGACATTAAACACTCGAAAACAATTATCAAACGACAGATCTTATGTTGCTTAATTAACCATGATCCACTCGTAACTTCTAGCCTCTATTTCCTGGAAAGCTACCGGAGCCGTCCATCTCGACTTACGAAAAAAATATTTATATTTATATTTATATTTATATAACACGTTAGATGTTGCAAACCCTAATGTTTTCAACTTAGAATAGTTATAGTTACTTAACTTGCATATTATATGAAAGACACATGCTCGTAACCATACTAAGATAATTGAAAAATATGTTTACGTTCTTTTCATATATATATATATATATATATATATATATATATATATATATATATATATATATATATATAAGAGGAGACAGAAGTAAGTAATTTTTTATTGTTTAAAAAATATTAATGGAGATCTTTTCGTATCCTTGACTTCCTTATTTCGCATGTAACTTCTGATTTACGTCGAGTTGTCCATCAAGATATAACGGATAACGTAAGAAAATTATTATTTAATTAGTGAATAATATTAAGATGGGTGATGATCCTCACACACCACTTTTTGATCCATGCACACCTAATTACTTATTTTAACCTTAATTACACTTACAATAATAATATAAATTCAACTCCTTAGATTAATTTAGAGGCATAACTGTAAATTTATGATACAAAAGTGTACATGGATCAAAAACTAGTGTGTGAGGATCACCTCTTATTAAGATACATGACCTAATTTAGGTATGATATTTTTGTATTAATTTAATCATAATGATTAAAATTTTGATATAAAATGGGGGACAAGTGGTGTCTCTTAGTCATTTGTCATTGGACAAACAACCAAGAGCTGGTGGGAACTTTGAAGACATCCAATCACAAGTTAACTGGCATTTAAGAAATAGCATCTATCTAAAAAAGACCACACCATTCTTTTAGAACACTTATAGTAAGATTGATATATTGAATATCTAGTTTAGTTTCATGTTAACTTTTTTTTCAAAAAGACATAAATATTACTCCATTATAAAGTGAAAAGTTAAAAGTTTGGACTAGATATTTACTATTATTACTGATCAAGTTAGTGACTTGAGTGTGAAACCGCCTTTTTACACTTTGAATGACTGCGGTGATTAACCCGTCAAGAATAATTCTCATCGAGACGTGGTAAGGGAACTATTCATGATTCATTTAAGAATATGTAAGAATTGTGTATGTATAAGGGGAAGAGTAGGTAAATCCATTATGAGTTTTGTTTAACATCTTAGTACGGTAAAATAATAAAGTGAATAGAGTATACTTTTTTTCTTTTTTTTAATTTTAAAACAATGGTGTTAGGCAGGGAAGCATATATAGGTGACAAGCTTGATGTGGATTTTGTTACTTTCGATTAGATGACAAGTGGTGACAATTACACGGTAGATGCCGACGTGGATACAACTGTAATTATATTTTACGAGTAGAAAATTAGAAAAAAGAAAAATTGAAAATGTGGGCTTTTCCTAATACAATTTTTTAAAGTTAAACTAACATCATCAAATCTTTAAAGTAAAACCTAAGGATAAGTGTGATCTTCACTTTCCATTACTTTAATCTTTCCCCCAAACTTCCATCCTTTTTCCCAACCCTCTTCTAAATATTTGCATCTTTTATTTTTTATGTCTCTATATTTATATATTCATAGAAGAATAAAAGATAAAAGATATATAATATTTTATCCATCTAAAGTTGTCATGACAAGACCTGGTTTAGTGGATCTTCACTACGACAATTACCGACTAAACACCCAATAGACCCCTAGAGTTATTTATTTGACGCCACAAATTAAAAAGTAAATTCTAATTCTATTGAAGAAACTAGAGTAAACTGAAAGGATTTGCTCAAGTACATAAAAACAAAAGAGAAATGATATTGAAATGATGTGATCCTGTTAATAATTTTGTGTACGTTTATTTTAACACAAATATTAAAAGTAATATTGACTTGACTCTTAAATTAAATTAAAAACAAAACAAAAGACGGAGAACTAAGAAAAAGAGGAGAAAAGAAAGAATGTTTTAGTGTGTAAAACAAAGTTGATTTTGAACGATTTTTTTAATAGTGTACATAATGTTAGCTTATTTCGTTACCATAGTTCAGAGTTTTGACAAATACCCAAATGTAGTAACGGATCCACTTCTTAACAATGTTAACGTTTGGTATTAGAAACCGGCAGTGTTCAAAACAAAGTTACTATTCTCGATAACATTTCAAAGTTTGTTGTTCCAAATCTTACATTCAAAATTTAACTCCCTCTTGTTAATTCATCAAATTCATTATAAAAAAAACCTTTCAAAGTGTTTTTCTACGGAATCAATAAGTTTTGATCGTAAAACCGCTTACATATTCTTAGAGCATTCATAAAAGTGAATTTTTAATAAGTCTACTTAAATAGGATTTTTTATAAGAAACAATAGTCAAAAGAACTATCCCACTTAAGTATTAATTTAAGATCACAAAAGCTCAAGTAACATAATCATCAAAACCTCTCCCTTTTAAATATGCTTCCTAATGTAACTCTAATTTTGCTAAATATGAAAAGGCAATGATATGATAGGAAGAGGGAAAAAGTAGTTAATGGGTGGGACAAAAGGGAGCAGTTACTAAACATAGCATATGATTCCTCATATAATCTAATCTACTCAAAAAGTATATCAGATCTCTTTACAAGATTTTCATGTCCAAAAATAAGCCCATGTTGTTTTCCAATAACAAAACATAAAACACATTACAACCAACATCACAAGTACATTATCACCTTTTATCTTTCATCTCATTATTCCCAAGCCATAGTTTCAAGGTCAAATCATACCACATTGTATAACTTCTTAACGCCATACTAAACATGTAAACGGATAAGAATTTCTTTGGTCATGCTTTACAACAAATAGGGGAGCATTTTTGTTCTCTCATATGTGCATAAACTAACGAGTAACGAGTTATCCCGTGACAGTTTCTGGACCATTCTAAAATATGTTGCTAGTGAGGTTTTGAATCTGAGACCGCTTGTGAGAATATCATGGCCCTAAACCACTCGGGCTATAGTTTATCGATAGGCAAAACCGCACAATGTCTATGAGCCCATATGGGCTTGGATTTTTCACAAACTATTTGAAAACTCAAACTTTAAAGTAGAAAGCTATTGTTTAAGAAGATTTCACAAGAAAAATACTAATCCATATTCCATAATATCTTACTACTAGAAAATTACAATAGAATCCTACCAATATTTAGTGAGCATAACAATACAAAAACATAAAGATGCAACTAAGTAATAAACTTATACAATGAAACAACTTATGAACATTGGCACATACATGGGACAAATTGCAGAAAGACCATAAAGAACATGTCTTAGGTGGGCGTTTTAACTTAACCACTTGTAAATAGATGCAACCGAACATCTGCAACCAACTTCCAGTTTCAAGCTCTCGTATAAACTTGCATCATTAAGCATATACAACGCACAATGTTAAAAGTTTTCAATAGACGATTTACTGTTCCAAACATTTGGGGCAAGTCTTGTCTTTTGCAAAAAATGTGTTGATTGTGTATCACATTTACCATGCATGAAGAATCAACTAAAATCATAATTGAACTACAAAATTTATTTTTTACAACCAATTGGTGACATAATGTACCTTAGTGCCGCGTACCTTAGTGCCGCACCTCGTGCAGCCATAACAAGATTACCAATGATGCTTTTTGCTATTTTGTCAGCCAGTAAATCAGAATGAGAAACGTGCAAACGGATGCAACTAAAGAAAGAATTATGGTGTCCATTGATTTCTTTTTGTTTATCGCAGAGATAATGCTATTCACCTGGAATACCACCATAAAAAGATTCGAGAAATTAGTCGAGAGATTTGATAATTATCATAAGATTTATTACTTACTAACATTTTACTTACAGTTGGGAGGCGACTGCTGACGTTGCTAAGCTTAGAATTGACACCTCTAAAAGTTGACCGTTGAAACACTAGTGAGCCGAGTGTCTCTTGGGCTTGAGATATTACACCATCCATCTGTATCGTCAAATAACAAAATTAGTTATTCGTATAACTAACTCTATCAAGTTAAAATGTTTGCATAATCTAAGAACGGTTGGATTTTGGATGTGTTCAGTTGTTTAATACAAGATCCAGCCAACCAAATAAATTCAAGACCATCTGGAAACTCGCCACTGCGGGCCCCATCAATATTATACACAACTAAACTCGTTCAGTTAAGGCAATAACTACAGAAAAGAATCGGAAACCTCTATACTCTATGGTGTATAATCTTGTCCTATACTTGCAGTAGTATAAACATCAATTGCTAAAACATAAACCTGAATTCAGAGCCGCAATTTTAACAATAAAAGTTACAGGATATATATGGTGATGATCGAACGAACCTGGCCTGTATTTCTCATGAGAGTTGCACGCTCCTTAAGAAGAGACTGCTCTTGGGACCCACCGCCTTCTTCTATGTCTAATCTTGCTCTGTCAAACTCCCTGAAATCTTCAAGCAGTGACGCATGCTCTCTCTTGGCTCTTAGGCTTGAACGAAGTCGATTGAATTCCTACAATTAATCAACTTAATAAGCAATTGTTTTCAAATAGTTATGAATCATACACATATTTATGACTTTTAAGAGTTAGAAAAGTCAGTTGTCGGCTTAATGAACATAACATAAAGATGAAAGTCTAATTAATGACATCGCTAGATAAATACAACGACCCTTTTGAGAATAACAATAATGAGTATAATCAATTCAGATCTTAATTAATCCGAGTTTCCAGATGAACAAAACTACGATATCAATCTTTTAAGCCTTCATTCTTTTCCAGTTCACTACTAAGTACTATCTAGCAAGTTTCGATGATCAGGAAGCAATTGACATGATCAACAGAAAAATTTTATGATGTGATTTCTCGACACAGGCACAAGTGCATACGCGTGCACGTGCAGGCATACACCCAAAAAAAAAAAAGTTCTTTAATCTTATACTACCTAAATACACAAGATGATTGAGTTTTTGCCCTGCAAACTTATTCATTCATGCATTTTCTGTCCCTAAATAAAGTACTTCAATGAAACATGGTACATACAAAACGATGTAATACAAAGGAAGAGAAGAACCTGAGTAAGATCGTGATGAATCTCGTGATGTCGAGTCAATGTATGCGAGAATATTTCCGATCCGCCAGATGACACCCACGCTTGCATTTGAGAAATTACTTGATGAAGTTGTTTAAGTAGCAGTTCGATATTGGACCCGAGATTACTCTCGTTATTACCATCATCAACTTTGTTCGAAACCATTTTTCGATACAAATGCATTTGATCATCCAACTCTGCTTCATAATTCCTTGCCTATCAATCACAACAAACTTATGTTCTACTCCAGATTACTCAAATTCACAACTTTCTCAAGTACAACTCATATGCATTATAATACAAACTAATACACAAACACAGACATATACATACACATATACATATACATATACATATACATTACATACACACATTATTATAATTATATGTAATCTATAATTGTCAATATATCATACAATATAACAATTTCGAATTTAATACAGCTAGTCCAATTACAGATCTGCTCCTGCTCATCATATATAAAACCCTAATTTATATAATCATTCAGATAAAATAACCGAACAAATCTAATATTGATACGTAGCTCCAATCAAACATATTAGAATATATAATCATTACACAAATTGAATAATTGGTACTCATAAACGTTAATAGGTGAATTAAAAATGTAATTTAATTAGGATTAAAGACCTGTTTTCGCAATGAATCCCAAGAGGTAGGCGTATCCATGGAGAATGAAAGAAAGAAAAAGGGAGGAAACTGTGTTCCTCCCGATTGATTAATTCGATGTGATTCCTGTTTTTTTTGTTTTTTTAAATCGAAAGAGGGATTGATAGATGGTACAGAAATTGAAGAGAATTATGAGAGACCAAATATGCTTCAATACCAAGGTAACTATCTCAATTTTGCTAATTTAGCAAAATTATTGATGATTATGATTACGTATTATTCATGACTATGATGATTATAAAACGGGAAAATTCGAAGAAATTGTAAGGATTGTTATGTAAATCAATATATAATGCATGGATTAAATAAGTATATTGTTAAAAGTATAAGGATTAAATAGGTAAATACTTATTGAAGAAGAGGAAAAAACAAATACACAGTGCTTTTATAAAGAAATGACAAAATCACTAAAATGGTCTATGTGGTTTGTACCAAAAAGCTGATTTAGTCCCTATGATTTTTTTTTGATGGATTTCGTCCTCGTAGTTTGCAAGTGTTGCTGACTTCGTCCCTTTGACTGACGGCCGTCTAAATTAGTCATTAAAACAGGGTCATGTGCAATGCATGTGAGGGTACTATAGTCTTTTTATCTTTTATTATTATTATTTATTATTATTACTACCCTCTTCATTCTTTTTTCACATTAATATGTGATGTGGCATTCCATTTACCACACAAATTAAAAATTAACCTCCTTCACATTCATTTTTTATTATTACTGCTACTGCATTCTCTTCCACAATCAAACCCACCTAACAACTATTGAAGTAACTTCCACTCTTTTAATTAACTTCCATCAACTATATCGTTATGATCATCTATTAACTTTCATTCAGATTTAACTTTCATTCTCTCCCATAAACACAAACACACCCACATAATTCGGATCTGAAACTTACCGAAAATTGATTTGATAAACGGATCTGAAAATCGCTTGTGTTTCTTAAGAGAAAACATATATGGAATCAACCCGAATCAACGATCAGGTTTGAGTTTCGCTGTTGTGGTGGTTGCAGATGGTTTGCGTTCAGATCTGAAAAAGGATCTGTTGTGGATTTGGCCGGAATTTTCGTCGAAGAAGACGACCGGAGTTGGGGATTTGACCGGAATTTTCGTCACAAACGCACCTGCAATAAAGTCACAAACGGCCGGAATATTCGTCGAAGAAAACGACCGGAGCAGTAAAGTCACAAACGCACCGTCGTCATCCGAGATCTCCGGACCTGCAACACTCCATTTTCATTCCGATGAAATAGCAACGCTCACTCCATTTCCATTTTCTTCATCTGGGTTTTGTTGCTTTGGGTCTACTTTGTGTACTTTATTTATTATTTTTTATAATCATTTGATGTAAGGATAAAAGTTTTTGATTTCCACAAGTGATGTTGACGAAAATTAGAAACAAATGATGTGATAGAATCGCCTAAAGTTAAGGTACGTTAGATGTTTTGGTGAGAAAGAGTGCAAGTGAATTAATTTGACTTTTAGTTTTTCATCCCATTCATCATATGTTCTATTCCGACATCGATGCTATTTATTTTATCCTTTTTTTAATCTAAAGATTTATTTGTGTAATTTTAGGGTTTGGATTTGAATTCAGTGTTTTTAATTTGTATTTGGTTGGTGTTTTTAATTTGTATTTTATTTTTAGGATTTAGATTTAGATTTGAAATTGATTTTAAAAGTTAGGGTTTATGATTTGGGATGAATAAAGAAGAAAATGAGATGGAGAAGAAGGTGAACAAAGGAGAAAGTTAAAATGACAATTTTACTCTCACATGCATTCATTTAACGGCGAAATTAGACGTCCGTCAGTCAAAGGGACGAAATCAGCAACATTCGCAAACTACGAGGACGAAATCCATCAAAAAAAAGCATAGGGACTAAATCAACTTTTTGGTACAAACCACAGGGACCATTTCAGCGATTTTATCTTTATAAAGATTAAAAGTATACTGATTATATTAAAAATATACGGATTATCTGATTCTAATTATTTAAAACGCATAATCAATTTCAAAACGCTAATTCAAACATCCTCTTACTTGATGAGATTCTTACCATTGACCTGTAATATCTGTAAACTTTTTATTGTATGTATTGTTTAAGTTGTTATATGATATTTCCATGTATATAACATTAATATTTCCTTGTAATGAACATAACCTAACATTATACATTATTCCGAGTCATTTTTCTATTCAACCTACGTTCATATATTTATTTGTGATCCAGGGTACAAATGGGAATAAGCCACATCTTCATAGATCAACTATTGTTGAGTTTCATGAGGTTGGGATGTTGTGTCGGCTATTGTTACCAATCTTTGGGTTCGCTGTATAAGTTCAAGAGTTTTAATTGGACTCAAACTGGCATTCATGGTAGCGAAAAAGTTGAGTCCCTATGCAGTCAACTGAAAATTGGTTGCGGAGTTTAAATGTGCATCACCCAGAATTTAAGTTTTTTAAAAATCATGACTTTTTTGCGAGGAAAATAGCGGTACTACGACCATAGGTATGACTAACCAGTTTTTTTGTTTATTTTGGTATAAGAACACGAGGAAATGAGCTAGTGAAGAGTCCGTGTTGGGGTTTTTGGATAGTGAATGTGAAGGCTTTTTTTGGAACGTTAGAGCCCAGCTTGTTGATATGATGTAATGTAGTTACTATACAAACTATATTTGCTGTTAGCATGTGTAAACTAATGTTTTGATTTTCTAAAAGTTAGAAATTAAGTTATCAGGAATGGTAATCAGGTGAATGGTTTTTTTTTTTTTTTTTTTTTTTTTTTTTTGCAAAAAAACGATAAACTTTATATAACTAAACATGAATCCATTAAAAAGGAAAAAATCCCTAAAAACATACAAACAACGAACTATCGAGCTAAACAAAATGATCAACCTAATGAAAACGACTATACAATACGATGACATAAACCTAAGAGTGATGATATGTACACAACCTTTTTTGTTATGTACACAACCAATATGCTTTAGAGTGTTGTACTGTACAACACTGTAAAACATGTTGGTTGTGTACCTAACAAAAAAAGGTTGTGTACATATCACTTCCCTAAACCTAAACCACCACAAATAAACATAACAGACAAAATCGAAGGAAGAGGATAACCAATCTACTTAATTAATGAGTAGGAGATTAGAAACCATCTAAAGCGATACAACAAACATCAAAAAGAACCACTGAACTTGGAATCGAATATCCTTGATAAATTCATCGAATTGTTTCCCCCGGCCCTCTGAACCAATTTTCTCTTTTCTTGCTTTTTAGCTTTAACCGGTGCTCTAGGTGGATCACTTGAAATGATGAGAATAACCTTCACTTGTACGCCCTCCATATTATTCTATCATCTCATCTAACGCCGCAAGCGTCTACTCAGACATAGTGTAAATAAGTGTAAAATAGCTAAGGGTAGTAAGAGTGATTTTTTCTGACCCAAAAGCATGGCTGTCTACTCCACCATGAAATTTAACATTCAACAAATCAAGCAATTGTCAGTTTAAACACCTAGTAATCATGCAGAAGCATTGTTTCCATATAAGAGCTCATAGAGTATGATCCATGAATTCCAGTAATCGTAGTATCCTTAAATTGATATGAGGAGGGTCCATATGTAGAAATCGATGTTATATTGTCTAACAAATAATCCTCCATCTCCAAGATTCCTACACCGTTGTAGCTAATTGCCATCATCTTTACACAATCATAAGTTGAGTTTATTGTGAATAGCTTTTTAAATGATTTTGTAACACCACACTCCATCATCCATACATCATAATCATATTCAGAAATGTTGTAATCGTGTGTAATCAACACAATAGACTCCCTGTACTTACACAAGTCCATATATTTGTAACGTGCAAAACTATTCGGAAGATGTATCACTCCAAACTCTTCATTAGTCACATCAAAAGAAATAACTACCCAAATTGCATCGTCCATATTATAAGCACACCAATAAATAAACCTGTCTACATATTCATCTCGCAGGGGGTTATTCACGGTACTCCGGACCGAAGAGTTAAATTCAGTTGACCCTTAAATCCCCCATCAATGATGTCAAGCATGGACCGAACCTGACCAGATTACTCTATGCTTGATCATATTTCGCTTTTATTTGTTTGATGATTACGATTACGTATTATTTATGACTATGATGATGATTATAAAACGGGAAAATTCGAACAAACTGTAAGGATTGTTATGTAAATCCGTATATAATGCATGGATTAAGTATATTGTTAAAAGTATAAGGATTAAATGGATAAATACTTATTAAGAAGGGGAAAAAACAAATACACACTGCTTTTATTCAACCGTAAATTTTATATTTTATATTCAGTAAACGAAACAATTTAATGACATGTTTTAGGTATTAAGTGAATGTAAATGCTAAAGTCATTTATTTTAATAACCCGTTTGACTAAGAAACTTGTCGTTGTTTTTTACAAATATATAGAGACATATATTTTCGCATACATATGTAACGTAATTAGTTTCGTAAAAAGAATCCATATTTGAATATTAATCGGAGTATTATAATAATTATAATTATAATTATAATTATAATTATAATTATAATTATAATTATAATTATAATTATAATTATAATTATTATATTGAAAGTAAATAATAATTTGAGAGATTTTATAATTTAAGATAGATTAGTATTTTCTTTTATAAAAGATTTCATATTATTTTTTTAATTAAATAGATATAAAATTATGACATCATTATTATGAAAATTGAAGAGTAATTAGCTTAATGATGATATCATCATTTTAGAGCTTTATATGACTATATAGATTAGACTACTTTAATCCATGACATAGGTCATATAATCACATTGTGTCATATCAGTGTCAACTCAACAACTTCTTCCTTTCATTTAACACATCAAACTCACTAGTATCCATTAATACTATGGTTTGCAATTGTGCTCGGTCCCCTAAAGACGTTCAGCAATTTGATGGCTCAAATAAGTGAATAACTTGGTTTTGCCAAAAGGTAGTTTATGTGGTTTAATTTGCAATGGCTCTTGTGATGGTCTTAAGAATGTAGACTGTGATGTTGATATTAACAATATGTTGGTGCCAGATTCGGTTACCATTCTTGAGGACGAAGCCGATGATATTGGCCAGAGTAATAGGGGCGTTGTGGTGTCTTCTTTGGATTCGGGACATTTTAACAATCTACATGACGTTTTAGGTTTATGTCATAGTATAGTCTCTTTTTTTTTTTTTTTTTTGAAAGGCAAAATAATTTTATTAATATATAAATATATGTACATTATACATCCCCGAAAAGTAACAAACATCCAACGATTATAACTACTAGACAAATGGAATTAAAAACCGACTATAAGTAAAACCCCCAGGAGAGGGGACTCAACGAATCGAGTAGGGACACGAAGTAGTACACAGTGCTGATCGAGCAGCGACAAAGCATAAACTCCAAGGCCCGTTTAACCCCTGAAGATCTTGCCTTATAGAAGGTTAGCCACGAGAAGCATAGGGGATGCTGTGGGGTATTAGCCAATGCCCACTCTTGATGTAACAACGCAATACGAGCTCGGGTTAATGAGCCATTGTGACCATTGAATTTGAGCTTTCTTTATTCGACCCGAAATCCATTTAAAGGATGAAAGTTGGATATCCGCTAGAATTGAAGGTATGTCCCAGATTTGGTTTTGAAAGATTTTTAGGTTGCGATATCTCCAAATAGAATAACCGCAGACCCACTTGGTGGCTTCCCATATTTTTGAACCTATCGATGCGAGACTGGAGCTGCAGCTACTTGAAAATAAATCCGCGACGTTTAGTTCTGCCGGGGGAGAAAAATTCCACCATTTGTAAAAATCCAACCATATAGCTTTAACCTGGGGGCATGTGGCAAGAATATGTTCGGTTGTCTCGGACGAGTCTTGGCAGATATTGCAAAGAACCGAACCGAGGTCTAAACCACGTTTGTCAAGTTCGAGTTTAACTGGAAGTCGATGAAGTTTTGCTCGCCAAACGAAAAGTTCAACTTTTAATGGGACAGATCTGTTGCGTTTTGTAGGTGGTTTTACAGTTGAAGGTTGGAGACGAAGCATGTCTAAGTTTGCCGAAACTTGTTTGGTGAAAGAGTTATCCGAATCTGTTAGGGTGCAAAGCCACGAGTCTTCGGTAACGTTATTAGTATTCTGAGGTGGAGTAAAGTTCTCGATCAAACTTGATAGCTCCTCCATATCGCTAGCGCTTCTGCCCCTTGGAGAATGGAGCCAACTGCCATTGAATGAAAAGGATGACCCAGCTAAGTCCACCCGATCGAAGACGGTGCAACTTTTATCAGTATCAAGTGCAAATAATCGGGGGTATTTTTCTTTCAGAATGAAGCTCCCAAGCCAACGGTCGTGCCAAAAAGCTGTGCGTTTTCCATCTTTTAGAAACCTGCAAAAAATATGCGAAAAATCCCATCCAGCTTTCTCGAAATCCTTAGTGATATTGATGATGTTAAACCAAGTGGCACCGAGTTTCTTAAACCTGCAAAAGTCGTTAGTGACAAGCCCACCGTCCCTACCGTAAATACTAGAAATCACTTTAGTCCAAAGTGAGCAAGGTTCCGATTTGAACCGCCACCACCATTTTCCTAGCAAGGCTAGGTTTTTGGCGGAAAGCGATCCAATGTCTAAACCTCCCGAGTCGTAAGGTAGTAAAGTGTCATCCCATTTAACCCAACATATTTTCTTACCCGACCCGGACCCGCCCCAGAAAAAATTACAACGAAGCGATTCAAGTTGTTTTAAGATAGAGGACGGGGCTTTGAAGAGTGAAAAGTAATAAAGTGGAAGACTAGAGAGAACGAATTTTACCAATGTGAGCCGACCTCCGAAAGATAAAGTTTTTGATTTCCACTCCGCGAGTCGCTTTTTGAATTTGTCCACCACCGGAAGCCAATGAGTGGGTTTGTTCATCTTAACTCCTATGGGTAAACCTAAGTAGGTAAAAGGAAAATCACCCGCTTTACATCCGATTCTTAGAGCTATACTTTCCAAGTCCCCATTCGAAACACCAACACCGAATAGATTGCTTTTATGGAAGTTAACTTTTAGACCCGAGAGATCTTCAAAGCACTTGAGAATTTTCATGGTGTTCAATATGTTGTGACGGGACCACTCACCAAAAAAGATGGTATCGTCGGCGTATTGTAAGTGCGAAATTATGACTTTTTCTTTACCGACTTCTATCCCTTTGAAATGCCCCGACAACATGGCACGCTTTACAAGGAGGTTTAAACCTTCCGCCGCAATTATGAATAAAAAGGGGGAGAGTGGGTCACCTTGCCTAACACCTCGTTCCGGGGTGAATTCACGGGTTGGGGATCCGTTAACGAGAATGGATATTGAGGCGGAGCTAAGGCATGCGAAGATCCATTTTTTCCATCTATTACCGAACCCGATATTCTCCATGGTTTCCATCAAGAAGTCCCATTTTAGGCAATCAAAAGCCTTTTCGAAATCTACCTTGAAAATGAAACCTTTTCTTTTTTGTCGTTTGAGTTCATCGATAGTTTCGTTTGCGATGAGAACCCCATCGAGAATAAATCTTCCTTTCAAGAATCCACTTTGTTCGGAACCTACGAGTTTATGGATAACCTTTTCGAGTCTCTTTGAAAGAACTTTTGCCACAATTTTATAGTAAGACCCGATAAGGCTAATGGGGCGAAAGTCACTGGGGGTTAGCGGGTTATGTTTTTTGGGGATGAGTGTGGTAAAGGAAGCATTACACCCCTTGGAGAATTCCATATTTGACCAAAACCAGTTGAAAGCGTTAACTACATCATTCTTCACTAACCACCAATATTTTTTGTAGAATTTCAAATTGAAACCGTCCGGACCGGGTGCTTTAGAGCTACTACAACAACGAATTGCCTCCCAAATCTCGGATTCACTAAAGGGGTTTTCGAGCATCTCATTATCATTGTCGTTTAAGATCTTTGATTGAAGGTTGAAAGAGCATGAAGAATCATTATTAGCTTTGAAGATGTTCGAGTAATGGTTGAAGATTTCATCTTTAATTGCGTTTGGTTCCTCCGACCAACAACCATTAATTGAAATGCCGAAAATATTATTTTTCGTGTTTCTCCTTTTGACGTAATTGTGGAAGAACTTTGAGTTTTCGTCTCCCTCAAGGGACCATTTGATGCGGGCTTTTTGTTTAAGCATTTTACATTTGATTTTCTCTTTTTCAATCCATGCTTTACGTTCGTTCAACCACGTATCCCTCTCGGTTTGAGATAAAATTCTGATCTGAGCATTCTTTTCCCACTCGCTAACCGAATCTGCTAGTTCTTGGATCTCGATATCGAGTTTACCAAAGTTTGTTTTGCTCCAATCGTTGAGTGCTTTTTTCACGTTTTTTAGCTTATTTCGAAGTATGCAATCACCACGGTTACCACCGACATGTAAATTCCATGCATTTGAAATGACTTCCACCGAACCCTTATCATCGAGCCAAGCGTTGAATACTCTAATTGGCTTTGGGCCAAAGTCGATGATTCGGTCTCGGAGAATTATTGGGCAATGGTCGGAGGTGAATCTATCCAAGGTGTTTGCGAAAAGAGTTGGCCAGATATTATGAAACTTGCTGGAGACAAGGAAACGATCTAACTTACTGAATTTTAAACCGTCTCCGCTGATTCTCGTGAACTTTTGGCCGCCAAGAGGTATTTCAATTAAACAGCACTTATTGATGAAATCGTTGAACATATCCGACCAGGGTTTGTTGAAGTCGCAATTTAATCTTTCGTCTAAACCTCTAACCTCGTTAAAATCCCCGCAAAGTAACCAAGGCATGTCTTTAAAGTTGAGAAGATTTTCTAAACTTTCCCACATTAGTTTCTTCTTGGCGGTGTTATGTGGTCCGTAGACATTGACAAAAGCTATTTCTTCATCGATACCTTTCCAATGTCCTTTGATAGTTAAAAAGAATTCGCCTTCGATCGCTTGATTGACATTAAAAACATCAGTGTTCCAGACTAACAACATCCCACCCGAGAAACCTACTGCATGTTTTTGTATGTACTTGAAGTTTTCAGAACCCCAAAAATTCTCTATTACTTTGTCTTCGATCTCACCACACTTGGTTTCCTGGAGTGCTAGCACCTGTGGTTTTTCTTGTCTACAGAGTTTTTGAATCCAATCCTTTCGATCATCCTGTCCAATACCACGAATGTTAAGAGATAAGATATTCATTATGAAAACAATGACTTACCGAGGGTTGGAGGTAGATCAACAATGTTGATCCGCTTTCCAACGAATGCCGATCTCTTTTCCGAGCTCTTTATGGTTGAGGCTGCCGATGGATCCCGAAGAGTTACCTTTCCTGGAACGAGAGAGACCATTGGAAGAAGCTTCATTGATGTGTTTCGATGATGTGTTTTTATCTTTCAATTTCTTTCGATTGTTGGTAGGGAGTTTCTTGATAGAGTTGAAAGCATCTGAGAGCTTTTGGAGATCAAGGTCAATAATTGGTGATTGGTTTGATGCAGCGTTGGTTGCCAAAACAGTGTCAGTGTTTAAGTTATGCTCGGGGTTGGGATTAGGGATTGTTGGGTTAACTGAGTTTGGATCGGGGATAGGTTCGGCAGTTGAAATGGGATTGTGAATATCATTACTGGGATTAGCTGCGGGTTGATCCGGGATATTAATAATGGGTTGGGTAGACTTTGGTGTAATAATGGGCTCAGGAATTGGGCTAGAGGGTTGATGAGGTGAATTGGGTTTAGGGGGAGTAATGGGCCTGGAGGTATTGATTGGGCTCGTCACCGTGTTAAAAATAGTTGAAGGGTCAGGGGTATTTTGGTTACCGTTATTCTCGACATTAATGAAGGTATCGGGAACATGAGGGGATTTATTGCTCTGTGAAAAAATCTTGTTAGTTTCGAGGCGTTTTGATTCGGAAGACAAACCGTTTGTTCCACCTTTATTGTGCTTTGTTTCGACCGGTGCCGGAGTATGACTGTTGCAATCAGAAAAAGAACCATGACCTTCAATGTTGACGTTATCGGAATCTGGATTTAGGGGCGGAAAGGAATCGTTCACCGATTTTATCCCATCATCGTTACTAGACGTGTAACCATCACTTTCACTAGAGTTGGAAGTATCATCCGACGTGTATGAATCAGAATCCGAGACAATTTCCACAATGTCGTTAGTATCTTCGATAACATGGACATAGACGAGTTGAGTGCCTACCAAAAGTCTGACATACCCACTAACAATCATTGGATCCCAAATTTTGATGAGGACTTTACCTTTAACAAGATTCTTAGCTTCTAAAAGGTTGCAGTTTTGTGTGTCGAGGGGTTCTCCCCACCATAAAGCAATTGATTTGAAAGTGTTTTCATTCCAGCATATCGTTGGGACGCCTGTGATCGTGACCCAGGTGAGTCGACCCGGGGGGCTATCCTGGATATTCCAAGGTTTAAGGGAATCCAACCAATCACGAATGGGATGATTTTCATTCTCCAAAATATTGGTAACCACTGCCTTGTTGTTTAAGATTAGTAACACAGAGACTCCACCTAAATACTTAATGTTACAGTCGTGTAAACCCGCTGCAATGCAGACTTCTTCAATGCATTCAAGTGTTTCAATCTTCTTGACCACACCACCGATGGCGTTTTCAAGATATTTGACGTTGGTTTCGCAATCCTTTGCTTGAGTTACTCTTTTTGTTTTTGATTTTATTTCCTGCCCTTGTTGATGGATAGTTGGGTTGTCGATAATTACTTCTTTGAAGAGCCTCGCATCCACGTAAGAGTTGTTCATGAAGATCTTTTTGAAGGGTCTAGGTTTAGTCGGCAGTGGGTTTTGAGTTTGCTGCTTTGAGTTTCTCTCTTTGGCAATAAAAACTTTGAAGTGATTTCCATCGATAATAATGGTGTTTAGTTTTCTTGCCATGAATTCTTTGTCATTGACATCTTCGAATCGAACAAACCCAAATCGTTGGCCACTTTTAAGCTTTTTGAAGGGAACAAAAACTTCCTTAACGATACCGAATGGTCTGAAGATATTCCAAAGTCCAGCGATGTTTAGGTGTTCTGGAAAATTGTGAAACATAAAAGAGGTGAGGTTCGATGGTAGGTTTGAGTTGTGTTGATGTGATTTTGGGGTATTAATCTTAATCGGCGATTGATAGGTTTGATGGCCAGATCCATATTTTTTGATCAGATCCTTCGCCTGGGAGATGGAGGTATTAGGTATGATGTTGGGATCGTGCAAGAAGGGATGGTTAGAGTTGCTCTTGTGTTTTGAGATGGATGTAGATCGTCTTTTTCGGGTGACCTCGACCCATACACCTTCTTCAGCTGCAGTAGTTGTTGGAGGGTTATTGTGATTGTTGACGGCGGGTATTGGTGGCGGTGGTGGGAGATGGCTGTCGTTGTTGGAGGTGAAGGGTGGAGGTGGCGGTTTGTGGTGGTGACCGTCGGTGTTCTTTGGTGGCGGTGGGGGATTGGGGGTGAAAGGGGAGGTTGTTGGAGGGTTATTGTGATTGTTGACGGCGGGTATAGGTGGCGGTGGTGGGAGATGGCTGTCGTTGTTGGAGGTGAAGGGTGGAGGTGGCGGTTTGTGGTGGTGACCGTCGGTGTTCTGACCCTTGACCTTTAGATTGATGTGAGCGGATTGATCCATAGGCTTCTTCTCATCTTCTTGAGCTAACCCACTTTCACCTCCGGTAGCCGACATTGTTGATCGAGAAAAAGTCTAGGGTTTATGCACAGCTCTTTAGTTTGGTTGATCATTTTATTTAGCTCGGTAGTTCGTTGTTTGTATGTTTTTAAGGTGATTCTTCTCGATGAATTCCTATTTAGTTATATAAAGGTTATCGTTTTTTCTCAAGAAAAAAAAAAGAAAAAAAAAAGAAAAAAAAAACTACTCACCTGATGACCATTTCTAATAACTTAATTTTAACTTTTAGAAAATCAAAACATTAGTTTACAAATGCTAACAATATTGTTTTTACAGTAACTACATTATTTCAACAATCTTATGTCGTTCCAAAAAAAGCCTTCATATTCACTATCCAAAAGCCCCAACATGGACTCTTCACCTGCTCATTTCCTTGCGTCCTTGTACCGAAATAAACAAAAAACTGGTTAGTCATACCTAGGGTCGTAGTACCGCCTGTTATCCTTGCCAAAAAGTCATGATTATAATAAAAAACATAAAATCTGGGTGATGCACATTTAAACTCCGCAACCAATTTTCAGTTGACTGTATCAAGGACAACTTTTTCGCTACCATGAATGCCACTTTGAGTCCAGTTAGAACTGTTGAACTTGTATACAGCGCGCCCAAAGATGGGTAACAATAGCCGAGACGACATCCCAACCTCATGAATCTCAACAATAGTTGATCCATGAAGTGATGAAGATGTGGCTTATCCCCATTCGTACCCTGGATCACAAATAAATATACAACGTACGCTGAATAGAAAAACGACTCAGAATAATGTATAATGTTATGTTCTGTTATTTACAAGGAAATATTAATGTTATTTACAAGGAAATATCATGTAACAACTTAAACAATACATACAATAAAAAGTTTACAGATATTAAAGGTCAATGGTATGGCGTTATCGGAGAATCTCATCAAGTAAAGTAAGTGGTTGTGAGTAGGGATGTCAATGACCACCCGATCTAATGGATATGCATCCGATCCACCCGATACATAATGAGTATGAATGATATAAATGGATATGGATACGGATATGGATGAACCTAAATGAATACGGATATAGATATGGATGAAAAACTTTCATCCATGGATATATCCATATACACCCGAAATACATTTATAAATACATAAATATAGATATATGCAAACACATTTACTATTATAGATGCATTTACAATTACACATATATATTTCTTGAAATTATATAACGAATTATCCATGAAATATTACAATATAACACATATATATATAATCAAATATACATAAAAATTACAAATTTAATTTGTAATAGTCTATGTTTAATAGTAAGTTTAATAAATTGAGTTATATCTTCGACAAATATATAACATTTTTTGAATATCCAATGGATATCTATTAACCCGCTTAATCCATTGGATCTGGATATGGATGGATGAACTGAAATTAAACGGATATAGATATGGATGTGGATGAACAAAAACTAAATGGATATGGATATGGATACGGCCTCACCCGATCCATATCCGATCCATTGACATCCCTAGTTGTGAGTTCAAGTTTAAGAGAGAATACTTTATAAATTATAAATATTTTTGTAGAATTGCTGTTGAGTACGTGGATTTTTTTAAATGGTAGTTTTTGGAAAGGTTTTACAAAACTAGGAATTTTGATTTTTTTTTTTTTTTTTTTTTTTACAAAACTAGTAAAATCGGAGTTTGAAACTCCGGTTTGCCAATTGTCATCCCAAACCGACGTTTAAAAGTTCGGTTTGTGTCCATGTCAGCTCAAACCGGAGTTTGAAACTCCGGTTTGCCTAGGTGTCATTTTTTTCATTTTTTTTGAATCTTGTATGATAATTTTAATCATAAATATATAAATATATACTGATAACATTAAGTTTGAATTTTAAATTGTCTTGAAAATATGTAAGCATCGATTTGTGTAACATACATCATTGTCTTGAAACATGCACCAAGTACTCCTCTTCGTTAATTTATTACTTCATAAAATTTCATTTCATCGTCTCTGACCTCCATCATCTTACAAATTACGCAAATCAAGTTCATTCATATCCATCAAGCCCATTCATGTCCACCATATTTCAATATGTCTATTTTATACATTTTATTTGGCTTTCAAAGATCACCCTCTCAAAAGCATAAGATCTATAAAAAAAAAATGTCACCTAAGGAAACCAGAGTTTCAAAATCCGGTTTGGGGTGACATGGACACAAACTGAACTTTCAAACGCCGATTTGGAATGACAAATGGTAAACCAGAGTTTTAAACTCCGGTTTTACTAGTTTTGTAATATATATATATATATATATATATATATATATATATATATATATATATATATATTAATTTCTAGTTTTGTAAACACCTTTTCAAAAACTACAATTTAAAAAAAAAAAAAACTCTAAGTACGTGTGTTACAAAAAAAAATATATATATATATATACTCCATAAGACCATTTTTAACGGCTCCGTGGTTGGAGCTTCTTTGGAGCTCCCTTTCCAAAAGTCACTGATGTTAAATGTCGTTGGATATCATTTTGAACCGCGCAGCTACTTGCTTTTCTTGTTTGTATTATACTGATTAAATGTTATGCATTATATTATATTAATTACTGCAATTAATTTTGGTGGGTCCATTTTATGATAAAGGTGTATGTGATGCAAGGTTGTAAAATACGTTATTCAGGGATTAATCGGTCAGGACATTTGAAGGATTAATCGGCAATTCGGATATTAATCGGGGATTAATCGGATGTTGACCAATTTTGACTTTTATAAATAAATATAATAAATATAAATATATTAAAAATAACAGTTTCAAAAATGAATATTTTATTAAAAAAAAAAAAATTCGGCCGAATTACTCTGTTTAATCCCGAATAATCCTGTTTAATCGTGTTTGACCGAATTAATCGGCGTTGACCGTTTTTTATAGCGAATTACATTAAACTTAACGGAAGTGTTAAATTTCCGTTTAATCACCGATTAATCGCCGTTTAATCCCGTTTTTTGCAACACTGCTTGTAGCAGTTGTATGTGAGATGTCACATTATATTCAACACAGAAAAATTCATTGATATATGATATATGTTACATTAACAAGGATACTATTGACCCACTATGATAATTTGTAATTCCCATCTATGACCCCAAGCTAATACATCATATATTAGAGGAATATAAAGATACTCATAACATTACATAAAAGGAACATCTCATTATCCATACCAACTTAATAAAAACTCAAATCATCCCAAAATGATACTCCTTAGTGTAAAAAAGTGTAAAATAGCTAAGAGTAGTAAGAGTGAATTTTCATGACCCAAAAGCATGGCTGCCTACTCCACCTTGCAATTTAACATTCAACAAATCTAGAAATTGTCAGTTTAAACACCTAGTAATCATGCAGAAGCATTGTTTCCATATAAGAGCTCATAGAGTACGATCCATAAATTCCAGTAATCGTAGTATCCTTAAACCGATATGAGGAGGGTTCATATGTAGAAATCGATGAAAAATTGGTTAACACATAATCCTCCGTCTCCAAGATTCCCACACCGTTGTAGCTAATTGCCATCATCTTCACACAATCATAACTTGAGTTTATTGTGAATAGCTTTTTAAATGATTTTGTAACACCACCACTCTCCATCATCCATACATCATAATCATATTCAGAAATGTTGTAATCGTGTGTAATCAACACAATAGACTCCCTGTACTTACACAAGTCCATATATTTGTAACGTGCAAGACTATCAGGAAGATGTATTACTCCAAACTCTTCATTAGTCACATCAAACGAAATAACTACCCAAATTGCATCGTCCGTATTATAAGCACACCAATAAATAAACCCGTCTACACATTCATTTGACGATGAAAGATTAAGCGATTTACAAAGCAGATTGCCTATTTTGCTAAATGAAAAACTTCTCGAACACCATGTTTTAAACAAAAAAACGACAACTGTCCAAGTTTGCGTTTCCAACGGGTTTTCAGAAACCGTAATCTTAACAAGCTTAGGTTCACTACTTTTGGGACAAACTCCAAATCCGAAAACGATTCCGTCACGGAAAACATTAATAAGATCAGGTGAAATAAATTCAATGGATTTCCTAATAGAAGGATTACAAATAAAAGCATAATAAGAGCCAAGAAAACATAACAAACCTTGAGAACTACCGACAAGTTTAAGAGATTTTGGAATATACGAAGACATATCACACATCTTTTCTTTGAAGTTATGTGGAAAAGTATCATCATCAACAATTGAAACATATCTCAACATATTAATCTCATGGGGATCTATATACACTAAAAATAAGTGTGGTTGAGTTTGACGGAGACCGTAATCGGAAACAAAACCAGAGCTATCGATCAATGATTTCCATGGTTTCGAGACACTTCTGAATCGCATCAGTGATTTCACCGGAAACCTATTCATGATTTCAATTTGAATTTCAAACGGTATGTGGTCTGACATTTTCGATTTTGGGGGATGAAATTGCTAGGGTTTTAAGTTTTCGATTTTGGGTTTTAAGTTTTAAGTTTTGGGGGATAATAGAAAGAATAGGGATATGATTAGAAGTATTTACCGTGACCAAATGATACTTGCCCGGGTAACGTTTAACATTCCTTTTATTAATTTACGTCTTTGCACTTCAGGTTTATATGTAGTAGATAATAACTAGTCCGGATCGGCCCGCGCGTTGCGGCGGGTGTTTTCGGGCTGCGTATTCATATTTAACGTAACGTTGTCTATTTACAAAGGGGAACACAGCCCATGTGTTAAGCGCCGTTTTAGATGTCGTTATGGTAAGCGTTTTTTAAAAAGTATCCGTTTCGAACGTAGTTAGTTTTGTTTTGTTCAATAAATTTTTTCGAATGTAACGGTGCTGTCGGAAAAATTTAATTCGCGGCGAGCAGAAAGATACGGGTTGTCGTTGTGTTAAGCGCTTTTTAAAAGTGTCCGTTTCGAACGTGGTTAGTTTCGTTTTGTTCATAAAATTATTTCGAGTCTGACGCTGCCGTCGAAAAAAATTTAACTCGTGGCGAGCGGGAAGATACGGGTTGTCGTTGTGTTTAGCGTTTTTTTAAGTCCGTTTCGTGTATAGTTAGTTCCGTTGGGTTCGTAAGATTTTTTGTAATTGAACGGTGGTCTCGAAAAAATTTAACTCGCACCGAGCGAGAAGATAGGGCCCGTTATAAATTCGGGTGGAATTAGTTTATTTTATTTTAATAAATTTATATATTTACATTTTTAACCCCTGAAAAAGTGTAAACTTAATGAGTCGTCGTGTAAATATAACCGAAGTTGGGGGGCTGTTTGTAATGTAAACACAAACTCAAAACTACAATCCAATATAACTAAAACTACAAACATTCCCACCACATTTAGTATATAAGGTTTAACTAAAACTACAAACATTTCCACCACATTTAGTATATAAGGTTTAATAAAAAATCAAAGTTAATAAAAAATTTCTCATTGGTGGACATAATTTGTGATTAATAGAATATTTATTTAACATTAAGATTGATTGGATTTTGCTAAGTACCCTCTTTAATGTCATTAATTTTGCTATACATCACCAAAACCAATTTTGAACCATTATACCCTTAGTCTAATAACCATTTTATCGAGCTAAAGTGATTAAAAAGGAGAAATTCGAGAAATTACACCTTTTTTTTTTTAACAAAAGAGGATTTTATTCATCACCAAAAAATATACACGGGCAGGGCATACCCATCACCCAAATACAGACTCCGATACAACCAACATACCACAAAAAACCCAAATCAGATACAGAATTAAACATTGAACTTCAATCTTTGATCTTCAGTTGATCCCCACTCACTACAAGATCCCAATTCTTTGCAGCCCTCAGTACAGCATTCGATCTCTTTACTTTTAGGGCTGTTAACTTCAATCTAATACCTTCTTCAATGTTCTTCACCAATTCCTCTATATTCCCTCTCCTACCTTTACAGATTCTGCAATTCCTTTCCTGCCATGTGTGATACACAGGTGCAGCTACAGTAAGTCTATTAATTACATCCCAAATTTGACTTCTAAATGGGTAATTAGCAAGCAGGTTAACAATGCTCTGCCGATTATTAGAAAGCCCTCTAAACAGAAGTTTCTTTTTCAACTCATTCCAAATTCTTTTTGGGTAATCACATTCAAAAAATAAGTGATTAATTGAGTCCTCACATTCCCCACAGAATTCACATTTGAAACTTTGACCTGGGAACCACTTAACCAGTTTATCTTGTGTAGTTAGTGTAACAGTCCTGGATTTTCCAACGTTTTATTATTAATAATTTATTATTAATGCTTGCGTTTTAATAAACGTGTTCTTATACGTGTTACTTGCTACCGTATTTAACTTTTCATGGCCCGACTTGTCTTTGTGACGCACGTACTTTTCACGAATAATATTTTCGAATATTATTTACATTCATGATTAATTATTATTAGTCATTTTAATTAACTAAGGTTACTAGTTAATTACTTGGGCTTTATTTGATTAATTGCATACTTACTTGGACTTGGGCTTTTATTATTGGAAATGGACTTGGAAGCCCACCCTACACACTTAATGGACTAAGTTAGCCCATTATTATGCAAGTATTACATTAAGATACAACTAGATTAATTAACTTAGTGAGGAATCTAGTTACATGCATACTTACACTCCTTTTTCTCACACCATTTAGCTTTAATACCATTATAAGCATACACCATTCTCCCATGTTGAAAGAGCATTTGATTCCTTCCACTCTTGGCCATGAAACCGTCGGCCTTAGTGGCCTTGGAGGGTGGTTTTGTTTTCAAATTTTGGTTACTTATTCACTTATACTCTTTCACTTTTACACACACTTCATTTCATACTTTCATTTCTCTCTCATTTGCTCTCTACTTTGTAAGTAACAAAGCTTGATTTTTCTTTCTTTTTCTTGTGAAAACCGAAACCATAAACCTTCATCATCATCATTCTTACTTGTTTAAGTTACTTGTTCTTTGTTGTAGTTTACTTACTTGTTGTTTGTAGTTGTTTACTTAATAGTTGTAAGAATCAAACTTCCTAGTTTATTCTTCATATTATCTTGTATTACAATAACAAACAAGAACCTAAACTTTCTAGTTTATGGTTCTACATTTAATGTTTTAAAAGAATTAAAGTTCATAAGTTTCATTATCATACTTGTGTTCATGTTTGTAGACTTAAATCCTAATATTCAAACTTTGATTTGAATCTTCCTAAGTATGAAACAAAACATGAACATAATACTTGTACTTTAGTTTATTTCCTTCTTTTGTAAGTACTTTAAAGTTTGTGATGTTGTTATTTTGGTCAAGTGTTACTAGTTAATCTTGATCTCATTTTTCTTGAACCAAAGTTAACTTTGTAAGTTCAAGAACATGGAAGTATAACTTTCTAGTTATAACTTCATATACTTGTGTTGGATCTAAGTTTCTATAGCTTATGGTCTTCTAATTTTGTTGTAAATAAGAGCTTACATACATTTTTCAAGTTGAAAATCTAAGTTTCATAACTTATGGTTTCATTAAAGTGAAGATCCAAGTCTTATAACTTAGGATCTAACTTAAGAACACTAGATCTAGACTTTCTAGTCTAGGATCTTTAAGATCTAAGTTCTACAACTTATGATCTTGATTATTTAGTTTACTTTCAAGTTTATAGCTTAATATTACTTTTGTAACTCATGTATGTGTTGGATCTAAGATCTTGATGTAACTTTGGTTCATCAAACTACATACAACTCTTAAGTGAGTTGTGCAATTTATCTTAGACTTACACTAGTGTTATGATGGTCAAACCTTGGTTAAGATGATGCAAACCCATCAAAGAGTTGTACACTTGAAGCTATACGCATCAAGGATGAGAACCGTGATGAGCATCAAGCACCGAGAACCCACTGGAACACCTTTCTTACTATTTTCTGGAACTGATCAAACTACCTGGGCTACTGTAAAGTTGATTTTCAGTTAGTTCGGTTCGAGTAGATGATTTTCCGTTTAGAACTCGTCTTAATCCGAGTTACGGTTTAGGATCTATGGCCTCCCGAAAGTCACTACACCCTATTAACGTTGCGCTGAAATTTGTGACCTACTCGCACTTAAACCGTCACCCCGGTCAAATGAAGATGAGTTTGGTTCTGGAAATTGTTCAGTACCTAGGGGACTCATATACGGAGCCATGCCCACTGGTCTCACCTCATTTCAGTTTGTATAGAGGTCGTAGTGACTGAACGAAGTCAGCCCTTGTTTCAAACCCTAGTCTTGACTTAAAACTTACTTTACACTTTTTGTTTAATGATGAATGATGATGGTACTTAGGACCTAATTTACACACATTTAAACCTTTGGGAACGATTTACTGACTTAGTAACTTTTGACTTAAGTTGAGGACCTTCCGGACCAAACTACTTGCTTACTATTCCCGCGTATCGACTTTTACTACTTTCCACTGTGAGTTATAGCATCCCTTTTTACTTTAACTATTTTGGGAACTGAGAATACATGCGCATTTTACGTTTTACATACTAGGCACGAGTACTTAAACTTCATATATGTGTGGGTTATACAACGGCATAAACTTTCCCCTTAGCTCGGTAACGTTTAGTCATTGGTCTTTGAACCGGTGAACGCGAATCTTAGATATGGATCCATAGGGTTTGACATCCCCACTCGGGCTAGTAGCGCTAGCATTTAACGGGTGTTTAATACTTCGTAAACATACGCACTCGCCAAGTGTACTTTTATGGGGTGATAAACGTTAAGTTAGTTACCAAGTGCCCACGGTTATACATATACTTTTCATACTGTTTTGAAACGCTGTTGAAGCACTGAAATCTCGTGGACTACCTTACATTACTGTTATACTTAAACTATAGCTCACCAACCTTTGTGTTGACGTTTTTAAGCATGTTTTTCTCAGGTGCTTAAGGTTTGCTTGCTTCCGCTGTTGTACTAGTCATGCCTTGTAGACTCCTGCTGCGCTTATTAGAGATGTCATCGCATGAAATATTTTATCTTGCATTCAGACTTTATTACTTTTGAACAATGTATTTGTAACGACCTATGGGTCACGTACTATTATTTTTGCTTGCTTTTCATTGAAGCATACTTTCGGATGTTAAACATTTGACGTTGGTTAAAACGTCACCTTTTATCATGAATGCAAACTCTTTTTGAAACAGCATATAGTATTTGACCTTGTAATGATCCTGTTGTTGATGATTCGTACACGATGGTTTTGTATGGGGCATCACATTTGGTATCAGAGCATTGGTTGTAGGGAATTAGATTGCATTAGTAAGTCTGGACCGACCCGAGTAGGATTCACTAATAGGACTAATCTACAACTTGCTAGTTTACTTGTTTCTGCGGAACTTGCTGCATGCTGCTGCTTACTTTTACTGCTATATGCCGTATGCTACTACATGATTTCACTACTGCATGCTATTATCTGCTTTCGATTGCATGATACTTGTCGTTATTGCCATGCTACTTACTGCTATAGATGATATAGACTGTCGTAGTTACTTTGCCTAATACTTGCTTGCTTTATGACTTACTGACATGAAAAAAGTTATTTTTCCTTGTTCAGATGTCGGATGCCCCGCCCACTATCATTCACTTGGAGAGCGACTCGGACTCATCGGCCACCTCACCTACCGTTGTTGCTGACTCGATCCTGTCATCTACACCTTCCAGCGACTCCGGCGCTTCATCCTCTGGATCCAGTAGCCATGCGTCCGGCCCAGTGATCACCTCTGATGGAGCCGAGGACCTACAGGAGATTCCAGCTCCACTTGCCCCAGGACCCTCGGAGCCACAACACCATTCCGGTGGTGCTGTGATTCCCGCGGAACTTGGGGAAGGTCCGGTCCGTAATGAGCATAACCATTGGTGCTGACGCCTTCCTGATGGACGTCTCGTGCCGATCCCGCCCTTCAGATACTGACTGATGATGGCCGACCGAGGAGAGCCACCCGTGCAGCCACCCCCAGCCGATTTAGACAACCCTTCATCCGACGACTCATCCTCTGATGAGGACCCTGACGAGGCACCCGTGCAGCCACCCTCTACCCCGCCGAAGAAGCGGTATCGTTTCGACGGTACTGTTATTCCTGGGGTTAACGGAGGGAGATCGTCCGTTAACACACATGGATTGGGGACTAGAGTTACCGCCCGTAAGCAGCTTGTGCTGTACCCTGCTGATCCCTTCATCCGTAAGCCTTACCGTTATGCACCATCCACTTCTGGAGCCAGACCATCTGCACCACCGGCACCACCCATACCGACTGCACCGCCTACCCCACCATCTCCCTCTGTCGAGGAACTGACAAGGGAAGTGGAGATCCTCCGTGCTCGGGTAGCTGAGCTCGAGGACCAGATGTCCCACATAATGGACATCCTTCACCCACCATCACC
Source organism: Rutidosis leptorrhynchoides (assembly GCF_046630445.1). Classification (NCBI taxonomy): domain Eukaryota; kingdom Viridiplantae; phylum Streptophyta; class Magnoliopsida; order Asterales; family Asteraceae; genus Rutidosis; species Rutidosis leptorrhynchoides. Next base: position 108,949,713 of record NC_092333.1, on the reverse strand, counting down.
ATTTGTAGTAGATCTCGTTATGTAATCTCATTTGTAGTTTTATGTTTTACTTATGTATTGTACAAACCTATGCGGATGTATGCAACATATTATTAATGAATGGAACTTTGTGTTGTTTAATTTTTGCACGGTGTTCTATCTACATTACTGTATGATGATTCTGTGGTATTTGTACCTAGTTGCATTACTTAATAAACATGTGATGTGTTGATGCCATGTTGGTTACCACATACTGTATTACTATTATTTGAATACTGGATTTTGACTTGAGTCAAAAATTTTGTTTAGAACATCAATGGCCAACGGAAGATCAACACCCACCGCAGCCCAAATCAAGGAAATGATCAATGAACAAGTCGCCGCAGCTTTAGCGGAAATGAACCCCCAAGCTCCACCGCCACCAGTTATCCAGCCCATTCGTAATGGGTGCACATACAAAGAGTTTCAAAGCTGCAAGCCCCACAACTTTAGTGGAACTGAGGGGCCAGTTGGTCTCACTAGGTGGTTTGAGAAATTAGAATTTGTGTTTCGAGTTAGTAACTGCTCAGAGGCGAACAAAAGCAAGTATGCTTCATGTACGCTGTCAGATGGCGCACTAACTTGGTGGAACACTCTGGCTCAAGCAAAGGGTATTGATGAGGCGTATGCCACTCCATGGGAAGAGTTTAAGGGGGCCATGATGTAGTGACCCGAACTTTTCCATGTTTATATATATATTAAATGAAATTGTTATTTACATGATTAAGTGTTTCCAACGTGTTAAGCAATCAAACTTGTTAAGACTTGATTAATTGAAATATGTTTCATATACACAATTGACCACCCAAGTTGACCGGTGATTCACGAACGTTAAAACTTGTAAAAACTATATGATGACATATATATGGTTATATATATAGTTAACATGATATTATGATAAGTAAACATATCATTAAGTATATTAATAATGAACCACATATGTAAAAACAAGACTACTAACTTAATGATTTTGAAACGAGACATATATGTAACGATTATCGTTGTAACGACATTTAATGTATATATATATATATATATATATATATATATATATATATATATATATATATATATATATATATATATATATATATATCATATTAAGAGATATTCGTACATCATAATATCATGATAATATAATAATTTAAAATCTCATTTGATATTATAAACATTGGGTTAACAACATTTAACAAGATCGTTAACCTAAAGGTTTCAAAACAACACTTACATGTAACGACTAACGATGACTTAACGACTCAGTTAAAATGTATTTACATGTAGTGTTTTAATATGTATTCATACACTTTTGAAAGACTTCAAGACACTTATCAAAATACTTCTACTTAACAAAAATGCTTACAATTACATCCTCGTTCAGTTTCATCAACAATTCTACTCGTATGCACCCGTATTCGTACTCGTACAATACACAGCTTTTAGATGTATGTACTATTGGTATATACACTTCAATGATCAGCTCTTAGCAGCCCATGTGAGTCATTTAACACATGTGGGAACCATCATTTGGCAACTAGCATGAAATATCTCATAAAATTACAAAAATATGAGTAATCATTTATGACTTATTTACATGAAAACAAAATTACATATCCTTTATATCTAATCCATACACCAACGACCAAAAACACCTACAAACACTTTCATTCTGCAATTTTCTTCATCTAATTGATCTCTCTCAAGTTCTATCTTCAAGTTCTAAGTGTTCTTCATAAATTCTACAAGTTCTAGTTTCATAAAATCAAGAATACTTCCAAGTTTGCTAGCTTACTTCCAATCTTGTAGAGTGATCATTCAACCTCAAGAAATCTTTCTTATTTACAGTAAGATATCTTTCTAATACAATGTAATACTCATATTTAAACTTCGATTCAATTTCTATAACTATAACAATCTTATTTCGAGTGAAAATCTTACTTGAACTGTTTTCGTGTCATGATTCTGCTTCAAGAACTTTCAAGCCATCCAAGGATCCTTTGAAGCTAGATCCATTTTTCTCATTTCCAGTAGCTTTATCCAGAAAACTTGAGGTAGTAATGATGTTCATAACATCATTCGATTCATACATATAAAGCTATCTTATTCGAAGGTTTAAACTTGTAATTACTAGAACATAGTTTAGTTAATTCTAAACTTGTTCGCAAACAAAAGTTAATCCTTATAAATTGACTTTTAAAATCAACTAAACACATGTTCTATATCAATATTATATGCTAACTTAATGATTTAAAACCTGGAAACACGAAAAACACCGTAAAACCAAATTTACGCCGTCGTAGTAACACCGCGGGCTTTTTTGGGTTAGTTAGTTAAAAACTATGATAAACTTATTTAAAAGTTGTTCTTCTGGGAAAATGATTTTTCTTATGAACATGAAACTATATCCAAAAATCATGGTTAAACTCAAAGTGGAAGTATGTTTTTCAAAATGGTCATCAAGACGTCGTTCTTTCGACTGAAATGACTACCTCTTACAAAAACGACTTGTAACTTATATTTCCGACTATAAACCTATACTTTTTCTGTTTAGATTCATAAAATAGAGTTCACTATGAAACCATAGCAATTTGATTCACTCAAAACGGATTTAAAACGAAGAAGTTATGGGTAAAACAAGATTGGATAATTTTTCTTGTTGCAGCTACGTGAAAATTGGTAACAAATCTATATTAATCATATCCTAGCTAACTTATATTGTATTATACATGTATTCTAATATATTATGTAATCTTGGGATACCATAGACACGTATGCAAATGTTTTGACATATCATATCGACCCATGTGTATATATTATTTGGAACAACCACAGACACTCTATATGCAGTAATGTGGGAGTTAGCTATACAGGGTTGAGGTTGATTCCAAAAATATATATACTTTGAGTTGTGATCTAACCTGAGACGTGTATACACTGGGTCGTGGATTGATTCAAGATAATATATATCAATTTTTTTCTGTACATCTAACGTTGGACAACTAGTTGTAGGTTACTAACGAGGACAGCTGACTTAATAAATTTAAAACATCAAAATGTATTAAAAGTGTTGTAAATATATTTTGAATATACTTTGATATATATGTACATATTTGTTATAGGTTCGTGAATCGACCAGTGGCCAAGTCTTACTTCTCGACGAAGTAAAAATCTGTGAAAGTGAGTTATAGTCCCACTTTTAAAAATCTAATATTTTTGGGATGAGAATACATGCAGGTTTTATAAATGATTTACAAAATAGACACAAGTACGTGAAACTACATTCTATGGTTGAATTATCGAAATCGAATATGCCCCTTTTTATTAAGTCTGGTAATCTAAGAATTAGGGAACAGACACCCTAATTGACGCGAATCCTAAAGATAGATATATTAGGCCTAACAAACCCCATCCAAAGTACCGGATGCTTTAGTACTTCGAAATTTATATCATATCCGAAGGGTGTCCCGGAATGATGGGGATATTCTTATATATGCATCTTGTTAATGTCGGTTACCAGGTGTTCACCATATGAATGATTTTTATCTCTATGTATGGGATGTATATTGAAATATGAAATCTTGTGGTCTATTGTTACGATTTGATATATATAGGTTAAACCTATAACTCACCAACATTTTTGTTGACGTTTAAAGCATGTTTATTCTCAGGTGAATATTAAGAGCTTCCGCTGTTGCATACTAAAATAAGGACAAGATTTGGAGTCCATGTTTGTATGATATTATGTAAAAACTGCATTCAAGAAACATATGTCGATGTAATATATTTCTATTGTAAACCATTATGTAATGGTCGTGTGTAAACAGTATATTTTAGATTATCATTATTTGATAATCTACGTAATGCTTTTGAAACCTTTATTGATAAAATAAAGGTTATGGTTGTTTTAAAAATGAATGCAGTCTTTGAAAAACGTCTCATATAGAGGTCAAAACCTCGCAACGAAATCAATTAATATGGAACGTTTTTAATCAATAAGAACGGGACATTTCAGTTGGTATCCGAGCGTTGGTCTTAGAGAACCAGAATTTTGCATTAGTGTGTCTTATCGAGTTTGTTAGGATGCATTAGTGAGTCTGGACTTCGACCGTGTTTACTTGAAAAATGATTGCTTAACAAATTTTGTTGGAAACTATATATTTTTAACATGTGAATATTATGTGATATATTAATCTCTTAACGCGTTTGATATTATGTGATAGATGTCTGCCTCTAGGACAAGTCCCATTGACTCACCTAATAATAATGAAGAGTCAAATGTAAATTGGAATGATTCGTGGACTGATTCACAAGTTCCCGAAGAGGAACCGGAAGAAGAGTCGGAACCGGAAGAAGAATCGGAACCGGAAGAAGAATCGGAACCGGAAGAAGAAATAGAACCAGTGGGGAAAATAATAAAATGGTTAAGTAGAAGAAAATCCTCAACCAACCGACCAAAGTTAATTATGGTCAATGGTGTTTCCGCCAAGGAAGCAAAGTATTGGGAGGATTACCAATTCTCCGATGAATCGGATCCCGACAAGGATTCCGATGATGTTATAGAAATTACCCCAACACAATTTAATAAGGCAAAAGAGAACAATAAGGGAAAGGGCATAAAAATAGAGAAATTTGATTCCAAACCCGATGCACTTTATATGTATCGTCAACACCCGTATTTCTTAAGTTGTGACAATAACCCGGGAACCTCTAAACCACCAGGTTTTTCTAAACCAATGTGGAAAACGACGGCTCGTATTAGGGGAACATCATATATCCCTAGAAACTTGGCAAAACGAACCAAAACCGAAGAAGAAGAAACGAGCGAGTCGGAATAAGATAGTTGTATTCGTGTGGTGTAATATATATAATATAGTGTGCTTATGCTTTATGATATATGTAAAAATTGCTTGTATTAATAAGTATTTTTTTTATGAATCTAACTCTTGTCTATTTTACAGTATAAAAATACAAAATGGATAGACAACCCAATATTTTAAGAGATCTACCCCGAGACATGATTGATGAAATCTTGTCTAGAGTCGGTCAAAATTCCTCGGCACAACTATTTAAGGCGAGATCAGTTTGTAAGACATTCGAAGAACGTTCCAAGAATGCCTTGATTTATAAAAGGCTTTCGTTCGAAAGATGGGGGATATCACATTGGGAAATCCATAAGTTACGATGTGTTTACTTTGACGCATATATTGCGGGGAACCCAAATGCTATTTTACGCAACGGGTTAAGAAATTATTTTGACTCAATATATTCGAATATAGGACTTCGTGATTTAGAAAAAGCGGCTAACATGCAACATAAAGAAGCATGTTATGCTTACGGGTTAGTAATGTTCGCTTCTCATCAAAGTGAGAACAAGAGCATCGGGCTACAACTATTAAACAAAACGTTCCCACAAGTGACTGAGTCGGTAATTGGGGTAAGAAATGAGGTTTTTAGGTTATTACGAGACTGTTGGTCATTACGTAACCTTCATCCATTTGACGACGTTACAACACATTGTCTTACTATCGGTCACAACTGTTATGTTCCACAAAACCAAGGATGGGAAGTGATATTAGTAAAACCAGAATGCATGACTTGTTTCTGGACGTATGAATTACGTGTCTTTATTGCCTTTGCTGAACGCCTTATTTATTAACTAGAATTATCTTCGCAACTACTTTGTATCAAAGTTTTATGTGCTATATTTCATGCTATATGTAAAAAAAAGCGGTATTGTAAGTTTGCAAGTTATTGTATAAAGGTTTGAATTTGATATATTTTTTTTTTTGTGATTAGTTTTTCATATAGAATTGTAGTAGTTGAAATGGTATGTTAGCTACTAAGTATGAACTTAACGGGTAGGTATTACCCGAATTAAAGAGTATAAAACGCTAATATGAAGAAAGAGCTTTTATAAATAAGTTCATATTACGCTACGAAATACTACTGACTACTCTTGATATTCTATATGATTAACTCGTTTCATTTGACTATTTTGAAGGAAATGGCACCGACTACTCGACACACCTTGAATATGAGTGAAGAGGAATTTCGTGCCTTTCTTGCTTCAAACATAGCCGCAGTACAGGATGCGCTACATACCAACAATAACCTTGGATCTAGCAGTACAGGAAATCGTGTAGGATGCACCTACAAAGAATTCACAGCCTGCAAACCTTTGGAATTTGATGGAACCGAAGGACCGATCGGATTGAAATGGTGGACCGAAAAGGTCGAATCGGTGTTTGCCATAAGTAAGTGTACTGAAGAGGACAAAGTGAAGTACGCTACGCATACCTTCACAGGTTCTGCGTTAACATGGTGGAATACCTATCTAGAGCAAGTGGGACACGCACTACCGTGGTCAGCATTCAAGTACTTGATGAACGAGAAGTACCGTCCCAGAACCGAGGTCAATAAGCTCAAGACAGAACTTAGAGGGTTGCGAACCCAAGGATTTGATATTACCACATACGAAAGATGATTCACAGAATTATGCCTATTGTGTCCGGGAGCGTTCGAAGATGAGGAAGAGAAGATCGACGCGTTTGTGAAAGGATTACCTGAAAGAATCCAAGAAGATATAAGTTCACACGAGCCCGCCTCCATACAACAGGCATGTAGAATGGCTCACAAACTAGTGAACCAGATTGAAGAAAGAATTAAAGAACAGACTGCTAAAGAGGCCAATGTGAAGCAAGTCAAAAGAAAGTGGGAGGAAAACGGTGATAAGAATCACCAATACAACAACAACAACATCAATTACAACAATAATCGCAACAACTATCCCAACAATCGTAACATCAATCGCAACTACAACAAACGGCCCAACAACAACAACAACAACAACTACAGTAACTACAACAATCATCCCAACAACAATAATAACCGCAACAACAACAACAATCAGAAGCAGCTATGCCAAAGGTGTGAAAAGTATCACTCGGGATTCTGCACCAAATTTTGCAACAAGTGTAAAATAAATGGTCATAGCGCGGTGAAGTGTGAGGTCTACGGACCAGGGGTTAACAGAACGAAAGGAACAAATGGTGTCGGAACGAGTAATGGCGGAGCAAGTAGTGTCGGAGCAAGTTATGCCAATGTAGTTTGTTATAAATGTGAAAAACCGGGCCACATTATTAGAAATTGCCCGAACCAGGAGAACACGAATGGACAAGGCCATGGAAGAGTTTTCAATATTAATGCGGCAGAGGCACAGGAAGACCCGGAGATTGTTACGGGTACGTTTCTTATTGACAATAAATATGCTTACGTTTTATTTGATTCGGGTGCGGATAGAAGCTATATGAGTAGAGATTTTTGTGCTAAATTAAGTTGTCCATTGACGCCTTTGGATAGTAAATTTTTACTCGAATTAGCAAATGGTAAATTAATTTCAGCAGATAATATATGTCGGAATCGAGAAATTAAACTGGTTAGTGAAACATTTAAGATTGACTTGATACCAGTAGAGTTAGGGAGTTTTGATGTAATAATCGGTATGGACTGGTTGAAAGAAGTGAAAGCAGAGATCGTTTATTACAAAAATGCAATTCGCATTATACGAGAAAAAGGAAAACCCTTAATGGCGTACGGAGAAAAGGGCAACACGAAGCTACATCTTATTAGTAATTTGAAGGCACAAAAACTAATAAGGAAAGGTTGCTATGCTGTTCTAGCACACATCGAGAAAGTACAAACTGAAGAAAAGAGCATCAATGATGTTCCCGTCGCAAAAGAATTTCCCGATGTATTTCCGAAAGAATTACCGGGATTACCCCCACATCGATCCGTTGAATTTCAAATAGATCTTGTACCAGGAGCTGCACCAATAGCTCGTGCTCCTTACAGACTCGCACCCAACGAGATGAAAGAACTGCAAAGCCAATTACAAGAACTTTTAGAGCGTGGTTTCATTCGACCAAACACATCACCGTGGGGAGCTCCTGTTTTGTTTGTCAAGAAGAAAGATGGTACATTCAGGTTGTGTATCGACTACCGAGAATTGAACAAACTTACCATCAAGAACTGCTACCCACTACCGAGAATCGACGACTTATTTGATCAACTACAAGGCTCGTCTGTTTATTCAAAGATTGACTTACGTTCCGGGTATCATCAAATGCGGGTGAAAGAAGATGATATTCCAAAGACTGCTTTCAGAACACATTACGGTCATTACAAGTTTATGGTTATGCCGTTTGGTTTAACTAATGCGCCAGCTGTGTTCATGGACCTTATGAACCGAGTGTGTGGACCATACCTTGACAAGTTTGTCATTGTTTTCATTGATGACATACTTATTTACTCAAAGAATGACCAAGAACACGGTGAACATTTGAGAAAGGTGTTAGAAGTATTGAGGAAGGAAGAATTGTACGCTAAGTTTTCAAAGTGTGCATTTTGGTTGGAAGAAGTTCAATTCCTCGGTCACATAGAGAACAAAGAAGGTATTAAGGTGGATCCGGCAAAGATAGAAACTGTTGAAAAGTGGGAAACCCCGAAAACTCCGAAACACATACGCCAGTTTTTAGGACTAGCTGGTTACTACAGAAGGTTCATCCAAGACTTTTCCAGAATAACAAAACCCTTGCCTGCATTAACGCATAAAGGGTAGAAATTTGAATGGAAGGATGAACAAGAGAAAGCGTTTCAGTTATTGAAGAAAAAGCTAATTACGGCACCTATATTGTCATTGCCTGAAGGGAATGATGATTTTGTGATTTATTGTGATGCATCAAAGCAAGGTCTCGGTTGTGTATTAATGCAACGAACGAAGGCGATTGCTTATGCGTCTAGACAATTGAAGATTCACGAATAAAATTATACGACGCATGATTTGGAATTAGGCGCGGTTGTTTTTGCATTAAAGACTTGGAGGCACTACTTATATGGGGTCAAAAGTTGTAACAGACTCGTCCCACATCGGTGGGAGAGGAAAACAAAGCACTCCTTATAAGGGTGTGGATACGTCCAAAGCAGACAATATCATACTACGGGCTGATGGTGATGTTACTAAAGTATTATATATACCGACCACAAAAGTCTTCAACACATATTTAATCAGAAACAACTGAATATGAGGCAGCGTAGGTGGATTGAATTGTTAAATGATTACGACTTTGAGATTCGTTACCACCCGGGGAAGGCAAATGTGGTAGCCGACGCCTTGAGCAGGAAGGACAGAGAACCCATTCGAGTAAAATCTATGAATATAATGATTCACAATAACCTTACTACTCAAATAAAGGAGGCGCAACAAGGAGTTTTAAAAGAGGGAAATTTAAAGGATGAAATACCCAAAGGATCAGAGAAGCATCTTAATATTCGGGAAGACGGAACCCGGTATAGGGCTGAAAGGATTTGGGTACCAAAATTTGGAGATATGAGAGAAATGGTACTTAGAGAAGCTCATAAAACCAGATACTCAATACATCCTGGAACGCGGAAGATGTACAAGGATCTCAAGAAACATTTTTTGGTGGCCGGGTATGAAAGCCGATGTTGCTAAATACGTAGGAGAATGTTTGACGCGTTCTAAGGTCAAAGCTGAGCATCAAAAACCATCAGGTCTACTTCAACAAACCGAAATCCCGGAATGGAAATGGGAAAACATTACCATGGATTTCATCGCTAAATTGCCAAGGACTGCAAGTGGTTTTGATACTATTTGGGTAATAGTTGATCGTCTCACTAAATCAGCACACTTTCTGCCAATAAGAGAAGATGACAAGATGGAGAAGTTAGCACGACTGTATTTGAAGGAAGTCGTCTCCAGACATGGAATACCAATCTCTATTATCTCTGATAGGGATGGCAGATTTATTTCAAGATTCTGGCAGACATTACAGCAAGCATTAGGAACTCGTCTAGACATGAGTACTGCCTATTATCCACAAACTGATGGGCAGAACAAAAGGACGATACAAACACTTGAAGACATGCTACGAGCATGTGTTATTGATTTCGGAAACAGTTGGGATCGACATCTACCGTTAGCAGAATTTTCCTACAACAACAGCTACCATTCAAGCATTGAGATGGCGCCGTTTGAAGCACTTTATGGTAGAAAGTGCAGGTCTCTGATTTGTTGGAGTGAAGTGGGGGATAGACAGATTACGGGTCCGGAGATAACACAAGAAACTACCGAGAAGATCATCCAAATTCAACAACGGTTGAAAACCGCCCAAAGTCGACAAAAGAGCTACGCTGACATTAAAAGAAAAGATATAGAATTTGAAATTGGAGAGATGGTCATGCTTAAAGTTCCACCTTGGAAAGGCGTTGTTCGATTTGGTAAACGAGGGAAATTAAATCCAAGGTATATCGGACCATTCAAGATTATTGATCGTGTCAGACCAGTAGCTTACCGACTTGAGTTACCTCAACAACTCGCGGCTGTACATAACACTTTCCACATCTCGAATTTGAAGAAATGTTTTGCTAAAGAAGATCTCACTATTCCATTAGATGAAATCCAAATCAACGAAAAACTTCAATTCATCGAAGAACCCGTCGAAATAATGGATCGTGAGGTTAAAAGACTTAAGCAAAACAAGATACCAATTGTTAAGGTTCGATGGAATGCTCGTAGAGGACCCGAGTTCACCTAGGAATGAGAAGATCAGATGAAGAAGAAATACCCGCATTTATTTCCAGAAGATACGTCAACACCTCCAACTGCTTAAAATTTCGGGACGAAATTTATTTAACTGGTAGGTACTGTAGTGACCCGAACTTTTCCATGTTTATATATATATTAAATGAAATTGTTATTTACATGATTAAGTGTTTCCAATATGTTAAGCAATCAAACTTGTTAAGACTTGATTAATTGAAATATGTTTCATATAGACAATTGACCACCCAAGTTGACCGGTGATTCACGAACGTTAAAACTTGTAAAAACTATATGATGACATATATATGGTTATATATATAATTAACATGATATTATGATAAGTAAACATATCATTAAGTATATTAATAATGAACTACATATGTAAAAACAAGACTACTAACTTAATGATTTTGAAACGAGACATATATGTAACGATTATCGTTGTAACGACATTTAATGTATATATTAAGAGATATTCGTACATCATAATATCATGATAATATAATAATTTAAAATCTCATTTGATATTATAAACATTGGGTTAACAACATTTAACAAGATCGTTTACCTAAAAGTTTCAAAACAACACTTACATGTAACGACTAACGATGACTTAACGACTCAGTTAAAATGTATATACATGTAGTGTTTTAATATGTATTCATACACTTTTTAAAGACTTCAAGACACTTATCAAAATACTTCTACTTAACAAAAATGCTTACAATTACATCCTCGTTCAGTTTCATCAACAATTCTACTCGTATGCACCCGTATTCGTACTCGTACAATACACAGCTTTTAGATGTATGTACTATTGGTATATACACTCCAATGATCAGATCTTAGCAGCCCATGTGAGTCACTTAACACATGTGGGAACCATCATTTGGCAACTAGCATGAAATATCTCATAAAATTACAAAAATATGAGTAATCATTCATGGTTTATTTACATGAAAACAAAATTACATATCCTTTATATCTAATCCATACACCAACGACCAAAAATACCTACAAACACTTTCATTCTTCAATTTTCTTCATCTAATTGATCTCTCTCAAGTTTTATCTTCAAGTTCTAAGTCTTCTTCATAAATTCTACAAGTTCTAGTTTCATAAAATCAAGAATACTTCCAAGTTTGCTAGCTTACTTCCAATCTTGTAGAGTGATCATCCAACATCAAGAAATCTTTCTTATTTACACTAAGATATCTTTCTAATACAAGGTAATACTCATATTCAAAATTTGATTCAATTTCTATAACTATAACAATCTTATTTTGAGTGAAAATCTTACTTGAACTGTTTTCGTGTCATGATTCTGCTTCAAGAACTTTCAAGCCATCCAAGAATCCTTTGAAGCTAGATCCATTTTTCTTATTTCCAGTAGCTTTATCCAGAAAACTTGAGGTAGTAATGATGTTCATAACATCATTCGATTCATACATATAAAGCTATCTTATTCGAAGGTTTAAACTTGTAATCACTAGAACATAGTTTAGTTAATTCTAAACTTGTTCGCAAACAAAAGTTAATCCTTCTAACTTGACTTTTAAAATCAACTAAACACATGTTCTATATCTATATGATATGCTAACTTAATGATTTAAAACCTGGAAACACGAAAAACACCGTAAAACCAGATTTACGCCGTCGTAGTAACACCACGGGCTGTTTTGGGTTAGTTAGTTAAAAACTATGATAAACTTTGATTTAAAAGTTGTTCTTCTGGAAAAATGATTTTTCTTATGAACATGAAACTATATCCAAAAATCATGGTTAAACTCAAAGTGGATGTATGTTTTTCAAAATGGTCATCAAGACGTCGTTCTTTCGACTGAAATGACTACCTCTTACAAAAATAACTTGTAACTTATATTTCTGACTATAAACCTATACTTTTTCTGTTTAGATTCATAAAATAGAGTTCAATATGAAACCATAGCAATTTGATTCACTCAAAATGGATTTAAAACGAAGAAGTTATGGGTAAAACAAGATTGGATAATTTTTCTTGTTGTAGCTACGTGAAAATTGGTAACAAATCTATATTAATCATATCCTAGCTAACTTATATTGTATTATACATGTATTCTAATATATTATGTAATCTTGGGATACCATAGACACGTATGCAAATGCTTTGACATATCATATTTATCCATGTGTATATATTATTTGGAACAACCACAGACACTATATATGCAGTAATGTGGGAGTTAGCTATACAGGATTGAGGTTGATTCCAAAAATATATATACTTTGAGTTGTGATCTAGCCTGAGACTTGTATACACTGGAACATGGATTGATTCAAGATAATATATATCAATTTTTTTTTCTGTACATCTAACGTTGGACAACTAGTTGTAGGTTACTAACGAGGACAACTGACTTAATAAACTTAAAACATCAAAATGTATTAAAAGTATTGTAAATATATTTTGAATATACTTTGATATATATGTACATATTTGTTATAGGTTCGAGAATCGACCAGTGGCCAAGTCTTACTTCCCGACGAAGTAAAAATCTGTGAAAGTGAGTTATAGTCCCACTTTTAAAAATCTAATATTTTTGGGATGAGAATACATGCAGGTTTTATAAATGATTTACAAAATAGACACAAGTACGTGAAACTACATTCTATGGTTGAATTATCGAAATCGAATATGCCCCTTTTTATTAAGTCTGGTAATCTAAGAATTAGGGAACAGACACCCTAATTGACGCGAATCCTAAAGATAGATATATTGGGCCTAACAAACCTCATCCAAAGTACCAGATGCTTTAGTACTTCGAAATTTATATCATATCTGAAGGGTGTCCCAGAATGATGGGGATATTCTTATATATACATCTTGTTAATGTCGGTTACCAGGTGTTCACCATATGAATGATTTTTATCTCTATGTATGGGATGTATATTGAAATATGAAATCTTGTGGTCTATTGTTACGATTTGATATATATAGGTTAAACCTATAACACACCAACATTTTTGTTGACTTTTAAAGCATGTTTATTCTCAGGTGAATATTAAGAGCTTCCGCTGTTGCATACTAAAATAAGGACAAGATTTGGAGTCCATGTTTGTATGATATTATGTAAAAACTGCATTCAAGAAACATATGTCGATGTAATATATTTCTATTGTAAATCATTATGTAATGGTCGTGTATAAACAGTATATTTTAGATTATCATTATTTTATAATCTACGTAATGCTTTTGAAGCCTTTATTTATAAAATAAAGGTTATGGTTGTTTTAAAAATGAATGCAGTCTTTGAAAAACGTCTCATATAGAGGTCAAAACCTCGCAACGAAATCAATTAATATGGAACGTTTTTAATCAATAAGAACGGGACATTTCACATGATTGAGGAGTATTGCCCTAGGAAAGAGATCCATAAAATGGAGATTGAGTTTATGCAGTTGAAGGTTGTGGGAAACGATCTCGATGGTTACAACTGTAGGTATCTAGTATTAGCCCTGATGTGTCCTACCATGGTTACCCCGGAGTTTAAGCGTATGGAAAGGTACTTGTGGGGACTTCATAAGTCCATTAAGGGAAATGTCACCTCGTCTAAGCCACCCAACGTCCCAGAAGCTATGCGCATGGCGCATACCCTTATGAATCAAATTATCAACGATGAACCGGAAAAGGCTAAGTCCGAAGCGGGTAGTAGTGATAAGCGTAAGTGGGATAACAACAAGGGGAGAGCCTATGATCAAACCCCCGCCAAGAGGCACAACGATGGAAGGAACCCCAATCCGAACACCAACTCGAACCCCAACTACAAGGGTACCCTACCGCAGTGCAATAGGTGCTACAAGCACCATACTAGGTATTGTAACGTTGTTTGTGAAAAGTGCAAAAGGACCGTGCATATTGGCAAGGACTGCAAGATCACCACCATGACAGGGAAGCTGAACCCCAATGGACCGAGAAAGTGTTATGAATGCGGACAGACGGGCCACTTCAGAAATGAGTGTCCCAACAAGAAAAAGGACGGCGGACCACCGCGTGGACGAGCTTTCAATGTAAATGCAAGGGATGCTCGTGAGAACCCCGACTTGGTGACAGGTATATTCACTATCAACAATCTAATAGCTTCTGTCCTATTTGATACTGGTGCCGATAGAAGTTATGTATATAGAAATTTTTGATCTAAGATAAATTGGTCGTTAGTTCTTTTAAAGGAAAGTATGCTTGTAGAGGTAGCCAATGGAAAACTTGAGAAAGTTGACCAAGTTAGCCGAGGAGCTATTATCAACATAGCTGGTGTGGATTTCGAGATTGACTTGATACCCATTAAGTTGGGAAGCTTTGACATTATAGTCGGTATGGATTGGTTGATCAAGATAAGGGCCGACATTATTTGTGGAGTTAAAGCTCTTCGTATACCACACGGAGATGGTGAGCCACTGACTATTTACGAAGAGAGTTGTAGCTCGAAACTGAATCTCATTAGTTGCATGAAAGCGCAAAAGATCATGAAGAAAGGATGTCTTGCTGTTTTAGCACATGTGAAAGCATTATAAACCGAGGTGAAGAGCGTGGAGGACGTACGAATTGTGAACGAATTTTCCGATGTCTTTCCGAAAGAATTGCCTGGATTACCGCCACCGAGAGCAGTAGAATTTCAGATCGATTTAGTGCCAGGAGCTGCACCTGTAGCTCGCGCACCTTATCGACTCGCGCCTTCCGAAATGCAAGAGTTGCAGAGTCAATTACAGGAACTGCTAGACCGTGGATTTATCCAACCAAGTTTCTTGCCTTGGGGCGCACCTGTTTTGTTTGTGAAGAAGAAGGATGGATCCTTCCGCATGTGTATCGACTACCGTGAACTCAACAAATTGACGATTAAGAATCGGTATCCTCTTCCCCGAATTGACGATATTTTTGATCAACTGCAAGGATTGAGCGTTTACTCTAAGATCGATTTGCGATCAAGCTATCACCAGTTGAGGGTGAAAGAGAGCGATGTGATGAAAACTGCATTCAGGACTCGCTATATGGTCATTATGAGTTTCTCGTAATGCCATTTGGTTTAACCAACGCACCTGCCGTGTTTATGGATCTCATGAATCGTGTCTGCAAGCCATACCTGGATAAGTTCATTATCGTCTTCATAGATGATATCCTCATCTACTCTAAAAGCGAAGAAGAACATGAGCAACATCTTCGTCTAGTGTTGGAACTCTTGAGACAAGAGCAACTTTACGCCAAATTCTCCAAGTGAGAGTTTTGGTTAAAGGAAGTCCAATTTTTGGGTCACGTTGTGAGTGATCAAGGTATCAAGGTTGATCCCGCAATGATCGAATCTATCAGCAAGTGGGAAACCCCCACTATTCCGACGCACATTCGCCAATTTTTAGGTTTCGCCGGTTACTACCGAAGATTTATTGAAGGTTTCTCTCTGATTGCGCGTCCTTTGATCGCGCTGACTCACAAAGGGAAGAAGTTCATTTGGGAACCAGAACAGGAATCTGCATTTCAAACTTTGAAAAAGAAGTTAACCACCGCACCTATCTTATCACTTCCTGAGGGCAGTGACGATTTCGTCGTTTATTGCAATGCTTCGAAAAGTGGTTTTGGTTGTGTACAGATGCAACGAACAAAGGTTATCGCTTACACCTCTCGTCAACTGAAGATTCATGAGCGGAATTACACAACGCACGATCTCGAGCTTAGAGCCGTTGTCTTTGCATTAAAACTGTGGAGACACTATCTTTATGGAACTAAGAGCACTATTTTCACCGATCATAAAAGCCTCCAACACATCTTCGATCAGAATCAACTGAATATGAGACAGCGTCGATGGATCGAGATGCTAAATGACTATGATTGTGAACTTCGTTATCACCCTGGCAAGGCCAATGTTGTAGCTGACGTGTTGAGCCGAAAGGAGACAATGGCACCTCTTCGTGTTCGGGCACTGAACATCACCATTCATTCAAACCTCAATAGCCAGATTCGAGCAGCCCAAGATAAGGCTCTCAAGGAGGAGAATATATCTCATGAATACTTGAACATTCTCGTCTCTCGATTCGAGGTTAAGGAAACTGGACTTCGATGCTATGCCGGAAGAATCTGGGTACCCCGTTATGGAGATCTACGAAACCTTATACTTGATGAAGCCCACAAGTCGAGATATTCGATTCATCCCGGAGCGGGCAAAATATACCACGATCTTAAGGAACAATATTGGTGGCCTAATCTTAAGAAGGACGTCGCAACTTATGTCGGTAAGTGTTTGACTTGTTCGAAAGTTAAGGCCGAACATCAAAGACCTTCTGGATTACTTCAACAACCGGAAATCCCGCAATGGAAGTGGGAAAGGATAACCATGGACTTCATTACAAAGCTACCAAGAACGGTGGGCGGATACGATACCATTTGGGTTATCGTTGACCGTTTTACTAAATCTGCGCACTTTTTAGCCATGAAGGAGACGGATACGATGAAGAGACTCGCTCAACTATACATAAAAAAGGTTGTATCTCGTCATGGTGTACCCTTATCGATCATCTCAGATCGCGATCCCCGTTTTGATTCCAGATTTTGGCATTCTTTACAAGAAGCCTTGGGAACCCGTCTCGACATGAGTACTGCGTATCACTCACAGACCGACGGAAAAACCGAACGCACGATTCAGACTTTGGAGGACATGTTGCGTGCATGTGTCATTGATTTTGGAAAGGCCTGGGAAAGGCATTTACCGCTAGCCGAATTCTCTTACAACAACAGTTATAATTCGAGTATTAATGCCGCACCTTTTGAAGCGTTGTATGGCCGCAAGTGCTGATCTCCTATTTGTTGGGCCGAATTAGGCGAAACGCAAATCACCGGACCCGAGATAGTCCATGAAACTACTGAGAAGATTGTCCAAATTCAAGCGAGACTCAAGACGGCCCGTGATCGTCAAAAGAGTTATGCCGACCTTAAACGTAAGGACTTCGAATTCAACGTGGGTGACCGTGTAATGTTAAAGGTCGCGCCTTGGAAAGGTGTGATCCGTTTTGGAAAACGCGGAAAGTTAAACACGCGATACATTGGTCCTTTTGAAATCTTGGAGCGTGTTGGACCCGTTGCTTACCGTTTGGACCTTCCGACTCAAATGAGCTCAGTTCATCCTCCCTTTCATGTATCGAATTTGAAGAAGTGTCTTGCTGAACCGGAACATGTCATACCATCGGAGGAACTTACGATTGACGACAAACTCCACTTCGTGGAAGAGCCTGTTGAAATTATGGACCGTGAGGTCAAAACTTTGAAAGACAACAAGATTCCGATCGTCTGAGTACGATGGAATGCCAAACGAGGACCTGAGTTTACCTAGGAGCGAGAGGATCAAATGATGTAGAAGTATCCTCACCTTTTCCCGACTCCTCCATCTACCTCAGCTTAAAATTTCGGGATGAAATTTTCTTTAACAGGTGGGTAATGTAACGACCCTGGATTTTCCAACGTTTTATTATTAATAATTTATTATTAATGCTTGCGTTTTAATAAACGTGTTCTTATACGTGTTACTTGCTACCGTATTTAACTTTTCATGGTCTGACTTGTCTTTGTGACGCACGTACTTTTCACGAATAATATTTTCGAATATTATTTACATTCATGATTAATTATTATTAGTCATTTTAATTAACTAAGGTTACTAGTTAATTACTTGGGCTTTATTTGATTAATTGCATACTTACTTGGACTTGGGCTTTTATTATTGGAAATGGACTTGGAAGCCCACCCTACACACTTAATGGACTAAGTTAGCCCATTATTATGTAAGTATTACATTAAGATACAACTAGATTAATTAACTTAGTGAGGAATCTAGTTACATGCATACTTACACTCCTTTTTCCCACACCATTTAGCTTTAATACCATTATAAGCATACACCATTCTCCCATGTTGAAAGAGCATTTGATTCCTTCCACTCTTGGCCATGAAACCATCGGCCTTAGTGGCCTTGGAGGGTGGTTTTGTTTTCAAATTTTGGTTACTTATTCACTTATACTCTTTCATTTTTACACACACTTCATTTCATACTTTCATTTCTCTCTCATTTGCTCTCTACTTTGTAAGTAACAAAGCTTGATTTTTCTTTCTTTTTCTTGTGAAAACCGAAACCATAAACCTTCATCATCATCATTCTTACTTGTTTATGTTACTTGTTCTTTGTTATAGTTTACTTACTTGTTGTTTGTAGTTGTTTACTTAATAGTTGTAAGAATCAAACTTCCTAGTTTATTCTTCATATTATCTTGTATTACAAGAACAAACAAGAACCTAAACTTTCTAGTTTATGGTTCTACATTTAATATTTTAAAAGAATTAAAGTTCATAAGTTTCATTATCATACTTGTGTTCATGTTTGTAGACTTAAATCCTAAGATTCAAACTTTGATTTGAATCTTCCTAAGTATGAAACAAAACAGGAACATAATACTTGTACTTTAGTTTATTTCCTTCTTTTGTAAGTACTTTAAAGTTTGTGATATTGTTATTTTGATCAAGTGTTACTAGTTAATCTTGATCTCACTTTTCTTGAACCAAAGTTAACTTTGTATGCTCAAGAACATGGAAGTATAACTTTCTAGTTATAACTTCATATACTTGTATTGGATCT
The DNA here is from genome assembly GCF_046630445.1 of Rutidosis leptorrhynchoides. Lineage (NCBI taxonomy): Eukaryota > Viridiplantae > Streptophyta > Magnoliopsida > Asterales > Asteraceae > Rutidosis > Rutidosis leptorrhynchoides. The sequence goes on along the minus strand of NC_092333.1, from coordinate 108,930,432 downwards.
AAGTTTCTATAGCTTATGGTCTTCTAATTTTGTTGTAAATAAGAGCTTACAAGCTTACATACATTTTTCAAGTTGAAAATCTAAGTTTCATAACTTATGGTTTCATTAAAGTGAAGATCCAAGTCTTATAACTTAGGATCTAACTTAAGAACACTAGATCTAGACTTTCTAGTCTAGGATCTTTAAGATCTAGCTAGTCTAGGATCTTTAAGATCTAGCTAAGATCTAAGTTCTACAACTAATGATCTTGATTATTTAGTTTACTTTCAAGTTTATAGCTTAATATTACTTTTGTAACTCATGTATGTGTCGGATCTAAGATCTTGATGTAACTTTGGTTCATCAAACTACATACAACTCTTAAGTGAGTTGTGCAACATCTTAGACTTACACTAGTGTTATGATGGTCAAAACTTGGTTAAGATGATGCAAACCCATCAAAGAGTTGTACACTTGAAGCTATACGTATCAAGGATGAGAACCGTGATAAGCATCAAGCACCGAGAACCCACCCGAACACCTTTCTTACTGTTTTATGGAACTGATCAAACTACCTGGGCTACTGTAAAGTTTATTTTCAGTTAGTTCGGTTCGATTAGATGATTTTCCATTTAGACCTCGTCTTAATCCGAGTTACGGTTTAGGATCTATGGCCCCCCGAAAGTCACTACACCCTATTAACGTTGTGCTGAAATTTCTGACCTACTCGCACTTAAACCGTCACCACGGTCAAACAAAGACGAGTTTGGTTCTGGAAATTGGTCAGGGCCTAGGGGACTCATATACGGAGCCATGGCCACTGGTCTCACCTCATTTCAGTTTGTATATAGGTCGTAGTGACTGAAAGAAGTCAGCCCTTGTTTCAAACCCTAGTCTTGACTTAAAACTTACTTTACACTTTTTGTTTAATGATGAATGATGATGGTACTTAAGACCTAATTTACATACATTTAAACCTTTGGGAACGATTTACTGACTTAGTAACTTTTGACTTAGGTTGAGGACCTTCCGGACCAAACTATTTGCTTACTATTCCTGCGTATCGACTTTTACTACATTCCACTGTGAGTTATAGCATCCCTTTTTACTTTAACTATTTTGGGAACTGAGAATACATGCGCATTTTATATTTTACATACTAGGCACGAGTACTTAAACTTTATATATGTGTGGGTTATACAACGGCATAAACTTTCCCCTTAGCTCGGTAACGTTTAGTCATTGGTCTTTGAACCGGTGAACGCGAATCTTAGATATGGATCCATAGGGTTTGACATCCCCACTCGGGCTAGTAGCGCTAGCATTTAACGGGTGTTTAATACTTCGTAAACATACGCACTCGCCAAGTGTACTTTTAGGGGGTGATAAACGTTAAGTTAGTTACCAAGTGCCCACGGTTATACATATACTTTTCATACTGTTTTGAAACGCTGTTGAAGCACTGAAATCTCGTGGCCTACCTTACATTACTGTTATACTTAAACTATAGCTCACCAAGCTTGGTGTTGATGTTTTTAAGCATGTTTTTCTCAGGTGCTTAAGGTTTGCTTGCTTCCGCTGTTGTACTAGTCATGCCTTGTAGACTCCTGCTGCGCTTATTAGAGATGTCATCGCATGAAACATTTTATCTTGCATTCATACTTTATTACTTTTGAACAATGTATTTGTAACGACCTATGGGTCACGTACTATTATTTTTGCTTGCTTTTCGTTGAAGCATACTTTCGGATGTTAAACATTTGACGTTGGTTAAAACGTCACCTTTTATCATGAATGCAAACTCTTTTTGAAACAACATATAGTATTTGACCTTGTAATGATCCTGTTGTTGATGATTCGTACACGATGGTTTTGTACGGGGCATCACAGTTAGCCTTGTAAGAAATGCAAGCCATATAATGAATGCATGTTTAGGGATAGCCTGAGGAAACCAAATAAGATGATGCCAATGCACCACTGAATTACAAACTCTAAGATCATTCCATACTTGACTGGTTTTATAAGGGATAGTCTTTCCAGTATTTGTGATCCATCCGATCAGCATCTTCATGAATATGAACTTTAATTCTCTCTCAATTCCATTAGATACTTCCAACCCCAGCTATCACTTTGTTTACATTCCACATCCCATATAGAATTCCCTTTAAGCTTAACAATATTAACCCAATTAAACCATAAGGAGTTTTTCCTCTCAACTAGCTTCCATAACTGTTTAATAAGAAATATATTATTCCACTCCTTTAAAGACTTCAAGCCTAAACCCCCTTGATTCTTAGGAGTGCAGACCACTTTTCATGCAACCTTTGCTTTTCCTTTAGAATTATCACTTTGACTCCATAGAAAGCCTTTAAGAATCCTTTCAATATCATTTACAACGGTTAGAGGGAGCTTGTACACAGAAGCCCAATAAATATGCATTGATGACAACACTGAAGCAATAAGGTTTCACCCCATCTGATCGTACGAACCAAAACAAGGTTTGTTTGACCTTGTCGTTACCGAATATTTTTTTGATCGAGAGAGCTCTTTTATGTACCCAAGAAATGGCATTGCACGACTTCAAGTGAGTCCAAACGATCCAACTTTAACTGTTAATTTGATAATGAACTCGGAGAAAGTCATCGCACAAGTTCAAACTCGAGTTTACACGATGTGTTCGGACTTTTGAGGTTTTGTTGACAACCTGCATGTGTGTCACATGTTACACGTGTGTTTGATCTTTGTAGATTGTGTTCAAACTTAGGAGTTAATACGAGGTAGAACAAATCGTGTTCGAGCTCGTGCACCGAGTTCGTAAACAAAATTACCGGTTACCATTGGGATCGCTTAGACTCACTTGAAGACGAGTTCGAACAAATCGTGTTCAAACTCAAGCTATGCCGTTGACCGTGGCCGTATTTTCTGATCATTGTTGAAGAAAATGGCGAAAAGTAAGTCACGGCGAGTTCAAACAAAGCATATTCGAGCTCGGGTGAACGATAATTTTTATAAAAGGTGTATTTTCTCTTAAAATTTTTTTTTTAAATCCTTGCAATACGCTTTACATTGAAATCTTGTGGTAGTTGTGAAAGGGTTTGGAAACGTTCACATATTAATTCGGTTAGATTGCGTTCACTAGAATAAAAATATTCGTCCTCCTAGGACCCGATCAGGAAAATCTCGTAACATTTTCCTTTTAAAAAATTAATTTTGTGGTGTGTGACAAAAAAAAAAAAAAGTATGATATAAATCACCTCGACTATATCTAGCTTGTAAGATATCTCTAAAAAAACACATTATTACCTGTCAATGTAGAAAATATGTGCGTACGAAACTCAAAACAAACATATTACATAAGCATGATAAACACAATTAGATCAACATCAGAAAATTAAAACAATCAAACCGAATAATAGGTTGAACCGCACTTGTGTTTCACACAATTTCCTTTAACAGATTCTTTGTCCGTCCGAGGGTACACCGGTTCAAAGAAGCATACTTCTAGACTTGAACAGTTGTTTGGAAGTAACTGGAATGGGAGACCTCGTTGCAGTTGAGAAGAAAACGAAAGACATTTATGTATGTTTATTGCTACACAGCTTGTGGTGTATTTCTACAAATGCTAAAGACTCATATTTATATTTATTGTGTAACTATAACCTTATGTTTGCCCCCACTCGTATGTAGGACAACTTACAATTCCTTGTAGATTTTGCAGCAAACAAGTAATTTTGAGATCTAATATATCATTCACCTTTAATCCGTTTTGGACACATCTTAGTACGTTTTAAAGCTCTCGCCAAGGACTACAAAACACACCAAATTTTAATTTTAATATATCACTTAATGATCATATAATAATTAGTTTTCAAACTTGGAAAAAACACATTTTTAACCAATTATTTTCGACAAACCCCCACATGAATAGAGATCGATATCAGAAACAAATATATTTCGATTAAATTTCAGCAATTGAAGCTTGGATACGATAGGTAGGTGTTATCTTTTGAACTTTCACTAATGAAACACACTTAGTCTACTGGCTCTAAGTAGATGGTGATGTCTTTGAACTCATCCACTGTTTGTGTAGGCGTCAATATGCTTCACACAAGACTCTCTATGACAAAGTCAAGTCCATATAGTTATATTCGTTATGTTCATGAACATTAGCATGGTTTTGTGAGAGCCATTAAGTATTTGTGCCCCAACAATACTTTTTGAAGCGGACCTCACTTCTCTCACATAGGTGATTCATGGCTAGTGATTAACCATGTATGGTTATCTCAGTCAAATTATTAAAAGCCATTGGTTTAACCTCTTTATTTGTCACCTTTAAGGATTGGACTACTCTTAATTAGTAAACTCCCCACGCACCGGTTTTTTGTTTAGTAATTAACTCTATTTGATCTATTTGAGTGATGGATAATTTTCTTAATAACTTGTTTAAAATTCATTTGTTGTCACTGATCGTAAAAGATATTAGATCTTGCATCAACGCGTCCGGAACTGAAGACTTATCAGAGCTGTGATATTACTCAATCAAGTTGGGTTTTCGTCGCTTGGTATGTTTTCATATGTATCTTAATAATTGCGTAAACATGACTCGTTTTAGCATCATTATTATTCTGAATCGAGCTGTATATGTTTTTGCAGGTATCCCGTTTCTTGAATTTTCATTATCTGTCGACACCATTAACGAGTATGCCTCTGTTAGGATTATTGGACCCAACAAGACGTATGATTTAATCTAATCATACACCCACGAACGACAAACGAATTAGCTAAAGCAATAAACGATAAATAAATGACACATGGATTTAACGTGGTTATATCCCAACTCCAAACACGGAGAAGGGTTTACTCCACGGGCGCAAACCAGAGAATTTTTCTTATTATTTTTGTGCACACCATTACAATGAGGCTAGGGGTCTATTTATAGTGAAACATTAAAGCTAGCTACTTGTTGAACAAGCTAACTTGTCCTTCTAGCCAAAGGCAATCCAAAAATAAAATACTTGCTCCCTAAGTAAAACTTGGCTTCCAAGCTAACTTAATATCCAAGCTAATTTGATTTTTTCCCTTTTGTTTAAAGTTTCCATATCTCAATAATCTCTCACTTGGAGACTTTGAACAAACTCCTACCGATCTTCAACAGAAAATCCAAACCACCTCAACTGTGTTTATTCAAAAAACCACAATAACTCCAAATTAGCTGATTATCAACTCCTTTTGATACCGCCGAGTAAGCTACCCAAATCACGCCGCACTTCAATTGTTAAACTACGAGCAAGTGAAGTCTTTCGACACCAAAAAACATCGCTGAGCGATAATCCAATCTCTTAGTTACTAGCTTGGGCCATCTCGGTTTCTTTCACCACCATCTTCTATCATGAAGATCATCTTCTTACACTAGAAGATCAATTGAAGTGAGCGAGACTTCAATCATAGGATTCTTTCATGAGACAACGCCGCCTCACCGATCGATCTAGACACGTCCAATCCCGAACACACATGTCAACGACCATCCTCGTACAGAATTTCCGTCTATCTATGATTTCCTTCACCAACAAAAAAAGTAACTCCAACAGACGCCTTTGTAGACTATTCTTCAAGATACCCTAGTGCGAACGCCATCACCACCTTGAAGTCTACCATATTTTCAACTTTGCGCTTTCTCGTTGGTACACTAACCTGTAGTGACCCGAACTTTTCCATGATTATATATTATATGAGATTAATATTTACATGAATAAATGTTTCCAACATGTTAAGCAATCAAACTTGTTAAGACTTGATTATTTGAAACGGTTTTTGTGTTAACGTTTGACCACCCAGTTTGTCCGATGATTCACGAACGTTATAACTTGTATATGACATGATATTATATATATGAACATATATATATGTTTAACATGATGAAATAATAAATAAAGTATCTCATTATGTATATTAACAATGAATCTTATACATAAAACAAGACTACTAACTTAAGAAATTCAAAACGATATCTATACGTAACAATTATCGTTGTAATAACGTCTTAATATTTATATATTATATTAAGATATATTTGTACATCATGTTATCATTATAATGTAATAATTTAACATCTCATTAAATATAATAACAATTGGATTAATTACATTTAACGAAATCGTTAACTTAAAGGTTTCGAAACAACACTTACATGTAACAACTAACGATGACTTAACGACTCAGTTAAAATGCATATACATATAGTGTATTAAGATTTATTAGTATACTTTTTAAAGACTTCATGACACATATCAAAGTACTTCTACTTAACAAAAATGCTTACAATTACATTCTCATTCATTTTCATCAACAATTCTACTCGTATGCACCCGTATTCGTACTCGTACAATACACAGCTCCTAGATGTACATACTATTGGTATATACACTTCAATGATTAGATCTTAATAGCCTTTAATGAGTCATAAAACATGTAGGAACCATTCTTTGTAATCTAGTATGAATTATTTAGCAAGATTACAAAAATATTATTAATCATTCATGACTTATTTACAAGAAAACAAACTTACATATCCTTTATATCTAATCCATATATCACGACCTAAAACACATATAAACACCTTCATTCTTCAATTTTCTTCATCTAATTGAACTCTCTCAAGTTCTATCTTCAAGTTCTAAGTGTTCTTCATAAATTCTATAAGTTCTAGTTTCATAAAATCAAGAATACTTTCAAGTTTGCAAGTATACTTCCAAAGCTTTCTAATCCATTCCAAGTAATCATATAAGATCAAGAAACCTTTGTTACTTACAGTAGGTTATCATTCTAATTCAAGGTAATACTCATATTCAAACTTTGATTCAATTTCTATAACTATAACTATCTTAATTAGAGTAGAAAATCTTACTTGAACTTGTTTTTTTTGTCATGATTCTACTTCAAGAACTTCCAAGCCATCCAAGATTCTTTGAAACTCTAGATCATTTCTTGTTATTTCCAGTAGGTTTACCTACTATACTTGAGGTAGTAATGATGTTCATAACATCATTCGATTCATATACATATAACTATCTTATTCGAAGATTTAAACTTGTAATCACTAGAACATAGTTTAGTTAATTCTAAACTTGTTCGCAAACAAAGTTAATCCTTCTAACTTAACTTTAAAATCAACTAAACACATGTTCTATATCTATATGATATGTTAACTTAATGATTTAAAATCTGGAAACACGAAGAACACCGTAAAACCGGACATACGCCGTCGTAGTGAAACCGGGGGCTGTTTTGAGTTAGATAATTAAAAACTATGATAAACTTTGATTTAAAAGTTGTTCTTCTGGGAAAATGATTTTTCTTATGAACATGAAACTATATCCGAAAATCATGGTTAAACTCAAAGTGGAAGTATGTTTTTCAAAATGGTCATCAAGACGTCGTTCTTTCGACTGAAATGACTACCTCTTACAAAAAAGACTTGTAACTTATATTTCTGGTATAAACATATATTTTTTCTGTTTAGTTTCATAAAGTACAGCTCAATATGAAACCATAGCAAGTTGATTCACTCAAAACGGATTTAAAACGAAGAAGTTATGGGTAAAACAAAATTGGAAAATTTTACTTGTTGTAGCTACGTAAATTTTATAACAAATCCATGCTAACCATAACTTAACTAACTTATATTGTACTATACATGTCTTGATAGACCATAGACACGTATGCAATGTTTTGACATATCATATCGACGTCATCTATATATATTATTTGGAACAACCATAGACACTCTATATGCGGTAATGATCGAGTTAGCTATACTGGGTTGAGGTTGATTCCAAAATAATATATATACTTTGAGTTGTGATCGAGTCTGAGACTTGTATGCACTGAGTCATGGATTGATTTGAGAAATTATATTGATTTATTTCTGTACTACTAACTGTGGACAATTAATTGTGAACTACAAACGTTGAACTGCTAACTTAACAACTTAAATCGTTAAAAAACGTAAATAAAATATGTTGTGAATATATTTCGATCATACTTTGATATATATGTATATATTTGTTATAGGTTCGTGAATCGACCAGTGGCCAAATGTTATTTTCCGACGAAGGAAAAATTTGTGAAAGTGAGTTATAGTCCCACTTTTAAAATCTAATATTTTTGGGATGAGAATACATGCAGCTTTATAAATGTTTTACAAAATAGACACAAGTACGCGAAACTACATTCTATGGTTGGATTATTAAACCGAATATTGCCCCTTCAAGTCTGGTAGCCTAAGAATTAGGGAAATGGCTCCTAATTGACGCGAATCCTAAAGATAGATCTATTGGGCCTAACAACCCCCATTCAAGTTATGAATGGCTTTAGTACTTCGATTTATATGGTGATTGCGATTGCCAATTTATGACATACTTGCGAGTATGCGGGGAATATTCTATATGCATTAAAGTTAATGTCGGTTACCAGGTGTTCATCATATGAATGATTTTTATACACTTGCGAGTGTAAGATTATTGAATAAATGAAATCTTGTGGTCTATTATTACGATTTGATAAATATATAGGTTAAACCTATAACTCACCAACATTTTTGTTGACATTTTAAGCATGTTTATTCTCAGGTGATTATTAAGAGCTTTTGCTGTTGCATGCTAAATAAAGACATGATTGGAGTCTGCATGCTTGTATAATATTGTTTAAAAACTGCATTCGAAGACTTAAGTTGTTGTGTAATATTATTGTAAACCATTATGTAATGGTCATATGAAAACGCTATATTTTAGATTATCATTATTTGATAAACTTCGTAATGTTTTTAAACCTTTATCGATAAAATAAAGGTTATGGTTTGTTTTTAAAAATCGAATGCAGTCTTTGAAAAACTCCTCATATAGAGGTCAAAACCTCGCAACGAAATCAATTAATATGAAATGCTTATAATCGATATGAACGGGACATTTCAGTTGGTATCAGAGCGTTTATCTTAGAGAACCAGAAATTGCATTAGTATGTCTTATCGAGTTTATTAGGATGCATTAGTGAGTCTGGACTTCGACCGTGTTTTCTTTAAAAACGATTGCTTAACACTTTTTGTTGGAGACTACATATTGTTAACATGTAAATATTATGTGATATATTAATCTCTTAACGTGTTTGATATTGTGTTATAGATGTCTACCGCTAGTACAAATCCCATCGACTCACCTAATAATAATGAAAAGTCAAATATATTTTGGGAAGATTCACAAATTCCCAAAGAGGATCCGGAAGAAGAGGAACCGGAAGAAGAGGTTCTGGAGGAGGAAATATTAGAAACCACAGTAAAACAGATAAATAAAAGAAAATCCTCAACCAATGGACCAAAGTTAAAAATGGTCAATGGTGTTTCTACCGAGGAAGCAAAATATTGGAAAAATTATCAATTTTTTGATGAATCGAATCCCGACGAGGATTTCGATGATGTTATAGAAATTATCCCGGCTCAATTTAATAAGGCAAAAGAAAATAATAAGGGAAAATCTATAAAAATAGAAAAACCTGAGTCCAAAACTGATGAACTTTATGTTAACATGAGGTACCCTGATGGGGTGTACCGTAAACACCCGTATTTCTTAAACTTTCACTATAACCCGGGAACATCTAAGCCACCAGGTTTTTCTAAACCATTTATGAAAACGACAGCTCGTATTAGAGGAACATCATATATCCCTAGAAAATTAGCGAAACGAACCAAGTCCGAGGAGGAAGAAACAAGTGAGTCGGAATAAAGAGTTGTAATCATGTTGTGTAATATATGTATTATAGTATGCTCGTACTTTTATGTTATATGTAAAAATTGCTTGTATTGTGTGTTAATTATCTTTTATGAATCTAATCCTCGTCTATTTTACAGTATAAAAACACACAATGGACGTTAAGGATAGACAACCAAATATTTTAGAAGGCTTACCAGGGGATATGATTGATGAAATCTTGTCTAAAGTCGGTCAGAATTCATCGGCACAATTATTTATGGCAAAATTAGTTGGTAGGACATTTGAAAGACATTCCAGGCATGCCTTGGTTTATAAAAGGCTTTCCTTTAATAGATGGTGTATATCACATTGGGGAGAACCTAAGTTACGCCGTGTTTTCTTTAAGGCATTAAGTGCGGGAAACCCTACTTCAACTTTCCGCTACGGGTTGAGAGCCTATTTTGACTCCACATATCCCAACATATGACTTTGTTCTTTAGAAAGAGCTTCAAACATGCAACATAAAGAAGCATGTTATGTTTACGGGTTAGTGATGTTCGCTTCTCACCAAATTGAGAAAAAGAACATCGGGTTGCAACTTTTAAATAAAACATTCCCACAAGTGACGGATTCAGTAGTTGGAGTGAGAAATAAAGTTTTTAGATTGTTACGGGGTTGTTGGGCATTACGTAACCCCCGTCCTTTTGACGATGTTACAACATGCTGCCTAGTCAACGGTCACAACAGTTACTTTCCACAAGACCAAGGATGGGAAATAGTATTAGTAAAACCCGAATGCATGACTTGTTTCTGGACTTACGAATTACGTATCTTTATTGCCTTTACTGAACGACTTGCGTTAAACTAGAAATTGTCTTTGCAACTGCTTTGTATCAAAGTTATTGTGTGCTATATTTTATGCTATATGTAAAATAGCGGTATTGTAAGCTTGTAAAATATTATATAAAAGTTTGAACACGAAATATTATTGTAATCAGTTTTTCATATAGAATTGTACTAGTTGAATTGTATATTAGCAATTAAGTATGAACTTAACGGGTAGGTACTACCCGAATTAAAACTTATAAAACGCTAATTTGAAGAAAAAGCTTTTATAAATAAGTTCATATTATGCTACGAAATACTATTGGCTACTCTTAATATTTTATATGATTAACTCATTTCTTTTGGCTATTTTTGAAGGAAATGGCACCGACTACTCGACACACCATGAATATGAGTGAAGAAGAATTTTGTACCTTTCTTGCTGCGACCATAGCCGCAGTGCAGGCTGCAATGCAAAATAACAACAATAACTCTGGATCTAGCAGTGAAACTAATTCCACAAGAAATCGTGTAGGATGCTTCTACAAAGAATTCACTGCCTGTAAACCTCTAGAATTCGATGGAACAGAAGGTCCAATCGGATTGAAGCGGTGGACTGAGAAGGTCGAATCGGTGTTTGCCATAAGTAAGTGCACTGAAGAAGACAAAGTAAAGTACGCTACGCATACCTTCACAGGTACTGCGTTAACATGGTGGAAAACATATCTCGAGCAGGTGGGACAAGATGCTGCTTACGCACTACCGTGGTCAGCATTCAAACACTTAATGAACGAGCAGTACCGTCCCAGAAACGAGGTCAATAAGCTCAAGGTAGAGCTTAGAGGGTTACGAACACAAGGGTTTGATATTACCAAGTACGAACGATGATTCACAGAGTAGTGCCTATTGTTTCCGGGAGCGTTCGAAGATGAAGAAGAGAAGATCAATGCATTTGTAAAAGGGTTACCAGAAAGAATTCAAGAAGATGTGAGTTCACACGAACCCGCCTCCATACAAAAGGCAAGTCGAATGGCTCATAAACTCATAAATCATATTAAGGGAAGAATTAAAGAGCAAGCGGCCGAAGAAGCCAACATGAAACAAGTCAAGAGGAAGTGGGAAGAAAACAGTGACAAGAGTCACCAATACAACAACAACAACAATAATCGCAATTACAAACGCAATAACTACCACCACAACCTCAACTTTAACCGCAACAACAATAACAATCCCAACAACAACTACAACAACTACAACAACCGTTCCAACAATAACAACAACCGCAACAACAACAATCCGAACAATAACAACCAGAGACAGAAATCATGCCAGAGGTGTGAAGGATACCATCCGACTGGGCTTTGTACGACATCGTGTACTAAGTGTAATAGAAAGGGTCATGGTATGATGAAGTGTGAAGTTTACGAACCAATGGCTAACAAGAATAAAGGAACAAATAATGTCGGAACAAATAATACCGCCATTATTTGTTATGGATGTGGGAATCCGGGTCATATCAGAAACGAATGCCCAAATCAGGGGAATACTAATGGACAGGGCCGTGAAAGAGTTTTTAATATTAATACGACAGAAGCGCAGGAAGACCCGGAGCTTGTTACGGGTACGTTTCTTATTGACAATAAATCTGCTTATGTTTAATTTGATTCGGGTGCGGATAGAAGCTATATGAGTAAAGATTTTTGTGCTAAATTAAGTTGTCCATTGACGCCTTTGGATAATAAATTTTTACTCGACTTAGCAAACGCTAAATTAATTACAGCAGATAATATATGTCGGAATCGAGAAATTAAACTGGTTAGCGAAACGTTTAAGATTGATTTGATACCAGTAGAGTTAGGGAGTTTTGATGTGATAATTGGCATGGACTGGTTGATAGAGGTGAAAGCATAAATTGTTTGTTACAAAAATGCAATTCGCATTATGCGAGAAAAAGAAAAACCCTTAATGGTGTACGGAGAAAAGAGCAACACGAAGTTAAATCTTATTAGTAATTTGAAGGCGCAAAAACTAATAAGAAAAGGTTGCTATGCTGTTCTAGCACATGTCGAGAAAGTACAAACTGAAGAAAAGAACATCAATGATGTTCCCGTCGCAAAAGAATTTCCCGATGTATTTCCGAAAGAATTACCGGGACTACCTCCACACTGATCCGTTGAATTTCAAATAGATCTTGTACCAGGAGCTGCACCAATAGCGCGTGCTCCATACAGACTCGCACCCAGTGAAATGAAGGAAATCCAGAGTCAATTACAAGAACTTTTAGATTCATTCGACCAAGCACATCACCGTGGGGAGCTCCTATTTTGTTTGTCAAGAAGAAAGATGGTACATTCAGGTTGTGTATAGACTACCAAGAGTTGAACAAACTTACCATCAAGAACCGTTATCCACTACCAAGAATCGACAACTTATTTGATCAACTACAAGGCTCCTCAGTTTATTCGAAGATAGATTTACATTCTGTGTATCATCAAATGCGGGTGAAGGAGGATGATATTCCGAAGACTGCTTTTAGAACGCGTTATGGTCATTACGAGTTTATGATTATGCCGTTTGGGTTGATTAACGCACCAGCTGTGTTCATGGACCTCATGAACCGAGTGTGTGGACCATACCTTGACAAGTTTGTCATTATTTTCATCGATGACATACTTATTTACTCAAAGAATGATCAAGAGCACGAAGAACATTTGAGAAAAGTGCTAGAATTGTTGAGGAAGGAAAAATTGTACGCTAAATTTTTAAAGTGTGCATTTTGGTTGAAAGAAGTTCAATTCCTCGGTCATATAGTGAGCAAAGAAGGTATTCAAGTTGATCTTGCAAAGATTGAAACCGTTGGGAAGTGGGAAACACCGAAAACTCCTACGTAGATACGCCAATTTTTAGGATTGGATGGTTCCTACAGAAGATTCATCCAAGATTTTTCCAAAATAGCAAAACCCTTGACTGCATTAATGCATAAAGGGAAGAAATTTAAATGAAAGGATGAACAACAGAAAGCGTTTCAGTTGTTGAAGAAAAAGTTAACTACGACACCTATGTTGTCATTGCCTGAAGGGAATGATGATTTTGTGATATATTGTGACGCCTCAAAGCAAGGCCTCGGTTGTGTATTGATGCAACGAACGAAGGTGATTGCCTATGCGTCCAGACAATTGAAGATTCACGAGCAAAATTATACGACTCATGATTTGGAATTGGGTGCTATTGTTTTTGCATTAAAGACTTGGAGGCACTACTTATATGGGGTCAAAAGTATTATATATACCGACCACAAGAGTCTCCAACATATATTTGATCAGAAACAACTGAACATGAAGCAGCGTAGGTGGATTGAGTTGTTGAATGATTACGATTTTGAGATTCGTTACCACCCGGGGAAGGCGAATGTAGTAGCTGACGCTTTGAGTAGAAAGGACAGAGAACCTATGCGGGTAAAAGCTATGAATATAATTATTCGTACTAATCTTACTACTCAAATAAATGAGGCGCAACAGAGAGTTTTAAAAGAAGGAAATTTGAAGAATGAAATACCCAAAGGATCAGAAAAACATCTTAATATTCGGGAAGACGGAACCCGATATAGGGCTGAAAGAATTTGGGTACCAAAGTTTGAAGATGTGAGAGAAATGGTACTTAAGGAAGCACATAAAACTAGATATTCAGTACATCCCAGAGCGGGGAAAATGTACAAAGACCTCAAGAAACACTTTTGGTGGCCGGGTATGAAAGCCGATATTGCTAAATATGTAGGAGAATGTTTGACGTGTTCTAAGGTCAAAGCTGAACATCAGAAACCATCAGGTCTAATTCAACAACCTGAAATCCCGGAATGGAAATGGGAAAACATTACCATGGATTTCATTACTAAATTTCCAAGGACTACAAGTGGTTATGATACTATTTGGATAATAGTCGATCGTCTCACCAAATCAGCACACTTTTTGCCAATGCGAGAAGACGATAAAATGGAAAAGTTAGCATGACTATACTTGAAGGAAGTCGTCTCCAGACACGGAATACCAATCTCTATTATATCTGATAGGGACGGTAGATTTGTTTCAAGGTTTTGGCAAACGTTGCAACAAGCATTGGGAACTCGTCTAGACATGAGTACTGCCTATCATCCACAAACCGATGGGCAGAGTGAAAGGACGATACAGACTCTTGAAGACATGCTACGAGCATGTGTCATTGATTTTGGAAACAGTTGGGATCGACATCTACCGTTAGCAGAATTTTCCTACAACAACAGTTACCACTCGAGTATTGAGATGACACCGTTTGAGGCACTTTATTGCAGAAAGTGCAGGTCTCCAATTTGTTGGAACGAGGTGGGAGATAGACAAATTATGGGTCTGGAGATAATTCAAGAAACGACCGAGAAAATTATTCAAATTCAACAACGGTTGAAAACCGCCCAGAGTTGACAAAAGAGCTACGCAGACAGTAAAAGAAAAGATATAGAATTTGAAATTGGAGAGATGGTCATGCTTAAGGTTTCACCTTGGAAAGGCGTTGTTCGATTTGGTAAACGGGAGAAACTGAATCCAAGGTACATTGGACCATTTAAAATTATAGATCGTGTCGGACCCGTAGCTTACCGACTTGAATTACCTCAACAACTAGCCGGCGTACATGATACTTTTCACGTATCGAATCTGAAGAAATGCTTAGCCAAATAAGATCTCACTATTCCTTTATACGAAATCCAAATCAATGAAAAACTTCAATTCATTGAAGAACCCGTCAAAATAATGGATCGTGAGGTTAAAAGACTTAAGCAAAATAAAATACCAATCGTTAGGGTTCGATGGAATGCTTGTAGAGGACCCGAGTTCCCCCGGAAACGTAAATATCAGATGAAGAAGAAATACCCACACTTATTTCCAGATGATACGTCAACACCTCCAACTGCTTAAAATTTCGGGACGAAATTAATTTAACGCGTAGGTACTGTAGTGACCCGAAATTTTTCATGATTATATGTTATATGAGATTAATATTTACATGAATAAATGTTTCCAACATGTTAAGCAATCAAACTTGTTAAGACTTGATTATTTGAAACGGTTTTTGTGTTAACGTTTGACCACCCAGTTTGTCCGATGATTCACGAACATTATAACTTGTATAGGACATGATATTATATATATGAACATATATATATATGTTTAACATGATGAAATGATAATTAAAGTATGTCATTATTTATATTAACAATGAACCTTATACATAAAACAAAACTACTAACTTAAGAAATTCAAAACGATATCTATACGTAACAATTATCGTTGTAATAACGTCTTAATATTTATATATCATATTAAGATATATTAGTACATCATGTTATTATTATAATGTAATAATTTAACATCTCATTAAATATAATAACAATGGGATTAATTACATTTAACGAAATCGTTAACTTAATGGTTTCGAAACAACACTTACACGTAACAACTAACGATGACTTAACGACTCAGTTAAAATGCATATACATATAGTGTATTAAGATGTATTAGTATAATTTTTAAAGACTTCATGACACATATCAAAGTACTTCTACTTAACAAAAATGCTTACAATTACATTCTCATTCATTTTCATTAACAATTCTACTCGTATGCACCCGTATTCGTACTCGTACAATACACAGCTCCTAGATGTACATACTTTTGGTATATACACTTCAATGATCAGCTCTTAGAAGCCCTTAATGATTCATTAAATATGCGGGAACCATTATTTGTAATCTAGTATGAATTATTTAGCAAGATTACAAAAATATTATTAATCATTCATGACTTATTTACAAGAAAACAAACTTACATATCCTTTATATCTAATCCATATATCACGACCTAAAACACATATAAACACCTTCATTCTTCAATTTTCTTCATCTAATTGAACTCTCTCAAGTTCTATCTTCAAGTTCTAAGTGTTCTTCATAAATTCTATAAGTTCTAGTTTCATAAATCAAGAATACTTTAAAGTTTGCAAGTATACTTCCAAAGCTTTCTAATCCATTCCAAGTAATCATATAAGATCAAGAAACCTTTGTTACTTACAGTAGGTTATCATTCTAATTCAAGGTAATACTCATATTCAAACTTTGATTCAATTTCTATAACTATAACTATCTTAATTCGAGTAGAAAATCTTACTTGAACTTGTTTTTGTGTCATGATTCTACTTCAAGAACTTCCAAGCCATTCAAGATCCTTTGAAGCTCTAGATAATTTCTTGTTATTTCCAGTAGGTTTACCTACTATACTTGAGGTATTAATAATATTCATAACATCATTCGATTCATATATATATAACTATCTTATTCGAAGATTTAAACTTGTAATCACTAGAACATAGTTTAGTTAATTCTAAACTTGTTCGCAAACAAAGTTAATTCTTCTAACTTAACTTTAAAATCAACTAAACACATGTTCTATATCGATATGATATGTTAACTTAATGATTTAAAACCTGGAAACACGAAGAACACCGTAAAACCGGACATACGCCGTCGTAGTGAAACCGAGGGCTGTTTTGGGTTAGATAATTACAAACTATGATAAATTTTGTTTTAAAAGTTGTTCTTCTGGGAAAATGATTTTTCTTATGAACATGAAACTATAACCGAAAATCATGGTTAAACTCAAAGTGGAAGTATGTTTTTCAAAATGGTCATCAAGACGTCGTTCTTTCGACTGAAATGACTACCTCTTACAAAATTGACTTGTAACTTATATTTCTAACTATAAACCTATATTTTTTCTGTTTAGTTTCATAAATTACAGTTCAATATGAAACCATAGCAAGTTGATTCACTCAAAACGGATTTAAAACGAAGAAGTTATGGGTAAAACAAAATTGGAAAATTTTACTTGTTGTAGCTACGTAAATTTTATAACAAATCCATACTAACCATAACTTAACTAACTTATATTGTATTATACATGTCTTGATAGACCATAGACACGTATGCAATGTTTTGAAATATCATATCGACGTCATATATATATATATATATATATATATATATATATATATATATATATATATATATATATATATTATTTGGAACAATCATAGACACTCTATATGCGGTAATGATCGAGTTAGCTATACAGGGTTGAGGTTGATTCCAAAATAATATATATACTTTGAGTTGTGATCGAGTCTGAGACTTGTATGCACTGGGCCGTGGATTGATTCGAGAAATTATATTGATTTATTTCTGTACTACTAACTGTGGACAATTAATTGTGAACTACTAACGTTGGACTGCTAACTTAACAACTTAAATCGTTAAAAAACTTAAATAAAATATGTTGTGAATATATTTCGATCATGCTTTGATATATATGTATATATTTGTTATAGGTTCATGAATCGACCAATGGCAAAGTGTTATTTTCCGACGAAAGAAAAATTTGTGAAAGTGAGTTATAGTCCCACTTTTAAAATCTAATATTTTTGGGATGAGAATACATGCAACTTTATAAATGTTTTACAAAATAGACACAAGTACGCGAAACTACATTCTATGGTTGGATTATTAAACCGAATATTGCCCCTTCAAGTCTGGTAGCCTAAGAATTAGGGAAATGGCCCCCTAATTGACGCGAATCCTAAAGATAGATCTATTGGGCCTAACAACCCACATTCAAGTTATGAATGGCTTTAGTACTTCGATTTATATGGTGATTGCGATTGCCAATTTATGACATACTTGCGAGTATGCAGAGAATATTCTATATGCATTAAAGTTAATGTCGGTTACCAGGTGTTCATCATATGAATGATTTTTATACACTTGCGAGTGTAAGATTATTGAATAAATGAAATCTTGTGGTCTATTGTTACGATTTGATAAATATATAGGTTAAACCTATAACTCACCAACATTTTTGTTGACATTTTAAGCATGTTTATTCTCAGGTGATTATTAAGAGCTTCCGCTGTTGCATGCTAAATAAAGACAGGATTGGAGTCTGCATGCTAGTATAATATTGTTTAAAATTGCATTCGAAGACTTAAGTTGTTGTGTAATATTATTGTAAACCATTATGTAATGGTCGTGTGAAAACGCTATATTTTAGATTATCATTATTTGATAAATTTCGTAATGTTTTTAAACCTTTATCGATAAAATAAAGGTTATGGTTTGTTTTTAAAAATCGAATGCAGTCTTTGAAAAACGTCTCATATAGAGGTCAAAACCTCGCAACGAAATCAATTAATATGAAACGTTTATAATCGATATGAACGGGACATTTCATAACCTCCTCATAGCGCTATGAATTTCACAAACCCATCTTCTCATGCCAAGCACGCTCCCACTGTACGAGTAAGAATTGTATCGCAGCTTCGAGAAGAAACTTTGTTCGTATCACCGGTTAGTCACAAATTACTTTGTCTTCGGAGAGTAACAAGTATTCGAAGCCCAAGTGTTACTGGAATTAACACATTAAACTTGAGAATTGGAGAAACAAGTCGCTCAACCATCTCCACAACCCTAC
Source organism: Rutidosis leptorrhynchoides (assembly GCF_046630445.1). Classification (NCBI taxonomy): domain Eukaryota; kingdom Viridiplantae; phylum Streptophyta; class Magnoliopsida; order Asterales; family Asteraceae; genus Rutidosis; species Rutidosis leptorrhynchoides. The sequence goes on along the minus strand of NC_092333.1, from coordinate 108,911,342 downwards.
TAGTTGTCTAACTCCCACTAGCTCGATAACTTCTGTCGGTAACCAAACTCTCACCGAGTTTCCGACACCCTCAACGATCCTAGAAAGCTCAAGTTCTGGGACTTACAAGATTATCCGCCCCTATCCATCACCTAAAGATTTCTATTGATCACCCTCGAAGAAAACCGCCCCCTTTATTGAAACATCAACCAATAACCGAGCAACAGTCAGATGCGTTCTATCCGACACCCTTCGACATCAATTTACTTAGTGACAAGGAACTCTAACCCGCCCGCATATTCCATTGACTTGGAATATTCGACCATACACTTGGTCCCCCCGTTTCAAAACACGCAAGCACCAAACTTCCCCGATAACTCTCACTGTCGATAATAACCTGGATGTAATCACGCCATTACTGAAAGACCCAAACCTGAGAGAAACCACCCTTGTGAGCCTCTGTAACAAACCAACATCCCACAATATCCAGCTCGTATCGCTCGAAGTTTCCGAGACTAAACTATCTCACACTCGCGTCATCAAAACCCGAAAAAAGTTCACCCTGAAAAACTGCTCAGATTCGAAAAATTGTATCACATAATTTGACTGTCCGATCATCACCAAATTTAAACCACCTGTAGATCCAACTGTTTTACAATAGCATTAAAAATTTCAGATCGATCCAACGGTAGAAGAATTTACAATGAATTTTCTACTTCTGCTGCGCAATCACAAAACCCTAAGAGTTTTCATGACGGCTATCAACTTCGAAAATACATAACTCCAAATCTAACGGTCCGATAACTTTAAAATTTTTACAGCAACTATATCTACTTGTCGACCACCTACATTCCAATTTTTAGGTCAATCCAACGGTAGACGAACCGGCAATGGTTTTCCTACTACAGCTGCTCAATAAAACCCCAACCTGAGTTTCTGCACATTTGGAAAATCATATCTCCCAATTGAACGGTCTGATCTCTACGAAATGTTGACCAAAATTAGACCTATGAGTCGACAACCCCCAGTTAAAATATCATGGCGATCCAACGGTTAACGAACCCGCTATGAATTTTCATCTGCAGCAGTTTCTGAACATCCGAATTTTGAAAATCTCTCCCGCAACATAACTTATCGATTCGACCACCAACTCCGTTACCACCGCGAGCCACCATAATAATCTATTAGTAATCATAGACAATTATAATAGATTATATCACGAGTACATAGACCATACCCGCGAGTTCTTCGCGATCAACTAAGTCTCTAGATCTCGATCCATGTTGTACAAACCCTAGATCTATCGTTTGTTCATGCTTTCAATTCGCCATCGCTCTCACTCGAAACCATGAGCTTTTGATACCACTTGTTAGGATTATTGGACCCAAACAAGACGTATGATTTAATCTAATCATACACCCACGAACGACAAACGAATTAGCTAAAGCAATAAACGATAAATAAACGACACATGGATTTAACGTGGTTATATCCCAACTCCAAACACGGAGAATGGTTTACTCCAAGGGCGCAAACCAGAGAATTTTTCTTATTATTTTTGTGTACACCATTACAATGAGGCTAGTGGTCTATTTATAGTGAAACATTAAAGCTAGCTACTTGTTGAACAAGCTAACTTGTCCTTCAAGTCAAAGGCAATCCAAAAATAAAATACTTGCTCCCTAAGTAAAACTTGGCTTTCAAGCTAACTTAATCTCCAAGCTAATTTGATATTTTTCCTTTTGTTTAAAGTTTCCATATCTCAACAGCTGCTATGTTTCTTTTTAATACGGAGTATTAGTGTTTATATATGATGATGCTTATCAACTTTACCCGACCTTAATTTATGAATAAAATTAAATTAAAATTACCTCTGTAACGTTCCTCTTAAATTACAGTACAGTAATATTTTTGACAAAAAAACCTTCCTGGCAAAAGCAAAAATAACAATCATTTTTGGGACTGTTGTATGACTTGCCCTATATAGCCTATAGGTAACGTTTCGATATAGGTGGCGTGGTTGACATAGTGTTCGTGTGTAGTGCTCTTTATGACAAAAGTCCAAGTTTGTGAATTTTGTAAATTTTTTGGGGATCCATGTTGGGGCTTTTTTGGGGATTTTTTGAATGATAGAACCTTCTTGTTGATATGATGTAGTTACCGTACAAACTATGTTGTTAGCATTTGTAAACTAATGTTTTGATTAAAATTTGAAATTTAAGTTATTAGAAATGGTCATCATGTTGAGCTGTTGGTGAGTAAAAGCTTATCTGTGCTCATTAGTGACATAATTAATCGCTAATGCTATGTGTAATTTTGTTGGTCTCTGAAATACAGATAAATAAACATAAAGCATGGAATCATTACTATATATATATATATATATATATATATATATATATATATATATATTTTTTTTTTTTTTTTTTTTTTGAAAAGCAAGCCAATTATATTAAAACGAAAACATGTACAATTCAAGGCACCGGTCAAACAAGGATGACCGACCCAAAGTTACGAATTACACGAAATGCGCAAATAAAGCATTACACGAACTATATCTATAAGTCTAGATAAACTTGAGGATTTACAAGCCAATTTAGCCACTCGATATTTTTACCCTTTATCCGACTCGAGATCCAATCGAATGATTTAACTTGGATCTCACTAACAAGAACCGAAGCGCTCCACGACTCATTTTTGAATGTCTTCGAATTACGATTTTTTCACAAGTAATACGCACACACCCAAACCACGGCTTGCAAAATTTTTTGGCCAAGTGCAGTCCAGGCATGAACTAAATTACCATCTAGGATGCCGACGTTAGATAATGAGCAAGGATCGAAGTTCCACCACTTACGAATACGTAACCAAACATCCGAAGCAAACTTACACTTGACGAGGGAATGGTCGACCGATTCAAGATCGTCATCGCAAACGGGGCACCGAACACTATGAAGGTCGATACCCCTTTTGTCGAGTTCGATCCGAACCGGGATTCTTTTCTTTAAAGCTCTCCACACAAATATCTCTATCCTTTTAGGAACGAGATTATTTCTTAATGTATTTTTCACTCCGGAAGGATTACCAAGAATATTTTCATCAAGCAAAGATGATAACTTTTTAACCGTAAAAGCACCATTACTCGCGAGATTCCATTTCCATGATTCGCGAGAGTTGAAATCAAAATGAAACAATTTGAGTAAATTTTCAATTTCTATCAGTTCATTTGAAGTACGACCTGTAGGATTACGAACCCAAGCCCATGTAGGGCGACATGCTGTTGAGGGACTAAGAACCAGCCCGCCTGATCGAAGTGTTGTAGGACCAATAGGACTAAGAACCTGTTTGATATGCTGAGAAGAAATACCGGAATTTGAAGCTGCAACCCGCTGATAAACTGCTGTGGTAGGAGAAACCGAAGCTGCGACATTTGTTGTGGGGATGTTCTGACCTGCATCAGTATTTACAGAAGAAGCAACACCTGCTATGGGGCTGGATGAACCTGCATCAGCAGTAACAGAGGCTGGAACAGCAGCAGGAACTGCAGTACCATCTCCCTGAGCTGCTACATCCGAGTACCTGACTGAGTTACCCATTGAGATCCGATCACTAACACACGCATCTTTGTTTGACTCAAGCCTATACAATCTTGGAAACATGTCTTTAAAGCACTCTGACCCGCACCAATTTTCTTTCCAAAACGAAGTAAACTTTCCATCACCAATGGATTTTTGAAAAGAGCTTTTGAAAGCAACTTGACAATCTTCAATAATGTTTCCTGCAAAAATAATGTTGTTCCAAACGCCCGAAGTCGATTGATGAGCAAGCCCATCTCCCGACCTCAAGCCACCGTCAATTCCATAGATACTTCGGATAATTTTAGTCCAAAGGCTATTGGTTTCGGTTTTGAACCTCCACCACCATTTGCCCAAAAGAGCAAGGTTCTTGCCTTTTAAGGACCCAATGTTAGGACCCCCGCCCCATAAGGCAAACAAGTATGTGCTCATTTAACCCAAGAAATTTTTGAACCCGAAGAATCCCCGCCCCAAAAGAAAATACGTCTCACACTCTCAAGAAGTTTAAGCACACAAGGCGGGGCACGAAAAAGCGCAAAATAATACAACGGAAGGTTATTGAGCACCGATTTAAGAAGAACTAATCTACCACCAAAGGACAACATCCTCATTTTCCAATCCGATAGTCGTTTTTTGAATTTATCAATGACCGGTGTCCAATCAATAATTTTTCTCATTATTGCACCAATTGGTAAACCAAGGTAAATAAAAGGGAATTTACCGGCTTGTCAACCCATACGAGCTAATTCTTCGATATCACCCGAGCTAACACCAACACTATATAAACAACTCTTATGGAAATTAACCTTTAATCCCGAGGCTAACTCAAAGCATTTAAGGATATTGATAAGGTTGTGTGCGTTAGAATTGGACCATTCACCAAAAAACATCGTATCATTCGCATATTCTAAGTGTGAGATAACAACTTTATCATTTCCAATTTCTACACCCTTAAAGATACCTCGAGCAACCGCGGCTTTGGTGAGAATGTTGAGACCTTCCGCGGCTAATATGAAAAGAAATTGAGATAGGGGATCTCCTTGTCTAACACCTCTACCAATAGAGAATTCCCGAGTAGGGGATCCGTTAATGAGAATAAGATGCTAGCCGATTTTAAGCATGCAAGAATCCATCCACAACATTTACTCCCAAACCCCATACACGACATAACCTCCATTAGGAAATCCCAATTCGAACTATCAAACGCTTTCTCAAAATCAACCCTGAAAACGATGCTTTTTTTTTCTTTTTATTTTTTAAGAATTCAATGGACTCATTAGCGATTAAAACACCATCAAGGATATATCTCTATTTTAAAATGGCACTTTGTTCCGAACCAACTAACCTTGGGATAAATTTCCGTAGCCTATTGGAAAGAATCTTTGCTACTAGTTTGTAAAAACTTCCAATAAGCCGTACGATATATATATATATATATATATATATATATATATATATATATATATATATATATATATATATATATATATATATATATATATTAAGAGCCCGTGCGTTGCACGGTAGGTCTAAAAAATAGTTTTCGTAATCTTTACTATTTGTACAAAATTGTTGTCTTTTGCAGTTTAATTACGAAACACTTTAACAACATATGTATTGAAACTAAAAAAATTGTAAATTATATCAAGTCTTGAAACAATGTTTCCAGCAAGGTAGCACACCATTAGAATGAGTCTCACTTTATTTCGTTTGAAGACCGTTGAACTTGTATTTTCGTTTCGAGTGAGATGGGAATACACCTAGTAAAATTGGCACTAAGGAAATGGAGTATTAGATTTTTCTACATTATATAAAATCAAGAATGAAACTATTGAATATACATACTCATTATAAAACTATTGAATGTAAAATCAAGAATGAATAAAGTATGAGGTGTCATGATTTGACTTAAATTTACAGTTGAATCAAATACTATAGTATGAGTGAGGTATTTACTGAATAATACCTGCAAGTACCTTGTGACACGTTAGTGGTTGTGGTCTATTGGGCGATAAACGAACCCTACAACCAATCGACCCGAAGACATTGGTTCGTGGAGCTTACAACCATGGCCTCACCCTTCAAACCAAATTGTTATAACAAAAAAAAAAAAAAAAAAATACTGTAAGCCCAAAAGAGAAACGAAATTACAATTCGAGTTATGATCAATTAAGGTTAAAAGTGACCTGTGTAAAGAAGTGGTCAGTTTTTCTTATCATTGTGATGTTTGGATTAGTACGCATCTGCACAACACCGTCACGAAATAATAACAATAACACTGATTAGCAAGTTATAAACTTATCCATTATAATGTTAAACACACCTCAATGGCATATTGCTCAGCAAGCAACCCTGATGCATGACATCTCATTGGATAAATTACTAATTCAATTGTTAGCTAATAAATATATATCTATGTATCTTATATAAATACATATAATTGAAAAACAGTATATAATTAACAAAATATAGTTGGATGATAAGAAATTAGTAAGAGCCCATGACATGTACTTCTTTTTACATATGTCTTACATATGAGCACATCAAAACATACTGCACCTAAGAGCCGATGATATTAGAACACATCAAAACCTACTGCATATTGTCTTACATATGAGCAAATCCCAAACTATACTCATATAATTTTACATATAAGATGAACGTACTCCAAAAATTAAATGAATATTGTAAACCAAAATGACACGAAATTTAGTTAATGACTCAATTTTTTATCCAATGTACCCGAGTGATACAAAAATTAGTTCATAACTCTAAAATGACATTCTAAACATGTTGATAGCTTCAAATTTTCTAAAATATTACAAACGGGTCAAAATGGACAATTATGACCCAAATGGATCACAAATTCCCACCTTAACCAAAATAAGCTCAAACCTCATGTTTAAAATGTCAAAACCTAATGATGTTCTACATTGATATCAGAAACACTTTTTTTTGCCACATCATCTATTTTCCCAGAAAAAAATAGGTTTGACATACATTCACTACCTCACCACCTATAATGATAGTTCACCTATAATGATAGTAATCAAGGGAATCACATTCATGTGTAAGTAAATGCAATAAGCCAAATAAGAACGACCAAAATAGTAGATTAGATGGCCTCTTGTTAGTAGCTTAATTAGTCAACTATAATAAAAAAGTCTGTAACCACCACACCTAGCTTTTACGGGTAGCATCGGGCAAAAGGCCATCTTGGACCTGCTGTATAGAAAAGTTATGAAGTCACGATACCTACGCAACAATAATAAATTTGTAACCAAATAAAAGTAGAAGCGGCAAGAGCTAAATAAAATAATATGAGTAATAGTTGATTGAAACTTACCTGTTAGAAAACTTGAGACCCCCAACAGCAGTATGCAAATCATTATTCCAAACATAACCCAGCAGCAGTGAGAAAAATATTATACCAGCAGGAGCTGTTGAGAAGGAAACTTTGAAGAAGTTTATCCAGCCATCGAAGCATATATATTCGAACATGAGAGCCACAGATTGCAATCCCCATGTACATTTTGATCAAATTGACATGTATCCTTTTAACTAATTTATTTATTGCAATGTTGGTCAACTAAAGAATAGAAATCACAGTTTGTTACTTCTCGATTTACAGAGTTCGTAATCATTAACTGTTTGATGGAGTAACATGAAGCCAAATATGTCGATTGTATTCCCGTTCGATTAAGATTTGGGAATATAATGGATTCGGATTTAAGAAGTTTGGAGAAAATTGTTGTCGTGCGTTTGTGGGTGATATTCAAAACCATAATTCAGAGTATTAATTGAATCTTTTGGAATTTTTTCGCTTGATCGTCCAGCTTCGTGTATTGAACAAACAAATAACCCATTTGACCTATTACCTACCCTTTTGACATGTTACTACCCACACATCTTCCATTAAAAGCTAACACATTCCTCATTAGCTTGCTTAGCGTTATTGAATTTTGAGAAAATGTCAATCCTCCATGATGTGAGGTTATACACAATTGATTCATCTAAACAACAAATAAAGTAAACAGAAAGCCGTAGCACCATCACTTATTTCCAAACTCAGTAACCAACTCATTTCTATATAACTTAAATTTTAAAAAAAAAACCCAAAGAAACTTATATATTAGTATAAATATAAATTCCATAACTATAATTAAAGTACACAAACAGTTAAAATCAACAAACAGATAAATGTAACTTAGTGTGTATGATCATGTATTCATTGTAAAGTTACAAAAATACATGCCCGACGACCGTAAATTTCATGAGCTAAAAGACGAACATGTTCAATTGCTCTAGCTTCAGAAAATCGATCTAAAGGACCATCAATACCTAACGGCATAATAAATTTAATATGCATAACATAATACAGGGAAGCCCAACATTGAATAAAAAAATAAAGTAAAAACAATTAACAAAAAATAATAAATAAAACAACAAAAAACTTAAAGAACTTACAAAGTCAGATTCAAGATCTTTAACATGTATGAAAGAAAAATGATTCGACATTAATATGTAGTGAAAATCTCCACACTCTTAAAAAAAACCCTGCATTTATTTGATACATAAGTGGCAGCAAGGGAAGCCCTATGTAATATGTTTAACTCTAGCCATACCAATTGACACATGTTTCAGGTAATTAAAATAACTAATTTTATTTGGAAATTAGTTAATATTAAGCTAAAACGAAGATTAAATTCTGCACAGTACCATGAATGTGATGCCCCGTACAAAACCATCATGTACGAATCGTCAACAACAGGTCCATTACACGGTATAATACTACATGCTGTTTTAAAACAAGTTTTGCATTCATGAAAAGATAACATTTTACAAAAGATAACGTGACAAAAAGGTCGTTACAAAGCCATTATTCAAAATAACATAAGTTGCGAATGCAAAATAAAAGTTCCATGATTGAGACATCTCTAAGTAATGCAGCGGAAGTCTAACACAGGGAGTCTGTAACAGCAAGTCTATAACACCAAGACAGCAAGTCTAACAGCGGAAGTAACAACATCTAAGCACCTGAGAAATACACGCTTAAAAGGTCAACACGAATGTTGGTGAGCTATAGTTTGTTTGTATTCAGTAATGTAATGTAGACCACGAGATTTCGTTTTCAAAATAGTATGAAAAGTATATGTTTAACCGTGGGCACCCGGTAACTAACTTAACGTAATAATACCCCCTAAAAGTACACTTGGCGAGTGCGTATGTTCTCGAAGTATTAAACACCCGTTAAATGCTAGTGCGACTAGCCCGAGTGGGGATGTCAAACCTTATGGATCCATATCTAATATTCGCGTTGACCGGTTCAAAAACCAATGATTAAATGTTACCGTGCTAAGGGTAATCTTTGTGCCGTTATATCACCCACACATATATAGAGTTTAAGTACTCGTGTCTAGTATGTAAAAACATAAAAAGCGCATGTATTCTCAGTCCCAAAAATAGTTAAAGTAAAAAGGGAAGCTATAGCTCACAGTGAATGTGCGGTAAAGTCGATATGAAAAGTATGCAAGTAGTAAGTCGGTCCGAAAGGTCGTCAACCTAAGTCAAAGTTCACTAAGTCAGTATATTGTGCCCAAAAGTTTAAAAGTAAATAAATTAAGTCTTAAGTATCATCATCATCATCATCATCATTCGTAAAAGCTAAAGTAAGTTTTCAACAAGAATAGAGATTGAAACAAAAGGCTGACTTCGGACAGCTGATACGACCTCTATACAAACTGAAAAGACGCGTGGTTAGTGGCCAAGGCTCCGTATGTGAGTCCTATAATCTCTGTCCAATTTTCAGATCCTAACTCGATGTCGTTTGACCGTGGCGACGGTTCAAGCGCGAGTACGTCAGAATTTTCAGCACGTCGTTATAACGGCGTAGTGACTTTCGGAATGCTATAAATCCTAAATCGTATATCGGATTTAGCTGAGTCCTAAATGAAAAGTCATCTACTCAAACCGAACTATCTGAAAATTAATTTTACAGAAGTCCCAGGAGTCTGATCTGACCCCGAAAAACAGCAAACAAGTGCTCCGGTGGGTTTCTTGGTGCTTGATGCTCATCACTGTTCTCATCCTTGATGCGTGTAAGCTTCAAGTGTACAACTCTTTAATGTTTTAGCATCACTTTGACCAATTTTCAACCATCAATACACATCTAAGAGTAAAAGTTAACATTCTACAAGTTTTGAACATCAAGGTTGCCTCTTTATTGCATAAACACAATAAAGCTTCAACCTTTGTCCTTTTTACACAAGTTTATGCATCTTCATCATATGAGATGATGAAGACTTGATTTTTATCACCATAAAAATCATAAAAAGGTTCCAAGCAAGTGAGATCTACAATAATAACTTAGATATTCAAATATTAAGAAACCCTAAGCTAGAAAGCTTAGATCTTTACAAGATTAATGAGACCATAAGCTAGAAAGCTAAGATCTAGTAAAAGTAATGAGACCATAAGCTAAAAAGCTAAGATCTTTAACAAAATAATGAAACCCTAAGCTGGAAAGTTTGGATCTTTAATGTTCTTGAAGATCCTTAAAGCAAAAGGCTAGATCTTCAAGTTTCATGAAGATCACAAACACAAGTTTTGATCTTTTTAACAAAATAAAGGGATCATAAGCTAGAAAACTTAGATCCAACAAAGTAATAAAGATTCAAAGCTAGAAAGCTTGAATATTTCATGTTCTTGAAGGATTTAAATCAAAGTTTGAATCTTCAAGATATAACAAGATCAAGAAGCTAAAAAGCTTGATCCTTGTATGATGATGATGATGTCGATGCTATGAAGAAGAAAAGAAGAAGAAGAAAATTTAAAACTTACACTTTTTAGAGTGAGAAAGACTGGAGAGAAAATAAGAGAGTAAGTGTGTGTAAAATGTGAATGAGATCAAGTGTAAAATGGATGAGATTTGCTTGGTATTTATAGGGGATTATGGTGGTGGTGACTGTGGGTTTTAAGGGGGACAAGGGGGACACCTTTTTGCTTTTTGGTTAGTGGTGGTCTAAAGGTGGTGCTAGTTGTTAAGATCCCATACAACATTTGTGATTATGGTGAACACAAATGCTAGTATGTTGGCTTTTATAAATGGGTATTTGTCTTACATTTATATGAGTCATAAACTTATTAAAATTGGGCTAATTAAATAGTCCATTAGCTAGAGTAGGGTGGGCTAAAGTCCAACAAGGTAGAAAATCCAACAAGACTAACTAGTGAGCATAAGTAAATTACTAAGCGTAATTAAGCAACCAAAAAACCCAAGTAATTGTTATTAGGAAATAACAATTAGTATTACGTAGTCGTAATATTCCAATTACGACAAAAGTTAAACCTGTACCAAAACACATAGCTCGTTCTAAACGTCAAGTGACACTAACGGTCATAAAAGCATTCGGGGATCAAAGTATGGTATTAATGAAAGTAATTATCATGAAATGAGATCCCAGAATATAAACCAAACGCACAAATATGCAGTTTCGTGAAAGTAACAAGCACAAAAGTAAGTCAAAAAAGTCGGATCGTTACATTACCCACCTGTTAATAAAAATTTCGTCCCGAAATTTTAAGCTGAGGTAGACGGCAGAGGTTTGAAGAGGTGAGGATACTTCTGCATCATCTGATCCTCTCATTCCCAAGTAAACTCGGGTCCTCGTTTAGCATTCCAACGGACTCGGACAATTGGAATCTTGTTGCGTTTCAAGGTTTTGACCTCACGGTCCATAATTTGAATAGGTTCTTCCACGAAGTGGAGTTTGTCATCAATCGTAAGCTCCTCAAGTGGTATGACAAGTTCTGGTTCAGCAAGATATTTCTTCATATTCGACACGTGGAAAGTGGGATGAACTGCGCTCAACTGAGTCGGAAGATCCAAACCGTAAGCAACGGGTCCAACACGCTCCAAGACTTCAAAAGGACCAATATATCACGGATTTAGCTTCCCACGCTTTCCGAAACGGATTACACCTTTCCAAGGTGCGACTTTCTGAAGGTATTTCGTATGCCCGAGAGACATATTAAATTAACGTGGCTAACATGTTATGATCCAAGTCGGGTCATACCCAATAACAAACTTACCAACACCTTATTCGTATTTGATTTTAACGATTGGTTCATTGATCAAATACGCGACACTTGAACTTTAAGAAAAATGGTTTTCTTAAATATTACTTGATGTGTGTATAAGTTATGGAACAACTCATATAACAAGGATTTAATTATTTATAGGCTAAATAATTTATTAAGTTATGTTACATTTTATAAAATTGGTTTTATAAAATATACATAACAAATAATATACAAGTATATAAAATGTGTTTTATAAAATCATGTTTTATAAAAGAAAAAAAAACTGATTTTATGAATTCAGTTTTTTTATATAAAAGTATATTATAACAAGACATGTGGAGTGGCATTGGGAGTTCAAGACATGCTAGAGATTCCTTCTTGAATTGCCCATATTCTTTCAAGGATCTATAAACATGTTCTTTGACCAAATGCTAATGGGACATGCAAACATATCAAGTTAAATTGCAAAGAAAAAAACTGCCTACTGCAGTGTATTCTGGCCGTGGCCTTTAATGGTCATAAGGAGGTCCATTTTCTTTTTGCAAGCTAGTTTTTCAAGTGTAAATAAATCCTAACCATAGCATTAGGTGTTGGGTAATAGTTTGGGGTATAATCCCTTGAGGTCTTATAGTTTTAAGGCTTGCATTCACCATAAAATTCAGCTACCTGCTGTTCAGTTTTTCCAGCAACAACAACTTGGTTTCTAGCTTGATTACAAAGTGTTTAAGGGTCTTAAACTTTAACAAGTTCAAGGGTAGTGTTGGAGCATCAAAGGGTTGGAGTTTACAACACTTGGAGGTTCAAGTTGAAGGCTATTTCATCACCATTCTCCTTCTAATTTTCTGCCCATTTTAAAGAACCCTCAAAATCGACTTTGAGGAGGTATAAACTCTATCCTTTCTTGTTAAATTTGTAAGCATATTCTTCCAAGACTTGATTACTATATGGAATTCAAACATAATTGGTTGCATGTTGTAAACTTGTTTTCTTAACCACTTAGCTTCCGCTTGCCATGAATTAACTAAATTGGTTTAGTAAATTATCACTAAGAACTTGTTTATACATCTTGAATTCCATCAATGGTATCTAGAGCCAAAGTCTTGTTAATATGCTTCTTGTTTTTGGCTAGAAAACTCATTTGTTTTACAATCTACTAACATGCATGAATGTAGAATGTAAAAATCTTGAGTTTTGGTGGGGTTTATGGTCTTGGCCGAATTATTGGACCCAAAAGTGGGTTTTGGGACTTCAAGTTTGGCCAAGTTTGTTGTTATGTTATTGTTCACAATCAAGCCTAGACCATGTGTTTGAATGTTTGGTTGAATTGGTTGTAATATTCATTCATATGATTTGTAATAAATTTGTTATCTTGGTTTGTAATAAGTTGTATGTAATCTTGTAATATTCATGTAATTTGTTCTATTTGGTTTGTAAAATAGAATAGGTTATTATTTCATTTTCTAGAAAGATTGTATTAGGATATAATTTTGTAAAGAGAAAATGAAGATCATGAAGAAAGTTACAAGATGAAGCATTTGAAGATTACAAGATTAAGTGGGAGTTTTGGTAAAAATCTCTTACTTTGGTTTAACCCCTTAGGTAACATTTGTTTATTGGCTAAACAAATGTCTACCAAAATGACTCTTGATTGTGAACACTTTGTTATGCATGTTTGTGTATGTTTGTATGTTTGGTTGCTACAAGATCATCACATGTTATGAACTTGCATGATAAATTATAATTGGTTATAATAAAACATAACAAAATGACACAAATAATTGGTTATTAGACTTAAGTAAAATGGTTTATTTAAAAAGGTAATGAAATGGTTAAAACTAGTAATTGGTTACTAAAAGGAACATGAAAATGGGTTTTTCATAAACATACTACACACCAAATGCATGTTGGTGTATAGCACTTTGTTTTCTAAACTAGAATGTAGAAAACCTAAAATCCCTTTAATAAAACAAGGTAAAAAAGTTTAACGCCATCCTTTTGTGGAAACACTTAGACATATTAGGAATCTCTTGATGGGATAAAGGTCACCTAACCGTCATGAGTGAACTAATATGAATAAGGTACACTTCACATACATGTGGGATAAAGGTCACCTAACCACTTGTATGTTAAGTCTACATGTCTACACAAGTAGGACAACTTGATTTGGGAATCATGAACTTAGGGTCACCGAAGCATGAGGAACAAATAGGCGTTGATGGGATTAATATGCCATGCAAAAGGATTGCATGATCCCATAAATTAGAAGTTGCAAAAGGATTGCAATTGTCATTATGACTACCTAGCTAAATCAAATGACGGGATAAAGGTCACCTAACCGAAATTTGATTTACCGTTGGATTCTAATATTTAATAAAACAAATTAAAAGGGTATTGTTTATTAAATTTGAAATCAATACTTAAATGAACTTTGTTGAATTTTGTAGATGGCCGCCAATAACAACAACAACATTCCAAACGCACCACTTAACCTAAACCACCTATCATTAAGATCTCTCCTCGAGAAAGACAAACTCAACCATACTAACTTTATGGATTGGTTCCGCAATCTTCGGATTGTCCTCAAACAAGAGGATAAAGCGTATGTACTTGAGGACCCCATTCCCGATCAACCGGATGAGAATGATGTGGAGGCAATGGCCTCTTACGATAAGTATTGCCACGACTCCCTTCAAGTCTCATGCTTAATGCTTGGGACTATGATACCCGAACTCCAAAAGGATTTCGAGCATCATAGCGCATACGACATGATAACACAATTGAAGGAGATGTTTCTCCAACAAGCACGTGTTGAGCGTTTCGAAACGGTTCGGGCGCTTCATGCTTGTCGTATGGACGATACCCAATCGGTTTCATCTTATGTACTTAAGATGAAGAGCCTTATCGATCGTGCTAACCGTCTTAACCTTAACATATCTAATGAGTTAGCCACCGATCTTATCCTTAACTCCCTATCAAAGAGGTTTGATCAATTTGTAATTAATTACAACATGAATGGGATGGATAAGAGCATAGGTGAGCTTCATGGTATGCTTAGGACGGCGGAAACTAGCATGGGTAAAAGGACTTTACCCGTGTTAGCAATCGATCAAGGTGGGTCTAAAGGTAACACCTCTAAGCCAAAGGTGGCTAAGAGAAAAGGACCCGCCCGCCAAGGCAAAGGGAAGGGGAAGATGGTTACCCCAACCATCAACAAGGCGAAAAAACGAAAGGTAGCCGAGAAGGCAAACCCCAAGGAAGACCCATGTTTCGGTTGCGGTGAGATGGGTCATTGGAAACGAAACTGTCCGGTCTATCTTAAAGAGTTGAAGGACAAGAGGGATGCAGGGCAAACCTCAGGTAATATATACATGGTATATATAGAGCTTAGTATTACTTCTTCTAATACATGGGTATTAGACACGGGATGTGGAACTCATATTTGCAATTCCTTGCAGGGGTTCAAAAGAAGTGATCATAAAGCGGGAACATCAAGTCTCTATATGGGCAATGGTGCAAAGGTGCATGTTAAAGCTCAAGGAGAATTTGTTTTGAAGCTTCCAAGTGGATTGGAGCTTATTTTAGAAAATGTTTTGTATGCACCGGATTTATGTCGAAACATTATTTCTATTTCTCGCTTAAGACAATGTGATTTCAATGTTAATTTTATTGATGATGATATCCATTTTTCTAAAGATAATGTATTCTATTTCAAGGCTTCGCCTTCAAATGGAATTTATGAATTGGTTCATGATGACACATCATCTAGTAGCTCAATGTACCATACAAGCACCAAGAAACTCAAAAGGGATTTGAGTAATTCCTATTTATGGCATTGTCGCCTTGGTCACATAAACAAGAACCGAATGCATACACTTCAAAAGGATGGACTTTTGAAATCAAATGAAATGGATTCGTTTGATGTATGTGAATCTTGTTTACAAGGCAAGATGACTAAAGCACCTTTCAAAGGGACTTATGAAAGGGCTAAAGATTTATTGGGATTAATACATTCGGATGTATGTGGACCCTTTAAACCCATGACTAGGAATGGTGAAAGATACTTTGTTACTTTCATTGATGACTTTAGTCGTTTCGGATATGTCTACTTATTAAGACACAAGGACGAAACGTTTGAAGCATTCAAAGAATATCAAAACGAAGTACAAAATCAACTCAATAAGACAATTAAGGTACTACGTACCGATAGAGGAGGTGAATACCTAAGCGATGCCTTCCAAGATCATCTTAGGAGTTGTGGGATTATCTCACAACTTACTCCACCCGGAACACCCCAACTTAATGGAGTTTCCGAAAGGAGGAACCGAACCCTAATGGATATGGTTCGATCTATGATGGCAAGAAGCTCGTTACCTCTATCATTTTGGGGTTATTGTCTAAGCTCCGCGGCTCGTATTTTAAATATGGCCCCAACCAAGAAAGTGGAACGAACTCCTCACGAGATGTGGTTTGGTAAACCTCCATCTCTATCATACTTAAAGGTATGGGGATGTGAAGCTTATCCTAAGCGTTACGTCCCTAATAAGTTAAATGCTCGATCCACGAAGTGTATCTTCATAGGATATCCCAAGGACGATATGGGATACTATTTCTATGATCCATCTGAACAAAATGTATTTGTTGCTCGGAAGGCGGAATTCCTTGAAACTAAGTTCCTAATGGAAGGAAATAGTGAAAGGAAGGTAGATCTTGAAGAGGTTCAAGATCAAAAGGATGATACACAATTGGTTGACACTAGCACTCAACATGAAAATGTTGATAATGATCAAATGGATGATCAAAATACACAAGACATTCGTAGATCTGGTAGGATTAGCAATCCTCCTGAGAGATATGGGTTTCTCATAGATGGTTGCTATACGGTTGATTTGGATGAACCAACAAACTACCAAGATGCTTTATCAAGGATTGATAAAGATAAATGGCAGGATGCCATGAACGCCGAGATGCAATCCATGTATGAAAACCAAGTGTGGGAACTTGTTGAGCAACCTCCTAGCTCTAAGCTAGTTGATTGCAAATGGCTTTTCAAGAAGAAAACCGACATACATGGAAACTTGGATACATATAAAGCTAGACTTGTAGCTAAAGGTTTCACTCAAACTCAAGGGGTTGATTATGATGAAACTTTCTCGCCAGTGGCAATGCTAAAGTCTATTAGGATATTATTTGCCATTGCTGCTCACTACGACTATGAAATATGGCAAATGGATGTCAAAACCGCTTTCCTAAATGGATATCTTATGGAAGATGTCTATATGGTCCAGCCTGAAGGTTTTGTTGATCCAAAATATCCTAAAAGGGTATGCAAGTTAAAGAAGTCAATCTACGGATTGAAACAAGCATCTAGAATGTGGAATCATCGTTTTAATGAGGAAGCCGAGAAATTTGGTTTCATTAAAAATGGTGATGAAGCTTGTGTATATAAGAAAGCTAGTGGGAGCACTATCATATTCCTTGTACTATATGTGGATGATATATTATTATTTGGGAATGATATTACCACAATGCAAGGAGTCAAAACTTGGCTAAAGAGTTGCTTCTCCATTAAGGATCTTGGAGATGCACAATACATATTGGGGATAGGGATCTATAGGAATAGATCCAAGAGATTGATAGGTTTAAGTCAAAGTACATACATTGATAAAATCTTGAAAAGGTTCAAGATGGAAAACTCTAAGAGAGGTTTGGTACCTATTCTAAAGGGAACCGTTCTCAGTTCATCTCAGTGTCCTGCCACGAAAGATGAACAAGAGAGAATGAAGAAAGTCCCATACGCATCTGCTATTGGGTCTATCATGTATGCAATGATATGTACTAGACCGGATGTGTCATGCGCTCTTAGCTTGACAAGTAGATACCAGAATAACCCAGGAAATAGTCATTGGATTGCTGTTAAAAGCATATTAAAATACCTTAGAAGGACTAAGGATATGTTTCTAATATATGGGTCTGGTGAGGAGGAACTCGCTGTAAAAGGTTACGTGGACGCGAGTTTCCAAACTGATCGAGATGACTCTCGATCACAATCCGGTTATGTCTTCATGTTAAATGGTGGTGCGGTCTCTTGGAAGAGTTCGAAACAGGAGGTTGTTGCGTTATCCACTACAGAGTCGGAGTACATTGCCGCCTCATTGGCAGCACAGGAAGCTGCATGGATGAAGAAATTCATCGACGACTTAGGAGTGGTCCCTTCCATTCAGGACCCTCTTGAGATCTTTTGTGACAACGAGGGTGCGATTGCTCAAATCAAGGAACCTCGTGCTCATCAAAAGACTCGTCACATTGAGCGGAGATTCAACTACATCAGGGATGAGGTTGAAAAGAGAAAGATATGTATTCACAAAGTTCACACAGATCAAAATGTTGCGGATCCACTCACGAAGCTTTTACATGGGCCAAAACATGAGGGACATGTTTGTGCGTTAGGGCTTCGATATTCTAGTGATTGGAATTGATCTATTTTAAGTATTGTACCGGAACGAAATTATTCAAACTCATTAATATAACTATGGTGTTAATTTATTTGAGTTATGTTCCTATTTTGCATA
Organism: Rutidosis leptorrhynchoides; assembly: GCF_046630445.1. NCBI lineage: Eukaryota > Viridiplantae > Streptophyta > Magnoliopsida > Asterales > Asteraceae > Rutidosis > Rutidosis leptorrhynchoides. The sequence goes on along the minus strand of NC_092333.1, from coordinate 108,893,137 downwards.
TTTCATCCATGAATAAGCAATTATTCTAAATTTCCGTAGTCGATCACATTTGTGGGAACAAGTGTGAGGTTTAGGCTATTATGAACTCGGATTGGTATACATTCATAGGTTGAATGTGGGGCAAGGTTGCAACCAAAGTTCATAGATATTTGTGGGAAACAAATATTGGAAGACCCGCTCTCAAGAATTACTGTATAGAGCCTTTGTGGTTGATCACATGTAATCTTGAGTAAAGGAGAATATCATTGTATCCTCTGACCTGAGATACATATTGGGTTCGGATATTCACCAAGTATTGTGCCTTGATTCTTTCCTTCGCTATTCTGAAATATGGTAGTACATAAGGAAGAACTCAGGTATACTACAAAGTGTATATCTAGGACGTATGTAGTCAAGATGGAATTTGTCCCTCTTATTCGTTGAGAGTCAGATGTCTAAGGCCTGAAAAGTTAAATCTATAAGAGAGTGATCACTCTGTATCTCTTGGATTTAACATGACATCTAGGATGAAAGGATATAATGAAAGATTCACCTAATCATATTCGAGATGGGAACTCGAAAGGGATGATGTTATTGAATGGCACAAAGTCATAACATATTAGGGGTGATGGACGGTGTGTTAGGCTGTATCCATCACTTGCATTAATTTCTTATGTTTCTCGTGCAAGTGGGAGATTGAAGGTATTTCGTATGCCCGAGAGACATATTAAATTAACGTGGCTAACATGTTATGATCCAAGTCGGGTCATACCCAATAACAAACTTACCAACACCTTATTCGTATTTGATTTTAACGATTGGTTCATTGATCAAATACGCGACACTTGAACTTTAAGAAAAATGGTTTTCTTAAATATTACTTGATGTGTGTATAAGTTATGGAACAACTCATATAACAAGGATTTAATTATTTATAGGCTAAATAATTTATTAAGTTATGTTACATTTTATAAAATTGGTTTTATAAAATATACATAACAAATAATATACAAGTATATAAAATGTGTTTTATAAAATCATGTTTTATAAAAGAAAAAAAAACTGATTTTATGAATTCAGTTTTTTTATATAAAAGTATATTATAACAAGACATGTGGAGTGGCATTGGGAGTTCAAGACATGCTAGAGATTCCTTCTTGAATTGCCCATATTCTTTCAAGGATCTATAAACATGTTCTTTGACCAAATGCTAATGGGACATGCAAACATATCAAGTTAAATTGCAAAGAAAAAAACTGCCTACTGCAGTGTATTCTGGCCGTGGCCTTTAATGGTCATAAGGAGGTCCATTTTCTTTTTGCAAGCTAGTTTTTCAAGTGTAAATAAATCCTAACCATAGCATTAGGTGTTGGGTAATAGTTTGGGGTATAATCCCTTGAGGTCTTATAGTTTTAAGGCTTGCATTCACCATAAAATTCAGCTACCTGCTGTTCAGTTTTTCCAGCAACAACAACTTGGTTTCTAGCTTGATTACAAAGTGTTTAAGGGTCTTAAACTTTAACAAGTTCAAGGGTAGTGTTGGAGCATCAAAGGGTTGGAGTTTACAACACTTGGAGGTTCAAGTTGAAGGCTATTTCATCACCATTCTCCTTCTAATTTTCTGCCCATTTTAAAGAACCCTCAAAATCGACTTTGAGGAGGTATAAACTCTATCCTTTCTTGTTAAATTTGTAAGCATATTCTTCCAAGACTTGATTACTATATGGAATTCAAACATAATTGGTTGCATGTTGTAAACTTGTTTTCTTAACCACTTAGCTTCCGCTTGCCATGAATTAACTAAATTGGTTTAGTAAATTATCACTAAGAACTTGTTTATACATCTTGAATTCCATCACTTTCAACATCACTCAGTCACCTATTTGGAATTCGCGATCTTTACGCTTAAGGTCGGCATAGCTCTTTTGACGATCATGGGCCGTCTTGAACCTTACTTGAATTTGGACAATCTTCTCGGTTGTTTCATGGACGAGTTCGGGTCTGGTGTGTGACGACCCTGGAATTTCCGACCAAATTTAAACTTAATCTTTATATAGTTTTGACATGATAAGCAAAGTCTATTAAACCGAGTCTCAAAATTTTTGAACTATTTCATGAAATCATTTGACCTTCGACCAGTTCCGACGATTCACGAACAATTAATTATAACTTGATATGTGTGTGTATATATATATATATATATATATATATATATATATATATATATATATATATATATATATATATATATATATATATATAAATAATAATTAGAAATATAATTTTAAATATTGTATGTTGTTGTTACCAAAATTTTATCTATGTAAAATAAAACAAAATATGATAATTATTATTATTTAAAACATATCTATATATATAAATAAAAGTATATTAAAAATAAATATTTAATGATTGTAATACTCGTTGGACGTTTCGATTATTATTTAGAGAAGTTTAATTCGAACTTATATTATTTTAAAATAAAAGGTGATCCGAAAATGAGTTATATAAGTTATAGGCTTATTAAAAGTATATTTAGGATCTAATTATTTAATTTTAACACTTTTTATATTTTACCCATAAATGAGTGGGACAGTTGATGTAATTTTTATTTAATAAATTAATCATCGAATTTTATACCATAATGATCAAAATAAATAAATATATTTAATTTAAAAATATGGGATTTTTCAGAGTACTTTTTATTCGCCACTGAGTGAATAACGGGGCACGATATAATAGCCCGTGTAAACTGTCGGCACATAATTCTAAAATCAAGGCTGCTATACAATTCTGGTCACTGTGTCTTTTGATTCATTTGACCTCAATTATATTATATGTATATATATAATATTCAATCTCTGACTATCTATATATTATGCATATACATAGCACAAGACACACACAAACCCATATTTCAACCACCTGCTAACCATTCACGTTTTCTGTCTTGAGCCACCCTCCTCCCTTCGTTGATCACCAACTGGTCACCACCCATGACCACTGTAAACCACCCTTCTTTAATCGTTAGCCACCAAGAACAACCACCTTCTCTCTCTCTTCATCTTTCATCCCTCTCTTATTCTTATAAACCCATAACCAAACCCATTAATTATTTATATTACTGCTGCAATTTTTCTGTTTTGGCCTGCTACTCATGATCGACCAAGCACCATAACCCATCATCTTTCATCAACGGCCACCATCTTCAACCACACAACACTCGACTCCACCTATTATCACCGGCTACTACAACACCATCGTGAAGCCGCCTCTCACCACCATCTTTGATCACCTCGCAGCCATCCTACATCACCTTTTATGTTTTCTGTTCGTTGAGAACCATCCAAACCGCCACTCATCAACGCTACTACTATTGTACATTCTCGTCATTGTTGCCTTACTGCTCAATTACTTCTTCCTTTACAACCATAAACCACCAAGCAAACACTTCTTCCGGTTTCTTTTCTGTTCCAATTCTTTTCGCTAAAACCACCATCGAAAACCACTCCCGTTTACTATATTTTTTTTTCTTCTTTTTGGACAACACCCAGATGAACAGAAAACGCTGCTACAGTGATGCTATGCTTGTTATTTCGTTTTTGTTTCTTGCTATAACCATGATGTGAAGATGATGAGCTAACGATGATGACTAGGTGAGATGATTAATAGATGATGATGGTGTGAGATGTTGGTGATTACGGTTGAGATGTTGATGATGATGATGAACCGAAGGCCATCGTTAATTGTTGTTTATATTCGGTAAGTCTTCGATTGTGAACACCATTGAACTGTTGTTGTATTCATTTATGAGCTGCTACACCTTGATTCTATTTTTGATTGAAACCAACACCAACATGAAGACCTTAATACATTGCTGCTGCTGTAGACTGAGATCACCGAAATACCATCACGGCCATTTCTGTTTCTTTTGTAACCAACCGGACAACCACACCCTACCTTCTTGAGCACTATAAAGATACCACCTACTTCAAAGGATAACCATCCACCACGATCAACTACCATCTCCATCATAATCACCATCACTTCATCATGAACACCCCTTTTCGTGTTTTCTGTTACAACTAATAACCATCACCACCGCAAGACCTTCATCACCTTCATCATCTTTGTCTTATTTTTCACTCGTTTCTTATTTTTCTCGTCACTACTACAAACAGCTTTTGTCTGCTGTGTACTGTTTTAAATCAAAACCCTTTTTGGTAGTGGAGAGGATAACAAATATTTTTGGGACAATTAAAATCTTAATGGCCAACAATTACAACTAAACAACCCCACATTCCACCGAGGACCACATATGTAGTTTCCTTTACACGTTTACAATTTTAATAAATTCTAGAATCAGTTGCATCAGATACATTTCTTTGCTCCTATCGCTAATAGTCCCAATACCAAAACTGAATTTATTAAGTGTTAATTGGACCGAGATCCAAGCTTTGTCTAGTTGGGCCATTATTTTGCTAGTTGGGCTACCGTATTCCAACCTTCTATTTGGGCCACCATTTCTTTTTATTTGAGCCGTGAATTTTGGACTGCCATAATTAAAGCCAACCGAGCACCATTTTAAATTTTAGGATAATGATAGATGATAATGACGGGGAGTATTTAATGATGATACGGAATGATAAAGATAATGAGAGGTGATTATGATAATCGTGATATACGTTTATGAGTAAATAACGGTGATGATAATAAGAACGATGATGAGGATTATGATAATAAATAGATGAAGATTAGGATCATGATTAGATTTTGATGGTGATACGGTTATGATAACGACGATGATAAGAGTTTAATGATGATGTGCGATGGCGAAAACGATTATGGTGATGAATTTAGGATATAGCTTCGTATATATTAAATATTTAAACGGAAGAATAATTACAAGAAAGTGTCGAGTGGTTCAATGGCTTGAGTGTGGTGTTGCGTTAGCGGGAGGTCACGGGTTCGAACCTTGTCTGAGGCATATTTTTTTATGGAAAAGCTTTTGAGGTAGTTATCTTATACTTATACTTATTATTATTATTATTATTATTAGTAAAATTATTATTATAGTTATTGTTATTATCAGTATTATTATTATTATTATCGTTATTAATAAAAGTATCATTATTTTTAAATTTGCCATTTTTACTAAAATTTGTATTATTTTTATTATTAATATTATTAGTATTATTGATATATTAAATAAAGATTTTCTATATAAAAAATATATTTATGACATAAAACACAACAATATTATTATTTTTGTAATAAATATTAATTATCTATTTAAAGTATATAAAAATAAATATATTTAATGAAGTTATTAATGAAACATATAATATATTAAAATAACAATTATATCACTAATAATATATAAATTTGTTCGATTACCATTACATGTGTTAATATACATAATATGATATAGGTTCGTGAATCCGAGGCCAACCCTGCATTTGTTCAGTTCCGTCGTATGCATATTTTCTACAAAATATCGTATTGTGAGTTCATTTGATACCCTTTTACTCTTTACATTTTTGGGACTGAGAATACATGCGCTACTTTTACAACTGCTTTATTAAATGCTTTTGAAATACATTTTGAACTGCGAATATATGAAATGCTTTTATAAATGTTTGACGAGATAGACACAAGCAAAACATTCCTCGAACGAATTATGTGGACGTGATAATTGCCACCATTGAATTATGTGGACGTGATAATTGCCACAATTGATATGTATATTTTTCCCCTGATTATTATTGCTTGGTAACCTAAGAATTAGGGAACATCACTAATTTTGAGAATTAGTGCACGCCTAATTGACGCGAATCCTAAAGGTAGCTACCGGGTTTAACACCCCCACCCAGAATGTTCACTAGACGAAAGAGCTAGTGGGCGTGGTGTTTAGTACTTCGAGGTTTATATATTATACAGACGAGATGTTCTGTTTTTGGGATATTATTGATACGTATTATAAGTTAAGGTCGGTTACCAAGCCAAGCTATGAAAGAAATGAAAAGTGAATGTTATGTATCGAGAGAATGATTTTATACACAGGTTATGTGTATGTTATTTTTGTGCACAAGATATGTGTACGGTTACTAAGATTTATGAAAGATGATTTCGTACACGAGAAAGGTGTACTGTATTTAAAAAAATATCGCATGTACATTACAGGTGGGTATAGGATTCGGGCCCATTTGTACCATGCAGGATTTAAATCTTGTGGTCTATCAAAATGATGAATTTTATTGTTTTATGATAAACCTATGAACTCACCAACCTTTTGGTTGACACTTGAAAGTATGTTTATTCTCAGGTATGAAAGAAATCTTTCACTGTGCATTTGCTCATTTTAAGGACATTATTTGGAGTCGATCATCGCAATGGGACCAGATGTTGGTGACTTCGTCCAGATGGATTAGGACGGGGTATGACATGGTGAGTTGCTTTTCACCTACTTCGGCCCAACAGATAGGAGAACGACATCTGCGGCCATACAAGGCTTCGAAAGGTGTGGCCTTAATGTTTGCAAGATAGCTATTGTTGTAAGAGAATTCGCCCAGCGGCAAATGCTTTTCCCAAGCCTTTTCGAAATCTATTACATAAGCACGCAACATGTCCTCCAGGGTTTGAATCGTGCGTTCGCTCTGTCCGTCGGTTTGCGGGTGATATGCAGTGCTCATATCTAAACGTGTTCCCAAAGCTTCTTACAAAGAACGCCAAAATCTAGAAGCGAAACGGGCATCTCGGTCTGAAATAATTGATAAGGGTACACCGTGTCGAGATACAACTTCCTTTATGTATAGTTGCGCGAGTTTCTCCATCGTATCAGTTTCCTTCATGGCTAGGAAGTGTGCAGATTTGGTAAGACAGTCAACGATAACCCAGATCGTATCATAACCGCCTACCGTCTTCGGTAGCTTCGTGATGAAGTCCATTGTTATTCCTTCCCACTTCCATTGCGGGATTTCGGGTTGCTGAAGTAACCCAGACGGCTTCTGATGTTCGGCTTTGATCTTGGAACAAGTTAAACACTTTTTGACGTAAGTTGCAACATCCTTCTTGAGGTTTGGCCACCAATATTGAACCTTAAGGTCATGGTACATCTTACCAGCTCCTGGATGAATCGAATACCTTGACTTGTGAGCTTCATCTAGAATAAGGCTTTGTAAATCTCCATAACTGGGCACCCAGATTCTTTCAGCAAAATATCGGAGTCCAGTTTTCTTGACCTCGAATCAAGAGACGAGAATGTTTAAGTGCTCATGAGCAATATTCTCCTCCTTGAGAGCTTCCTCTTGGGCTACACGGAGTTGGCTATTGAGATTTGTGAGGATGGTGATGTTCAAGGCTCGAACACGAAGATGTACCATTCTTTCCTTTTGGCTCACGGCATTGGCTACAACATTTGCCTTTCTAGGGTAGTAACGAAGTTCACAATCATAATCGTTCAATGTCTCGATCCACCGTCACTGTCTCATGTTTAGTTGCTTCTGATCGAATATGTGTTGGAGGCTTTTGTGATCGGTGAAGATAGTGCTCTTGGTTCCATACAGATAGTGTCTCCATAATTTGAGTGCAAAGACAACGGCTCCAAGCTCAAGATTGTGAGTCGTGTAGTTTCGCTGGTGAATCTTCAGTTGTCGGGAGGCGTAAGCAATAACCTTCTTCCGTTGCATCAATACGCACCCAAAACCTTGTCGGGAGGCATCACAATACACAATGAAGTCATCACTGCCTTTGGGAAGGGACAGAATAGGAGCGGTGGCTGACTTCTGCTTCAGGGTTTTGAATGCTGACTCTTGCTCGGTTGCCCAAACGAACTTTTTCCCCTTGTGAGTTAACGCGGTCAAAGGATGTGCAATCAGAGAGAAACCTTCAATGTACCTACGATATTAACCGTCAAGGCCTAAAAATTGGCGGATATGAGTAGGAGTAGTGGAGGTTTCCCACTTGCTGATGGCTTCGATCTTTGCGGGATCGACTTTGATACCTTGGCTACTAACAACGTGGCCAAGAAATTGAATTTCCTTCAACCAAAATTCACACTTGGAGAATTTCGCATCGAGTTGCTCCTGTCTCAAGAGTTCAAGCATTACTCGAAGATGTTGCTCATGTTCTTCTTCGCTTTTGGAATAGATTAGGATATCATCTATGAAGACGATAACGAACTTGTCCAGGTACGGCTTGCATACGCGATTCATGAGATCCATAAACACGGCAGGTGCGTTAGTTAACCCGAATGACATCACCAGAAACTCATAGTGACCATAACGAGTTCGGAACACAGTCTTCAGCACATCGCTCTCCTTCACCCTCAACTGGTGATAACCTGATCGTAAATCAATCTTGGAGTAAACGTTGGATCCTTGCAGCTGATCGAAAATATCATCAATTCTAGGAAGGGGATACCGATTCTTGATCGTCAACTTGTTCAGTTCCTGATAATCGATACACATGCGGAAAGATCCGTCCTTCTTCTTCACGAATAAAACAGGTGCGCCCCAAGGCAACAAACTCGATCGAATAAATCCACGGTCTAGCAATTCCTGTAGTTGACTCTGCAACTCTTGGAGTTCGGAAGGTGCAAGTAGATAAGGTGCAGCTCCTGGCACTAGATCGATCTGGAACTCCACCGATCTCGGCGGCGGTAATCCTGGCAATTCTTCTGGAAAGACATCGGGAAATTCTTTCACAATTCGTACATCATCCACGCTTTTCTCCTCTTGTCATGACCCGGAAATTTCGGTCAAATTTAAACTCTGACAACTCTGACAAGATAAGCAAATTGATATGTTGCATTAAAATATTTTTTCATACATTTAATTAACCATTGGACTTTAACCTACGATTCACGAACATCCTATAATTTAAAACTCGAACCCGTCATTATTTATATATGATTTTACTTTCTTAAATGAAAATATTTTATGATATAATAATTTCTATTATTATAACCTCTTAATAAAATGATTTTGAATATAATTAGTTCTAGAAAACTAAATTTTATAATATTTATATATGAAATAATAAAAAATTTACTATTAAACGATGCTATTTCAAATTAAAATTTTTACGTATTAAGTCGTTTTATTTTTATGATATAATTTTTGTATTTTTTTTAAGAAACGAAGTTAAATTAAAAATATAAAATTTGTAAAACACAACGTACAACAACGTGTAGCTTAAATAGTTAAATTTAAATTAATTCATTTACTATTCATTGAATAGTAAATGAAACAAAATTAATTCATTTACTATTCACATGAAAGCGATATGATAGAAATTATTAATTATAAGTTATATAATATACCCCTGAAGTATTTAATAAATACGACTTTTTAAAAATTTGCGATTCAAATTTGATTCTAAATTTATTATTATATTATTATATTTTATTTCAATATTATTATATCATTATATTTATTATATTATTATATTAAATTTATATTATATTATATATCTTTGTCCAGTCAAAAAGTAGGAAAATACATATTACGCTTATAAACTTTATAAACGAACCTTTTTACAACTAAATTTATAAAGCTTAAGACCAAAACAGATATATATATATATATATATATATATATATATATATATATATATATATATATATATATATATTCAAATATAAAAACTGGAATTTTTATTCATATTTTTACCCGTCAATTATTAGCAACAGAGTACGAAATGCCGGTCCGTGAAAACTATCGACAGATATTATTGAATTCTAATTCATACGTTTTTATTTTCATATTATTATATTTTCATATTATTATTATATTATTATAATATTATATTATAATATTATATTTCAATATTATTATATTATTATATTTACTTATATATACTACGTTCATGTTCTAGTTGAAAACACACATATCACATATAGATCATATGTTACTCCGTAATTAACTATATTATTGTTATTATTATTATAATTATCATTCTTAATATTATTATTCTTAATCTTATTATTAATTAGTAGTATTAGTATTATGGTTACAAAATATACATAAAATACCACGACGAGGTTATGTTCAAGTGATTTCAAAATGGGTTTTTCAAATGGTTTAAAGCTAAGGAATTCATGGGTATTAAATAAGGAGGTTATGAGTATTGATCGAGGGTATTGTTCGTGAATCAAAGGTCAACCTTGCATTTATCATTTCCGTTGCGTCTACATACTTTTCCTGCAATATTGAACCACAATATTGATACGTGAGTTTTCATGGCTCCCTTTTTATATATATTTTTGGGCTGAGAATACATGCGTATTTTATATCTGTTTTACGAAATGGACACAAGTACTAAAAACATATTCTACGTTGAGTTGTACCACTTTGCATATTTTTCCCTAATAGTTTGGTAACTAATATTAACATGTTGTAAGAGCATGTAAGCGCGAATTCTATTGATAGATCTATCGGGTTTGATAACCCCAACCGGGCTAGTTGCTCTAGTATCGTAAACGGTTGCATAGTACTTCATTTTTCCTACACTTGGTACAGTGTAGGGAGATTTCATAATAAAGGGAATATGCCACATTAATTGTTAAGTATGGTTACCGAAGCGCTCAACAACTTATAGAATACTTTTATACACTTGCGAGTGTACGGATATTTATGGAAACTAAAATCTTGTGGTCTATTACTATTACGGAAATGATTGATTATGATAAACTATGAACTCACCAGCCTTTTTGGTTGACACTTTAAAGCATGTTTATTCTCAGGTATTAAAGAAGCTTCAGCTGTTTAACTGTTATGTTCATGGAGTCTTACATGGCATATTTTTCAAGGAAACTTTACATTCAAACATTAAAATGTATCATATTTTGACTGATTAGTCAACTGATGTATTATTATGAAATTGTCTATATGTAGAAATCATCACAAGTCGAAAACATTTATATACATGTTTTAAAAATGTATACAGATTTTAAAACTTTCTTATATAGAAAGCGCGTCTTTTGAAATGAATGCAATGTTTGTAAAACGTATCATATATAGGGCAAACCTCGCAATGGGACCGATGAATGATGTGCTGCGTCAATAGGGATTTTGGCGGGCCGTCACAGTTGGTATCAGAGCGTTGGTGTTAGCGAACCAGAATTTGCATTAGTGTGTCTAACCAGTAGTTGTTAGGATGCATTAGTGAGTCTGGACTTCGACCGTATCTGCATATTATAAATTTTGCTTATCATTTCTTGTCGAAAATTACCTGCTTATCGTTCTTAAGTCTAGACGCATTTTCCTGTATTTATTACATAAATAGTGTATAGACGAATTCCTATCTTAGCATATCTGTTACTGCGAACTTTGCCTGACATCTTCCAAAGATTCCTCCGTAATTTATGGGATTTTGATATTATATATACATATGTAAATTATGTATTGAAGAATACCAAATCTAAGTCCTATAATCTATTTCACACCAAAAATTCTTTCCCTAATTATACAAGATGGATCCCACATCTAGTTCAAATTCCTCGGATTCCGACAGCTATTCCGATATGGAATTCGACCTGAGCTCCGAAAGCAGCGTAACCGGAATGGATCAACCAATTAGCCTTCATCTATTCTGGATGAATTGGGGATGGGTTCATAATCTACTTAACCATTGGAGACAAGAAGAAGGTGATCCCTTCCATCCACCACATTCACCTCTTGGCGAAGAACCTGAAGCACTTACCGGCGAACCTGTTCGAAACACCCTTTTCTCTCTCATTTCCAGAGTATCTCGTTACGATTATATACTATCCCAAATTCTGAATCTTATCCATCCGTTCGTCCGAACCGACAATCATCCCGGTGTAATAGAAGAAGTCAACGAGCTTCGCGATCGCGCGACGACTTTGGAGAATATGGTGCAAGGATTACAAGTACCATCAACAACACAAGTACTGTTAACAACATCCACATCGGAAGCCTCAATACCACAAACACCAGCAGCATCATCGACATCAACAGTACCATCATCAACATCACAGTATCATTACCACCACCAACAACCACATCTGCATCCCACACCTCAATATTACATCTAAAATCTGTACTTCGAGCATCAACATCATACGCACCATAGGTACCAAGGAGTACCAACAACAACAAACGATGAAGTATCAATTCATCACTTCATTGAAGCAATATTCTGCAGAGAATATGTAATTTCTAAAAAATTTTAGAGATTACGTATTCTAGTTCTAACCATAAACCAGAAGAGTAGATGGATAGAGATGATAGAGTAAACCCTGACAAGAATGGTGTGTGATCTACAAGCTAGACTGGTTATACAAGCGCCACCAGAAGTACCACCAGCATCACCATTAGTATCACCAACACCAGTAACACCTGTAGCACCACAAGCTCCACCAACTCCATAACCACCGACGATATCGACACCACAATCATCGAGGAGTATATTGGAATAACGAGTTATGAAGTATTAACTCATTATTTCTAAAGAATTTATATATTATATATATGAATTTTGAAAACCATAATATATTTTTTCGTACTAAGCTATTAAGTATGAATTGAAAAAGGGTAGATACTACTCGGTTAATTCATATTACTAATATGCTATGATGTATATTCTTAGTTAACTACAATCTCTGTTTCAAACCAATGAATTCTATTTCATAATAAACCAAGTGTATTATTCAACTACATGTTTGATTTTACACTCCCATTTTAGATATATTCGAAACTTTCCAGAAAACATCATTCGTACTTTGTGGAATTCACAAGTATTTTATGAGCATCAACATCCTTCACCAAGGAATATCAATAAGAATAAATAATGATGTATTAATTACATTAGTGAAATACTCCGCAAAGATTATGTAATCTCTAAAGTTTTAGGGATTATTCATTTCTAGTCCCAACTAAAAACCAAATGAGATTAATATAATATTAACTCATTAAATCCATATTACATCTTAAGAAGATATACATACATATATTTTCATAAAGACTGTAAAAAAAATTCTTTTGTACAAAATAATACTTGTGAAATTTTATTTTAACGGGTAGGTAATACCCGAGAAATACTTAAGTTCACATTAATATGTTACGCTGATGTTTCGACAATCGTTAATTATACTCTCTCCTTTCATAGCAATATACATCATTTCACAAAAATCAAGACAACCATTTTCCATGCCAATTCAATTACATATTCTGATTTTGACAAATCAAAATCCAAGTCAAGATTTAAGAATTGTCATCAATCTTAAATTCCTACATCCTTCGAAACCATACTTTGAATTCAAAATGTTATTCATAAAACCGAGGAGAATATTATTCGTATCTTTCATAATTCACGATGATTTCACCTCCACCATTATATACTAACGGATACAACCTGCGTTCAAACACTCCAATTCAAAATTTTTGAAAGCACCTCAGATTGAAAATCAACGAATCAGACTCATTATATATAAGAATACGGATGAAGCAGCCAAAGCTGTTGATGGTCTTAATAGTCAAAAGTTGATAATAAAGAAAAGTATGTTAGAAAAGAAATTTGGAACTGAAAAACGGATTGAGCAAACTATGAAGGAGGCTGTTGAAAAATCACAAGGACTAAACTCGTACCTAAAGAATTTAGATAATTCAGTTTCTGATGGAAATCTCAGAAGATATGCAATCTCTTTACGTATTCTAAATCCTTGCGGAAGAATTTTCTTCATCATCTTTTGATTTTAATTTTTTTTAAATTCTAAGATTTTATCGTATCTTCCATTATAAATATCCTCAATATTTCTGAAAAATACCTCCATAACTATTCTTGTCTAAAATTAATTATCTCTTCACCTTATCTGTATTACATCATAACGGAAACTGTTTTAGTTTCAAAATTTTTGTAACATTCAAATTTATGTTCATTGATATTATAGAGTAGTGTTGGAATGAAAGCATGAGTTAGTGTAATATAATGACGCCCGATCAACGTGATTATATTATAGTAAGTCATGTGGAAGTTCTAATGGCACATGATGAAGGCAGTACTTGATCAACATTACCCTCACCATGTACCATGTTACGCGACTCTTTTATTTTACTTAACATCTGAACATACCAAGAATGTATTTTCTTGATAGTTCTATACTTTCCGTGATTCCAGTAGTTTGCTAATATAATCGTGCCATTACATTTTTCTTTCTGCTTATAACACTAGTTATGCTCATTTGAAATCCTATCTATCGTATTTTCGGAGAAATCTTTATCATTTTATTTGTATTTCTCAATAGTGGGAAATTTGTTGAACTTGTGCTTATCATAAAACATAACCCAACCCATTTAGGGTACTCAAAATACTCCATTCATCGATCTTATCATTTTCTTTGATAATGATTATACTAACAATCAAATTCATTTAAAGAATTCAAGTTATATCATATTTCGTGATACGAAAATATCCTCGTTTTCGTTATCAACTTTCCTTAGCCAAATTTCGGGATGGAATTTCTTTTAATGGGTAGGTACTGTCATGACCCGGAAATTTTGGTCAAATTTAAACTCTGATAACTCCGACAAGATAAGCAAATTGATGTGTTGTATTGAAATATTTTTTCATACATTTAATTAACCATTGGACTTTAACCTACAATTCACGAACAACCTATAATTTAAAACTCGAACCCTTCATGATTTATATATGATTTTACTTTCTTAAATGAAAACATTTTATGATATAATAATTTCTATTATTATAACCTCTTAATAAAATGATTTTGAATATAATTAGTTCTAGAAAACTAAATTTTATAATATTTATATATGAAATGATAAAAAATTTACTATTAAACGATGCTATTTCAAATTAAAAATTTTACGTATTAAGTCGTTTTATTTTTATGATATAATTTTTGTAATTTTTTTGAAGAAATGAAGTTAAATTAAAAATATACAATTTGTAAAGCACAACGTACAACAACGTGTAGCTTAAATAGTTAAATTTAAATTAATTCATTTACTATTCATTGAATAGTAAATGAATCGAAATTAATTCATTTACTATTCACATGAAAGCGACATGATAGAAATTATTAATTATAAGTTACATAATATACCCCTGAAGTATTTAATAAATACGATTTTTTAAAAATTTACGATTCAAATTTGATTCTAAATTTATTATTATATTATTATATTTTATTTCAATATTATTATATTATTATATTTATTATATTATTATATTAAAATTTATATTATATTATATATCTTTGTCCAGTCAAAAACTAGAAAAACACATATTACGCTTATAAACTTTATAAACGAACCTTTTTACAACTAAATTTATAAAGCTTAAGACCAAAACAGATATATATATATATATATATATATATATATATATATATATATATATATATTCAAATACAAAAAGTGGAATTTTTATTCATATTTTTACCCGTCAATTATTAGCAACAGAGTACGAAATGCCGGTCCGTGAAAACTGTCGGCAGATATTATTGAATTCTAATTCACACGTTTTTATTTTCATGTTATTATATTATTATAATATTATATTATTATATTCTATTTCAATATTATTATATTATTATATTTACTTATATATACTACGTTCATGTTCTAGTTGAAAACACAAATATCACATATAGATCACATGTTACTCCGTAATTAACTATATTATTGTTATTATTATTATAATTATCATTCTTAATATTATTATTCTTAATCTTATTATTAATTAGTAGTATTAGTATTATGGTTACAAAATATACATAAAATACTACGACGAGGTTATATTCAAGTGATTTCAAAATGGGTTTTTCAAATGGTTTAAAGCTAAGGAATTCATGGGTATTAAATAAGGAGGTTATGGGTATTGATCGGGGGTATTGTTCGTGAATCAAAGGTCAACCTTGCATTTATCATTTCCGTTGTGTCTGCATACTTTTCCTGCAATATTGAACCACAATATTGATACGTGAGTTTTCATAGCTCCTTTTATATATATATATTTTTGGGCTGAGAATACATGCGCATTTTATAACTGTTTTACGAAACGGACACAAGTACTAAAAACATATTCTACGTTGAGTTGTACCACTTTGCATATTTTTCCCTAATAGCTTGGTAACTAATATTTACATGTTGTAAGAGCTTGTAAGCGCGAATCCTATTGATAGATCTATCAGATTTGACAACCCCAACCGGGCTAGTCGCTCTAGTATTGTAAACGGTTGCATAGTACTTCGTTTTTAATACACTTGGTACAGTGTAGGGTGATTTCATAATAAAGGGAATATGCCACATTAATTGTTAAGCATGGTTACTGAAGCGCTCAACAACTTATAGAATACTTTTATACACTTGTGAGTGTACGGATATTTATGGAAACTAAAATCTTGTGGTCTATTACTATTACGGAAATGATTGATTATGATAAACTATGAACTCACCAACCTTTTTGGTTGACACTTTAAAGCATGTTTATTCTCTGGTATTAAAAAAGCTTCTGCTGTTTAACTGCTATGTGCATGGAGTCTTACATGTCATATTTTTCAAGGAAACTTTGCATTCAAACATTAATATGTATTATATCTTGACTGATTAGTCAACTGATGTATTATTATGAAATTGTCTATATGTAGAAATCAACACAAGTCGAAAACATTTATATACATGTTTTAAAAATGTATACAGATTTTAAAACTTTCTTATATAGAAAGCGCGTCTTTTGAAATGAATGCAATGTTTGTAAAACGTATCATATAGAGGGCAAACCTCGCAATAGGACCGATGAATGATGTGCTGCGTCAATAGGGATTTTGGCGGGCCGTCACACCTCAGTTTCAAGTTTCTTTACATGTGCTAAAACAACAAAACGCCCTTTTTTCATAACCTTTTGTGCCTTCAAGCAACTAATAAGGTTCAGCTTCGGGCTACATCTCTCTCCGTAAACAATTAATGGCTCACCAGTCTTGCGAGGTATACGGAGAATCTTCTCTCCACAAATAACTTCTGCTCTCACTTTGGACAACCAGTCCATACCGACTATTACATCAAAACTCCCTAACTTAATGGGTATCAAATCAATCTCAAAATCCACACCAGCTAAGTTTATAATACCTCCTCGGCCAATTTGGTCAAATTTCTCTTGTTTCCCATTGGCCACCTTAACAAGTATACTCTCATCCAAAGGCACTAATGACCAATCTATCTTAGAGCAAAAGTGTCTACATACATAACTCCTATCGACACCGGTATCAAATAGGAAAGAAGCTAATAGTTTATTGATAGTGAATGTACCTGTAACCAAGTCAGGATCCTCGCGGGCATCTCTGGCGTTCATATTGAAGATTCTTCCACGTGCTGGCCCGCCATCCTTTTTCTTGTTAGGACATTCATTCCTGAAGTGGCTCTGCTGACCGCACTCATAGCACTTCCTTGGTCCACTTGGATTTGTCCTCACAGCTGGGGTGGTGCTCTTACAATCTCTGCCAACGTGTCCAATCCTTTTACACTTCTCACACACTACATTGCAGTATTCAGTATGATGCTTGTAGCATCTCTTACACTGAGGAAGGGTACCTTTGTAGTTAGGGTTAGAGCTAGGGCTCGGGTTAAGTTTCCTCCAGTCGTTGTTTCCCTTATAATTCTCATACCTCTTAGCTGGGTTCTGGTCAAAACCTTTTCCCTTGTTTCCGCCCCACTTACGTGTGACGATCGCTCCAAATCCATATGGACGAACACATCATTCATCGATTTCATTGCGAGGTATTTGACCTCTATATGATACGTTTTGTAAACATTGCATTCTTTTGAAAAGGCACACCATAAATGAATATTTAAATCAAAGGTTTTCGACATCTGATGATTTCTACATATAGACAATCACCGTAAATAATAGTTTACAACAGTACTTCCGTTGACAATGCAGTCAAAATAAGATACATGGTGATGATTTGGTGAATGCAACGTTTCCTTGAAAAATATGCCATGTAAGACTCCATGCACATAGCTTGTCTAACATATAAGCAAATAGCGGAAGACTTCTAGGGAACCTGAGAATAAACATGCTAACAAGTGTCAACACAAAGGTTGGTGAGTTCATAGTTTTAATGTTTTGCATAATCTGTACGTAAAGATGGACCACAAGATTTTAGTTGTTTCATCCAGAAACGTTTATCAAAATATTCTACAAGATTGAGCACCCTGGTAACTAAACTTAACGTATATATAATTTGTACCCTTTGTATAATCATCTTAATAATACATACAAACCAACATGTACGCTTCTCAAATAGCATACGTCCATTAAAAGGCTAGTGCTCTAGCTCGGACGGGGATATCAAGCCCTATGGATCCATATACTACTACTCGCGCCCACCAGTTCTTATAACTGGCAGTTACTAGTTACCAAAGCTAAGGGATTTTCGGTTCAAACTCAGTGTAGAATTAAGTATGTACTTGTATCCATTGTGTTTAAAATAAAGTGCATGTAGTCTCAGCCCAAAAATATATATTACAAAAGAAATTAAAAAGGGAGCAAATGAAACTCACCTTAGCAGCATATAAAGTCGTTCACCAAAATATGACTAAAACTCGGATTACCAAATAACCATAGATCTCAACGTATCAATATTGTGATTCAATATTGCAGGAAAGTACGTAGACGTAACAGAGATGATAAACACTAGGTTTGACTTGCAAAATAATACCCACGAACATTACCCATAACCTCCATAGCTATAACCCATAGTTTCCTTAGCTCTATCCCGCTCGAAAATCATTTTGAAAGTGACACGCTCATGACCTCATCGTAGTATTTTATGTATAATACTAATTAATAATATAATACTAATAATAATAAGATTAATAATAATATTAATCTTAATAATAATAATAATAATTAATAATTAATAATAATAATAATAATAATAATAATATAAATAAAATAAATAAATACTTACGGAGTAATATTAAGAAGAGTGTGAGAAAAACAGAACCGAAATCGAGCAATTTATAGTATCTCTCCTGTTACCAGCCCCCATGCGATTGGATGGGGTTTGTGCTGGTTATCCATGCGATCGCATGGATGTATTTTCCAGCTCACAATGTTTTGGTTTCTTCCTCGTTGACATAATTTTATATTAATTTTATAATATATAATTTATATTATAAATTATATATTATATTAAATTCACGTGCATAGTTGAATTGTAATTTTCATTCTGATAAGTCGTACGTCGTCACTCGACTCATGTCCTGGTTCTGGTTTTTTGAACGTTGTTTCGTACGCAAAGAAAACTAGCATTTTACGTTTCATGACTCGTACCTTTGTCAAAATATAGTCTTAAATTATCAATAAACTATATCACTCAAAGTGTATCTTAAACTTTCGGGTGTTTTGGTCATTTACTTCTATAAATCATCGTCTCGCTATTTATTAATATATATTTAATAATATTATTTTAAATCAAATCGTTTTAAGATTAAGTTAATATTTTATTTTATTACCTTGTAAAATATATATACACATTTTCATTTTGAAATAGTGTTTCGAAAACACTGTAGCATTTTGGGTACTGTAGCAATTCGAAAATACTGTAGCAAATTAGTGTTTTACTTGTTCATCTTAAACGTTTTAGTTCACTTATCTAAATATCAATCGAATTAACAAACGAATGTTACTATCGTTACTAAATAACTTGAAATCATATATATATATATATATATATATATATATATATATATATATATATATATATATATATATATATATATATATATATATATATATATTGTTCGTGAATCGTCGAGAACAGTCAAAGAATAACTGATTATATGAATATAGTTCCAAAACTTTGGTGACTCAACATTACAGACTTTGCTTATCGTGTCGAAAACGTTAATCATACAAAGATTAAGTTTAAATTTGGTCAGAAATTTCCGGGTCATCACAGTACCTACCCGTTAAAGAAATTTCGTCCCGAAATTTAAGTGAGGTCGTCATGGCTAACAATAAAAATGTTTTCATGAAGAATATGAGTTGATAAATAGAATTTTATCACCGTTGAATAATATGGATAAAACAATCCAATTTCTCAAAGGCTATGAGAGAAGTTATCGTAAAAGAGTGAAATGAAAGAATAGAGATTCGTCTTAACTTTTGACGTAGTTACGATTGATTTCCAGAATTTAAGGAATAGAAAATCTTCATAATCTAAATAAGATTTGATTCATCGAAATTTAAGGAAATTAAGATTTCCTTTAAATGCGTAATCTGCCTCGATTTTTATGTCTGATATTTCGCTATAAATTAACCACTTTCGTTTCATTATTTTCACCACTCCTACATCTTCTTCCTTATTTCATACTTCCAAAAGATTGTGAAATGCTTAATCCAGTTCTGATTCTTGATATTTTCTTGGCTATCGTATCCTTCATTCTTCTTTTTCATCTGCCACCAGAGGAAGTTATTTTCTTCTACCATTACCTTTGGGTTATAGTATTTTTCATTCTCCCGTGTCTTTATATTGCTATAAGCATTGATATAAACGGTTTATAATATATGTGTTGTTGTCAGGCTTTATATTTTCCCTTATATTTAGGAGCTCCATGCTTTCGTTTTTCCTTCCCGACTTCAAGTCAAGCGAATAATGGTCCAGAATTCGTAGCTATACATTTCGGAATGAACATAGTTAATGTTCTAAGAAAGAAATTGTAATGACACGATCTTGATTTGTCAAATTACCAGAATATCTGGAAAAGACCGAATCATCAAGAAAAGTATTTTATTGATATATTTAGAGATTAAATAGAATGAAAGAGTTATGTAACATGGTTCATGATGAGGGTGTGATCTGTAAACCTTTATCACGTTCCATTAGAAACTCAGCATGACTTACTGTAATATAATCACGTTGATCTAGTGTCATTATATTATACTAACTCATGCTTCAGTTCCCAACATTACTTCAAAACATCCATTTTTTTCGAATTTTTCAGATTTTAGAAACTAAGATAGTTTCTTTTATGATGTAAGACAGATAGTGCGAAAAGATGAATGATTTTCAATAAGAATAGGTATGAAGATATCTCCAGAAATATCGAGGATATTTATAATGAAAGATACGATGATATCTTAGAATTTCTAATATCATAGGATGATGCGGAAAATCTTTCTGTGAAGGTTTAGAATAAGAAGTAAGGTTCTTACTAATGGTTTCAGCGGTCACTGAATCATTTGGATTCTTTGAAGGCAGGTTCAGTCTTTGTGATTTATCCACAGCCTCTTTCATACTTTACTCAATCCGTTTTTTTTTCAGTTCCAAACCTTCTCTTTTTCTCAGCTTTACCACCATACTATTCTTTATCATCAAACTTTTGACTGTTAAGGTCGTTTACAGTTTTTGCTGCTTCATCAGCATTTTTCCAATTTCAGAGAACTAGTTCATAGTTTGGGATGTTTTTCAGAAATTTCACATTCAAAGTATGTAAGTCTAGAAGATAGATGTTATCTATATATAACTGTTGTCGTAGAAAATGCTGCGAGATTCAAAATACTGATTGCTAATTCCAGGTGGTTAGTATGGCAATTATTGTTACAAGATGTGGATGAGTACATGATAGGGTTTCAATGAGTATAAGGATTTTTTGAAAGGTTAAGGATTAATAAAGTTGTTGGTAAATTTACTGCTAATGTGGTGGAACATGAAAGGTTCCCTAGTAACAAGAACGTATATGTCAAGGTTATAATAAGGTTAATCTGAAAAGTCGAAGTTGACTGGTTGAAAGTGTGGTAAAACTGGATACTTTGAAAAGGGATTGCAAAATTATTTTCAGTAATAACAATGCTAAAGAATCTTTCACATTTTTGAAGTCAAAGTATAGCTTTGAAAGATGTAGAGATCTAAGAATGATGTCACCCGTTAAATCTTGACTTGAATTCTGATCCGTCAATATCAGAATATGTAATTGAATTTGTATGGAAACGATTGTATATCGCTGTGAGCATAGTTAATAATTTTTTTGAATCAAAGTTGAAGAATGTACAGTATAACATATTAATTGTGAACTTATATATTTCTCGGGAATTACCTACCCGTTAAAGATTTCACAAGTAATATTTTGTACAAAAGAATTTTCATTACAGTCTTTATGAAAATATATGTATATATATTTCTTCAGATGTAATACGGATTTAATGAGTTAATATCATATTAAGCTCATTTGATTTTCGGCTTGACTTAGAAATGATTAATCTCTAAAACATTAAAAATTACATAATCTTTGCGGAGTTTTTCACTAATGAAATCAACACTTCATTATTTATTCTTATTGATATTCCTCGATGAAGGATGTTGGTGCTCGTGGAATTTTTGTGAACCTTACAAGGCACAATGATGTTTTCTGGAAAGTTTCGAGTATACCGAAATTGAAAATGTAAAATCAATTATGTAATTGATTAATACACTTGGTTTATTATGAAATGGAATTCATTGGGTTGAAATAGAGATTGTAGTTAACAATGGTTAAGTTGTTAAGGAAGGATGTACATCATTGCATATTAATAATATGAACTAACCGAGTAGTACCTACCAGTTAAGATTCACATGTAATAGCTTAGTATGAAAAGATTTATTTTGATTTCAAAATTCATATATAGTAAATATACATAAAATTTCTTCCGAGGAAATGAGTTAATACTTCATCGGTTATTGTTGCTGTTATTTCTTGGTAACTACGGTGTGTATGATGTTGATGCTCGTGGAACAGATTGTGAAGTTGAGGTTTGCGATGCGAATGTTGTTGGTGGTGGTGATGGTACTTTTGGTGTTGCTGTCGGTGCTGCTGTTGCTGTCGGTGCTGCTGCTGGTGCTTGTAACCTTTGCACCATGTTCTCCAAAGCCACTACCCGAGCGCGAAGCTCGTTGACTTCTTCTATTACACCGGGATGATTGTCGGTTCGAACGAGTGGGTGAATGAGATTGAGAATTTGAGATAGTATATTATCGTGATGAGATACTCTGGAAATGAGAGAGAAAATGGTGTCTCGAAAAGGTTCGCCGGTAAGTGCTTCAGGTTCTTCCCCAAGAGGGAAATGTGGTGGATGGAAGAGATCACCTTCTTCTTGTCTCCAATGATTAAGTAGGCTACGAACTCATCCCCAATTCATCCAGAATAGGTGATGGCTGATTAGTTGATCCATTCCAGTTACACTTTCTTCAGAGTTCAGGTGAATATCCATATCGAAATAGCTGTCGGAATTTAAGGAATTTGAACTAGATACGGGATCCATCTTGTATAATTAGATAGATGATTTTTGATATGAATTAGATTATAGAATTTAGTTTGGTATTCTTCAATACATAATTTACATATGTATATATAATACCAAATTCCATAAATCACGGAGAAATTTTCGGAAGATGCCAGGAAAAGTTTACAGTAACAGATACGCTAAGATATGAATTTTGTCTGTACACTATTCATGCAATCAATGCAGTAAAATGTGTCTAGACTAGGAATGATAAGCAGGTAATTTCCGACAAGAAATGATAAGCAAAACTTTTGACATGCAGACACGGTCGAAGTCCAGACTTACTAATGCATCCTAACAACTATCAGTTAGACACACTCATGCAAGACATGGTTCACTAGGACTAACGCTCTGATGCCAACTGAAAGCTTCAGTTGGGGACACCACACGTCCCACCCAATGCCTTCCCAAACCGCCTGGTGACCACTGAGTGTACCTCAGATACTGATTTTAGGGCCTGCCTCTCGGCAATTGCCAACCCTCGTAAGGGATCGCAAGGAGTAAGAGCCAATGCTTCGTCACAGGTAACACTGTGAGAACCTCCTTTACGACTAACCCGCCACACATAGATGGCGTTATACCAGCTCTGATACCAACTGTGACGATCGCTCCAAATCCATATGGATGAACACATCATTCATCGATTTCATTGCGAGGTATTTGACCTCTATATGATACGTTTTGTAAACATTGCATTCTTTTGAAAAGGCACACCATAAATGAATATTTAAATCAAAGGTTTTCAACATCTGATGATTTATACATATAGACAATCACCGTAAATATTAGTTTACAATAGTACTTCCATTGACAATGCAGTCAAAATAAGATACATGGTGATGATTTGGTGAATGCAACATTTTCTTGAAAAATATGCCATGTAAGACTCCATGCACATAGCTTGTCGAACATATAAGCAAACAGCGGAAGACTTCTAGGGAACCTGAGAATAAACATGCTAACAAGTGTCAACACAAAGGTTGGTGAGTTCATAGTTTTAATGTTTTGCATAATCTGTACGTAAAGATGGACCACAAGATTTTAGTTGTTTCATCTAGAAACGTTTATCAAAATATTCTACAAGATTGAGCACCCTGGTAACTAAACTTAACGTATATATAATTTGTACCCTTTGTATAATCATCTTAATAATCCACCCAAACCAACGTATACGCTTCTCAAATAGCATACGTCCGTTAAAAGGCTGGTGGTCTTACTCGGACGGGGATATCAAGCCCTATGGATCCGTATACTACTACTCGCGCCCACCAGTTCTTATAACTGGCAGTTACTAGTTACCAAAGCTAAGGAATTTTTGGTTCAAACTCAGTGTAGAATTAAGTATGTACTTGTATCCATTGTGTTTAAAATAAAGTGCATGTATTCTCAGCCCAAAAATATATATTGCAAAAGCAATTAAAAAGGGAGCAAATGAAACTCACCTTAGCAGCATATAAAGTCGTTCACCAAAATGTGACTAAAACTCGGATTACCAAATAACCGTAGATCTCAACGTATCAATATTGTGATTCAATATTGCAGGAAAGTACGTAGACGTAACAGAGATGATAAACACTAGGTTTTACTTGTAAAATAATACCCACGAACATTACCCATAACCTCCATAGCTATAACCCATAGTTTCCTTAGCTCTATCCCGCTCGAAAACCATTTTGAAAGTGACACGCTCATGACCTCGTCGTAGTATTTTATGTATAATACTAATTAATAATATAATACTAATAATAATAAGATTAATAATAATATTAATCTTAATAATAATAATAATTAATAATAATAATAATAATAATAATAATAATAATAATATAAATAAAATAAATAAATACTTACGTAGTAATATTAAGAAGAGTGTGAGAAAAACAGAACCGAAATCGAGCTATTTATAGTATCTCTCCTGTCACCAGCCCCCATGCGATCGCATGGGGTTTGTGCTGGTTATCCATGTGATCGCATGGATGTATTTTCCAGCTCACAATGTTTTGGTTTCTTCCTCGTCGACATAATTTTATATTAATTTTATAATATATAATTTATATAATTAATTATATATTATATTAAATTCACGTACATAGTTGAATTGTAATTTTGGTTCCGATAAGTCGTACGCCGTCACTCGACTCATGTCCCGGTTCCAGTTTTTCGAACGTTGTTTCGTACGCAAAGAAAACTAGCATTTTACGTTTCATGACTCGTACCTTGGTCAAAATATAGTCTTAAATTATCAATAAACTATATCACTAAAAGTGTATCTTAAACTTTCGAGTGTTTTGGTCATTTACTTCTATAAATCATCGTCTCGCTATTTATTAATATATATTTAATAATATTATTTTAAATCAATTCGTTTTAAGATTAAGTTAATATTTTATTTTATCACCTTGTAAAATATATATATACATTTTCATTTTGAAATAGTGTTTTACTGTAGCAAAGTTTTTTTACTATAGCAAATAGTGATTTTCGAAAACACTGTAGCATTTTGGGTACTGTAGCAATTCAAAAATACTGTAGCAAATTAGTGTTTTACTTGTTCATCTTAAATGTTTTAGTTCACTTATCTAAATATCAATCGAATTAACAAACGAATGTTACTATCGTTTACTAAATAACTTGAAATCATATATATATATATATATATATATATATATATATAAATATATATATATATATATATATATATATATATATATATATATATATATATATATATATATATATATATATATATATATATGTATGTGTGTGTGTGCACATTAAGTTATATATATATATTGTTCGTGAATCGTCGAGAACAGTCAAAGAATAATTGATTATATGAATATAGTTCCAAAACTTTGGTGACTCAACATTACAGACTTTGCTTATCGTGTCGAAAACATTAATCATACAAAGATTAAGTTTAAATTTGGTCAGAAATTTCCGGGTCATCACATTACGTTTCCCATTACTAGCTCCCGATTCTGATTTCGCCTTCTCTGGCTCTTGGCGGGTAATTTGATTCATCAAGGTGTGTGCCATGCACATAGCTTCCGGTACATTCGCTGGTTTTGAAGAAGTGACATTTTCCTGAATGTCCTTGGGGAGTCCCCACAGATACCTCTCCATCCGTTTGTACTCCGGAGTAACCATTGTGGGAAACATCAAAGCTAACTCTAAGTACCTTTGATTATAGCCATCAAGGTCAGTTCCTACAACTTTTAGTTCCCAAAACTCCGCTTCCATTTTCTGAATTTCGGTTCTGGGGCAGTACTCCTCGATCATAGCCCTCTTAAACTCCTCCCATGGTGTAGCATAAGCTTTGTCAATTCCCTGAGCCTGGGCAAACGTATTCCACCAAGTCAAAGCGCCATCCGACAAAGTACAGGATGCGAACTTAGTCTTATTCCCTTCGGAGCAGTTACTCACACGGAACACAGATTCTAACTTATCAAACCATATTGTCAGCCCAACTGGCCCTTCTGTGCCACTGAAATTGTGGGGCTTACAACTCTGAAATTCCTTGAAAGTGCACCCATTCTGGATGTTCTGGTTAGCCGGTGGAGCTTGGGAGTTGGCATTCGCCATAGCTGCGGCTACTCGAGCGGCTATCATCTCCTCAATCTGTGCTGTTGTGGGCATTTCCCTTGGACCTCTTCCATTAGCCATCGATCTTCCAAACAAAAATTTCGACTTAAGTCAAAATCCATTAACCAACAACGTCACGGCTTACGATAAACAACATGGAAACAACATAGTACACGATAACTAAGCATGGCAAACAAGAAGTAGATAGCACAAAAGCCAATATGTAATAAAACGCCGTACAATAAATCAACATCAGCAATTTCATTCATAGTAATAAAATTGCATACAACAGCATAAGGTTCGTACAATACATAAATGAAAAATAGGAAACTACAAACGGAATACATAAAGAGATCTAATACAACAGTCCTAGGGCGAGAGTGGGTAAATGATGTCCATCAGGTGGGTCATCTGGTCCTTGAGCTCAGTTACCCGAGCACGGAGGGCATGCACTTCTCTCGTCAGTTCCTCGACGGTAGGAGATGCTGGTGGGGCAGGTGGTGCAGATGGTGCAGGTGGCGCCGGTGGTGCAGATGTAGCACTAGAAGTAGACGGCACAGTGCGGGTGACCTTACACACAAATGGATCGGCAGGATACGGTACAACCCTCTTACGGGCGGTGACCCTAACCAACTCTCCATGTGCGTTCACGAACGGCTTACCTCCATTAACCACTGAAATAATAGTACCATTGAAGCGGTACCTCTTCTTCGACGGGGTAAAGGGTGGTTGCACGGGCTCCTCCTCTGGGTCCTCCTCAGAATCCTCCTCGGGATCCTCGTCGCTGGTGTCATCGAATGATGATCCGTCTGAATCGTCAGAAGGTAGTGCAGGTACATCACGGGCGGGAGAAAGCGTCTGGCTGGTGGCCATAAGTCGATATCTGCCATGTGTAATCGGTACGACACGTCCGTCAGCAGTGCGTCTAGCCCAATGTCCATGCTCGTTACGGAAGGGACCGTCTCCATTTCCCCCAGGGATCACAGTACCACCGGAATGGTGCCGTGGCCCCGGAAGTCTAGGGCTGGGTGGTGCTAGAATCTCCTCGGGATCTTCGTCTCTATCTGAGATGTCCATTAGGTCAAGCGAGTATCTACTATCTCCAGAAGACGAATCGCCAGAGGATAGCGGTGAGTCAGCAACAATAGTAGGCGAGGTAGCAGACGTATCAGAGTCGCTCTCGAAGTCACTGGTCATGGGCGGCATATCTGACATCTGAACAATGAAAAATAACTTTTTCCATGTCAGTAAGATACATAGCAAGCACGTAATCAGGCACTACAGCATCCTAGCAGTACATAGCATGGCAATCGTAACAGTATCAAACAAAAGTAACATGCAATCAAAGACAGATAGTACCATAAAGTAGCGAGAAAATAGCAGCATACAGCAAGTTCACATAGCAGTAAAGGTAAGTAGTAGCATGCAGTAGTAGTAAGCAGTAACAAGTAAACGAGCAAGTTGTAGATTAGTCCTATTAGCGAATCCTACTCGGCTCGATCAAGACCTACTAATGCAACCTAATTCCCTACAACCGATGCTCTGATACCAAATGTGACGCCCCGTACAAAACCATTATGTACGAATCGTCAATAACAGGTCCATTACACGGTATAATACTACATGCTGTTTTAAAACAAGTTTTGCATTCATGAAAAGATAACATTTTACAAAAGATAACGTGACACAAAGGTCGTTACAAAGCCATTATTCAAAATAACATAAGTTGCGAATGCAAAATAAAAGTTCCATGATTGAGACATCTCTAAGTAATGCAGCAAAAGTCTAACACATCGAGTCTGTAACAGCAAGTCTATAACACCAAGACAGCAAGTCTAACAACAGAAGCAACAAAGTCTAAGCACCTGAGAAATACACGCTTAGAAGGTCAACACGAATGTTGGTGAGCTATAGTTTGTTTGTATTCAGCAATGTAATGTAGACCACGAAATTTCGTATTCAAAACAGTATGAAAAGTATATGTTTAACCGTGGGCACCCGGTAACTAACTTAACGTAATAATACCCCCTAAAAGTACACCTGGCGAGTGCGTATGTGTGATGACCCGAAAAATTTTGACTTATTTAAACCAATTCCCTATACGATTTTTTTATTTTGACACGTTAAACAAAGTCTGTTAGATTGAGTCTCAAAATTTTAGAACTGTTTCATATATACAATTACCTTTGACTACTCTCGACGATTCATGAACAATTATATGTATGTATATATATATATGTACAAGTAAAAATGACTTTCCTACAGTAAAACACTATTTGCTACAGTGAAAACGACTTTGCTACAGTAAAACACTATTTGCTACAGTAAAACACTATATGCAACAGTAAAACACTATTTGCTACAATAAAACACTATTTGCTACAGCAAAACACTATTTGCTACAGTAAAACACTATTTAATGTCGACGAACTAGAAAACAAAAACGGATAAGGCGGCCATGCGATCGCATGGCAAAAACACTGAAAACTCATGCGATCGCATGGGGTACTGTAGTAGGCCAGAATCCTATAAAAGCTCGAGCTGGTTTCCAGTTTCTTTTAAAATCATTCCTCCGTATTATTTATTATATTTATATTATTATTATTATTATTATTATTATTATTATTATTATTATTATTATTATTATTATTATTATTATTATTATTATTATTATTATTATTATTATTATTATTCTTATTATTATAATTATTATTATTATTATTAAGATTAATATTATTATTAATCTTATTATTATTAGTAGTATTAATATTATACATAAAATACTACGACGAGGTCTTGAGCGTATCACTTTCAAAATGGTTTTTCGGGCGGGATAGAACTAAGGAAATTATGTGTTATTGCCAAGGAGGTTATGGGTAATGTTTGGGGGTATATTTAACCTAGTGTTTATCATTCTGTTACGTCTACGTACTTTTCTGAAATATTGAATCACAATATTGATACGTAAGCATTTATATTTTATCTTTTATAAATTAATAGTGTATACATGTCTAGTGCTCGAGTATATATATTTATACATGCTTGTATACTAAATTTCGTCGTTAAACAGTTTATAAAAGATCACGAATTAAATATATATATTACTGGTAAAAGGTATATGATATACATGTTTTTGAAAAGCTGGCGAAAAATCAATAACTTTTCATTTAGATATCGAATAGTTTCGATGAACGAATTAAAAGATATGATCAACTGAATTATAATTAACGTTAATTGGAATTGCTTTTGAATATGCAATTAATATTTAAACAACTTGTCTGTAAGATTGATAAATTGGATTTTTGAATATTACCAACCGAGTAAATGAATCCTTATATAAGGCACGTCTCGTTTTGTTAAACTATGGTCAAAATTGACTTTTTGAAACAATTTTGGATAACTTTTGTATGTCAATCTCGAGCATTAGGATTATGATACACTATGACCTGACCTAGCATGATAGACATTTATTGACCAACATATGTTCTCTAGGTTGAGATCTACGGTTATTTGGTAATCCGAGTTTCGGTCACATTTTGGTGAACGACTTTATATGCTGCTAAGGTGAGTTTCATATGCTCCCTTTTTAATTGCTTTTGCAATCTATATTTTTGGGCTGAGAATACATGCACTTTATTTTAAACGCAATGGATACAAGTACATACTAAATTCTACACCGAGTTTGAACCGAAAATCCCTTAGCTTTGGTAACTAGTAACTGCCGGTTATAAGAACTGGTGGGCGCGAGTAGTTATATATGGATCCATAGGGCTTGACATCCCCGTCTGTTCCAGGTATAAAAACCCTAGCCTGAACTATAAAATAGACGTATGCTATTTGAGTTTAGTGCACGTTGGTTTGCGTTTATTGTACATGTTGGTTGCATGTATGTTAAAACAGGGGTACTTATTATAACGTTAAAGTTTAGCTACCAGGGTGCTCAATCTTGTAGAATATTTTGATAAACGTTTCTGGATGAAACAACTGAAATCTTGTGATCCACCTTTATGTACAGATTATGCAAAACAATAAAACTATGAACTCACCAACCTTTGTGTTGACACTTGTTAGCATGTTTATTCTCAGGTTCCCTAGAAGTCTTCCGCTGATTGCTTATATGTTATACAAGCTATGTGCATGGAGTCTTACATGGCATATTTTTTTAAGGAAACGTTGCATTCACCAAATCATCACCATGTATCTTATTTTGACTGCATTGTCAACGGAAGTACTATTGTAAACTATTATTTACGGTGATTGTTATATGTAGAAATCATCAGATGTCAAAAACCTTTGATTTAAATATTCATTTATGGTGTGCCTTTTCAAAAGAATACAATGTTTACAAAACGTATCATATAGAGGTCAAATACCTCGCAATGAAATCGATGAATGATGTATTCGTCCATATGGATTTGGAGCGATCGTCACAGTTTGTATCAGAGCATTGGTCCTAGCGAACCAGGTCTTGCATGAGTGTGTCTAACTGATAATTGTTAGGATGCATTAATAAGTCTGGACTTCGACCGTGTCTGCATATCAAAAGTTTTGCTTATCATTTCTTGTCTAAAAT
The DNA here is from genome assembly GCF_046630445.1 of Rutidosis leptorrhynchoides. Lineage (NCBI taxonomy): Eukaryota > Viridiplantae > Streptophyta > Magnoliopsida > Asterales > Asteraceae > Rutidosis > Rutidosis leptorrhynchoides. The sequence goes on along the minus strand of NC_092333.1, from coordinate 108,861,693 downwards.
TACCTGCTTATCATTCCTAGTCTAGACACATTTTACTGCATTGATTGCATGAATAGTGTATAGACAAAATTCATATCCTAGCGTATCTGTTATTGTAAACTTTTCCTGACATCTTCCGAAAATTTCTCCGTGATTTATGGAATTTGGTATTATATATACATATGTAAATTATGTATTGAAGAATACCAAACTAAATTCTATAATCTAATTCATATCAAAAATCATCTCCCTAGTTATACAAGATGGATCCCGTATCTAGTTCAAATTCCTTAAACTCTGACAGCTATTCCGATATGGATATTCACCTGAATTTCGAAGACAGTGTAATCAGAATGGATCAACCAATTAGCCATCATCTATTCTGGATGAATTAGGGATGGGTTCCTAGCCTACTTAATTATTGGAGACAAGAAGAAGGCGATCCCTTCCATCCACCACATTGCCCTCTTGGCGTAAAACCTGAGGCACTTACCGGCGAACCTGTTCGTAGTACCATTTTCTCTCTCATCTCCAGAATATCTCGTCATGATCATATATGTAAAGACCCCGACCTTATCCACCTGGACGAAGTCTTCAACATATGGTCCCATTGCGAGGTACTAAACTTTACATGCCATGAACAACTCCATATAGTATCTTTAAAATGAGCAAATGCACTGTGGAAGGTTTCTTTCATACCTGAGAATAAACATGCTTAAAAGTGTCAACCAAAAAGTTGGTGAGTTCATAGGTTTATCATAACAATCATTTCAATATCTTAATAGACCACAAGATTTCATATACATAAACATTTTAATAAAAATATTCTAAGTGGTTGAGCACTTGGTAACCATACTTAACATTTAATCAACGTCGCATATTCCCTTTATTATGAAATCTCACTACACTGTACCAAGTGTAGTCACTGAAACGAAGTACTGTGCAACCGTTGAATACTGGTCGTCCAGTCCGGTTGGGGTTGTCAGGCCCGATAGATCTATCAACAAGATTCGCGTTTACAATACTCATGTAAATAGTAGTTACCAAGCTACATGGAAATTTGCCAGTGGTACAACTCAACGTAGAATATATTTTTACGTACTTGTGTCTATTTCGTAAATATTTATAAAAGCAGCGCATGTATTCTCAGCCCAAAAATATATTGCAAAAGCAATTAAAAGGGGAGCAAATGAAACTCACCATACTGTATTTCGTAGTAAAAATACATATAACATCATTGAACAAGTGTAAGGTTGGCCTCAGATTCACGAACCTATATCATTCATATTCATATATATATTAAAACATATACTTTTTAGTTTGTGTTTATATTCAAAATGATTAATATTTTTATAGTTATATTAATATATATGTATATCTGTTTAGTGTTATATTAAAAATACCTAGATTGTTATAAATATGAATATTTCTAAAATGATTTATTGATATAGTTAATATATACTTATAATTCTACTAATAATAATATTTTTAAAACTTTCATTATTTGTTATATTCATAATATTTTTAATAATATCAATATTGATATTATTAATGATCATAATACTTTTTGTTTTAATGATAACTTTAAATAAATTGTAGTAATGATAATAGGTTTTAATAATAATAGCACTGATAATGATAATCTTAATAATAATAATGAGTAATAAGTATAACTACCTCAAAGAAGTCGTCTAAAAAAAATGTTTCTTTTTAGTAATGAAAATTTTAATAAAGAAAATGATAGTTTTTAATGATAACAAAATAATAATTTTAGCAGGAATGATACTTTAAATAATAATAGTAGTTTTTAACTAAAAACATAAGTTTAATAATGTTGATAATGAAAATAATAATTTTGATAATAATACTTAATTCTTAATAATAATAATAATAATAATAATAATAATAATAATAATAATAATAATAATAATAATAATAATAATAATAATAATTTAACTATAATCTTAATAATAATAAATGATAATTAATTCCTATATTAGTAATGATAATATTAATAATAATAATAATAATAATAATAATAATAATAATAATAATAATAATAATAATAATAATAATAATAATAATAATAATAATAATAATGATAATTATGAAAGGAGACTACCTCAAAATAAAAGCCTTGGTTTCATAAAGCTTAGAAGCATTAAAAAGAAATAAACTGCCCAAGACGGGACTTGAACCCGCGACCTCTCAGTAAACACAAACACTCTTAACCATCTACGCTTACTGCGTTTTTATGTTATAATTCACAATTTAATTTCCTTTAACTCGTGTTAGTCTGTTTTCATCCCATCATTGCTATTCAGCCCAAGAGTGAATTAGTGGCCCAATTAAATTAAAGGTGGGCTTCGGCCCAACATAAGTTGGATCTTAGTCCACTAACAAACAACAATGTGACCTAAAGATAAAAAGAAGCCCGATCAAATAGATTAGAATAAGGAGGCGGCTATGTGTTTTAGAATCCAAGGATTATGTCTCTTTCTTGACCCCATTATTGCCATTATCATATTCCAACGAGTTCATCATTTTTTTTTCTAAAGCTCATCATCATCTTTTATTATTTAACAGTTATCATCTTCATCTATTTCTTTTATGAAAGCGTAGCAAATTTAATGGGGTGTGGGTTCAAGGTGGTTGTAAGCTCACGGTTACGATGTTGTTTCTTGAAGGTTGATGATGATTGTTGTTATGATGGTGACTGTGGGTTTGATCGAACAAGTAACCAAACAGTGAACGGTTTATGGTGGTGTTTGTTGAATGATCAAGTAATCAAGAAACTGTAAATAGCGGTGGCAGTGGTATTTATGTCAAGTAGAAATAGTGGTAATTAGTTTATGAATTGGTGTGTTCAATCTACAAAACTGAAACGTATTCATAGAAGCAACATAGGTGATTGCAAGTTAATAGCGACGGCTTTTACGGTTCGATCAGGCAGGAAACAAAATAGAATTTGTGATGATCGAGTGGTATTGGTGGTTAGTTGAATAGGAGATAGTAGTAACAACAAGGTGATGTTCGATGTGTTTGATTGTTAGTAATCCGGAAACAAAATAATATGAGGTGGTTAAGGTGGTTAGTGGTAGATGAGTTGGTGCTCGACAAATGTGTTGGTAGTCGTTTACGGTTTGAAGATGGTAACATGATGGTTCCTGGTTATGTGGTGATTGGGTGGCGGTGATATGGGTTATAATGGTGGCTGTTTACAATCACTAAGAGAAGAGAGAGGTTGAGAGATTAGTGAGAGAGAGTGACGTAAACGAGGGTGGCTACGGGTTGGAGGTGGTTGAGTCGAGGGTTGTGGGGTGGCGGTAGCAGTAAGAAATAACAACAAAGAAAATGGGTTTCGATGGTTGGCGATCGAACAAAGGGAGAAGGTTTGAAGGATTTTTAGTTTTGATTGATTTCTCCCATATTCTGTGTATGTCGATTAATGGTTGGGTGATGGTAGAGTCGATGGTTTGTCGAATATAGAAAAGAAATAGAAGTTGAATTGATTGATGATGTTAGAGGAAAAATGTTGGTTTTGGTTCTTGGTTTGTAAAACGAAAATATACTGAAAGTTGGAAAGATGTGTCTATGCATATGTTTATATATACTATTATAGAGATAGTGGTAGGTATATAATAATAAAAAGGAAACAGTAATATATTACATAATTCAAGTGTGATTGACAATTAAGCACAGTATCTATAATGTTATATTCAAGAATTCACGGATGAATTATAAAGGTTTGTTACTTGTTGCTGTCATAAAATAAAATGATAGATAGGAAACGATTGCAGATGGTGATTTGTAAGGCCATTCAGATATTTATTTGTTTTCATTATATTTAATTTTAATTATATTAATAATATACACTAATCATAATTCAAGGAGAAACAGTACAGTCGCCTCCTAGTGGAATTGTTATTGTCAACATAATACTTCAGGGTTTATTTCGTGCTCCGTTGTTAAATAGTGGCGAATAAATGTACACCAAAAATCCCAACTTTTTACATCAATTATATTTATTTATTCAAATCATTATATATATCAATCCTATAATCTATGAAGTTTATTTATGTACCGACGTTTAGTTTTAACTCCTCATAAGTTTGTATTAGACTTATTTAATATTAGTCGAAATAACAAACGAGTGTTACAATATATTGTTTAATAACTTACTTTATAGATATATAGATATGTTTTAATAATAAGTTATATCGTGAATTATTTTACATTATTATTTCTAACAACTAAATCATATAATATTTTATTTACGTATTTCATATCATTATATATATATATATATACATATATTTATATATACATATTTATTTACAATTAATCATTCGGGAATCGTCAGGAATGATCGAAAGTCAATAAAATATATGAAACAGTTCAAAATTTTTGAGGCCCAACCTAACAGACTGTGCTTATCGTGTTAAAGATATTAAATCGTACCGAGAGTTTGGTTCAAAATTAGCCGAAATTTTCCGGGTCGTGACAGTACCAACCCGTTAAAGAAATTTCGTCCCGAAATTTGATCGAGTTCGTCATGGCTAACAATAAAATTGTTTTTATGACAAATATGAGTTAATAACTATAGTTTTATCATCATTTAGTAACAGTGGTAAAACAATTCGATTATGTGAAGCGTACGAGTGAAGCTGTCACAAAAGAGTGAAATGAAATAAATAGAGGTTCGTTTTAACTTTTGACGTAGTCACTGTTGAATTTCGGAATTCAAGGAATTTAAAAAAAATCTTCTAATCAGAGAGAAAATGTAATAACACGATTTATTAGCAACTGTTGGAATTACGAAAGAACAGAAATATCAAGGAAATATTTTCGTGATATTCTTAGAGCTTAAGTAGAATGAAAGAGGCGTGTAACATGACACATGATGAGGATAAGGTCTTTGAACCATCATCAAGTTCCATTAGAAATTCAGCATGACTTACTGTAATATAATTACGTTGGCCAAGCGCCATTATATTATACTAATTCATGCTTCAATTCCCTACACTTCTCCAGAATTCATTCATAATTTATACTTAGATTTTACAAAGTTTCCAATATAATGGAATACGGATAGCATAAAGAGGTATATAATTTTGGACGAGAATATTTATGAAAATATCTTCAGAAGCATCGAAGATATTTATGATGATATTTTGGAATTTCTAAGTTCGAAAGATGATGATGAAAAATTTTCCGCATGACTTCGGTGTAAGATATTCTCTAAAGATTTCATCGGATCCCGAATTACCTGGATTCTTTGAATATAGAGTTTGGTCCTTGTATTTGTCCTTGGTCTCCTTCGTGGTTAGCTCAATCCGTTTTTCAGTACCAAATTTTCTATCGAGCGTTCCATTCTTTGTTATCAACTTTTGGTCATTAAGGCAATCTACAACATGCTGCTTCGTCGGCATTTTCAAAGTTAACGGATCTGGATCATCGGTTATCAAACCGAGGGTTTTCAAGAATATCGAAGGGTTTGAACGTTTGAACGGAGATGGTAATCGTCAAGATACAAATGAGGTTTAAGATAAAATCAAGTGGCAAACTTGAAGAATTATTTAGTTTCATATGGTATAATCAATATTTTAATTCTTTTTAATTATCCAATGTTATTAGTCCACAGTCGATAATCCACCGTTAACAGTCCAGTAATTCATATATAGTTTAATATATTATATTTGAATTAATTAATACGTGTAGTGACCCGTATACGTCTCAGACTCGATCACAACTCAAACTATATATATTATTGTAGAATCAACCTCAACCCTGTATAGCTAACTCCAACATTACTGCATATAGAGTGTCTATGGTTATTCCAAATAATATATATAGATGCGTCGATATGATATGTCAAAACCTTGTATACGTGTCCCGATATTTAAAGTGCATAAAATAAATAACAGAAATTAAATGACGATAAATTAAATGCGTAAAATAAATAACAGAAATTAAATGACGATAAATAAAATTGCGATAATTAAATTGCGATAAATAAACTGCGATAAATAAAATGTAATCAGTTAGCTAGGAAGAGTTAGCTAGGAACAGTTAGCGTGGATTCTTAACAAAATTCCTCATAGTTAATTTGTTTGTTTCTAACAAATTTTATTTTGTCAAATGTTTTCTTCAATATGCCACTTGTTGGATTCTGATAGGTCAAAATCCAAATATGAAATTGGATGAAAATGATTATTCTGCGATGAACAGATACGTATATCGGTGGTTGTAAGTAGGATAGTAAATGACTGTTGAATCAGATTCGAAGAACGTACAATGTAACTTATTAATGTGAAATCTAAATATTCCTTAGGTATTACCTACCTGTTAAAATATTTTCACCATTAACAGTTTGTACAAAAGAATTTTTAATTACAATCTTTTTGAAAAATATATATACCTATATATTTTCTTCAGATGTAATCATGGATTTAATGAGTCAATATGATATTAAACTCATTTGATTTACCGTTAAAACAAGAATATATAATCTCTAAAATATTAGAGATTACATAATCGCTATGTCGAATGAAGATAAATGATGTAGAACGTCATGTAGAACGATGATTATACTCGAGGTACAGAATGAGATGTCGAAGCTGGTGATGCGGATGTTGTTGTTGGTGGTACTAGTGCTGTTGGTGCTGAGGCTGGTGATGTTACTGGTGTTGGTGATACTGCAGGTGCTTGCAAATTGTGTACCGTGCTCTCTAAAGTTAACACTCGAGCTCAGAGTTCTTTAACTTCTTCTACTAACCCTAGTTGGTTATCGGTGTGAGGTAAATGTCGGATATCTTTTCTAGTTCCGTTAATGGTAGTCTCAAGACGAAAAATTGTTGTAAAAAGGGTATAAACGGTGTTGCGAACGGGTTCGCCGGTGAGCGGGTCGAGTACTCCAAGATTAGGTGGTAGATTAGGTTCATGATATGGAGTACCTTCTTCCCTTCTCCATAGGGTGAGTATGTCACGAACCCACCCCCATTTTATCCAGTAATCACGGTAGTTGATTGGTTGGTGTGCTTCTGTCATGCTGTCTTCGGAGTCAGAGGAACTTGGTCGATTCGTAGAGGCCATCTTAAGTGATCTCAGAAAAGATTTTTGGTATGAAGAGTTTAGTGACAGAAATTGATAGTTGGATGGTATTCTCAATGCATAATGTGCATAAATATATATAGTACCAGGATCCGTTAAATTACGGAGAAATTTATGAGAGATATCAGGCAAGGTCTACTGTAACAGATACGCTAAGATATGAATTTTGTCTACACACTTATTCATGCAATCAATGCAGTAAAAGGTGTCTAGACTAAGAATAATGAGCAGGTAATTACCTAAAGATGATAAGTAGATGATTTCCGACAAAAATGATAAGCAAAACTTTTGACATGCAGACACAGTCGAAGTCCAGACCCACTAATGCATCTAAACATCTATCAGTTAGACACACTAATGCAAGACCTGGTTCGCTAAGACCACCACTCTGATACCACCTGTAAAGACCCCAACCTTATCCACCTGGATGAAGTCTTCAACATATGGTCCCATTGCGAGGTACTAAACTTTACATGCCATGAACGACTCCATATAGTATCTTTAAAATGAGCAAATGCACTGCGGAAGGTTTCTTTCATACCTGAGAATAAACATGCTTTAAAGTGTCAACCAAAAGGTTGGTGAGTTCATAGGTTTATCATAACAATCATTTCAATATCTTAATAGACCACAAAATTTCATATACATAAACATTTTAATAAAAATATTCTAAGTGGTTGAGCACTTGGTAACCATACTTAACATTTAATCAACGTCGCATATTCCCTTTATTATGAAATCTTACTACACTGTACCAAGTGTAGTCACTGAAACGAAGTACTGTGCAACCGTTAAATACTGGTCGTCCAGTCCGGTTGGGGTTGTCAGGCCCGATAGATCTATCAACATGATTCGCGTTTACAATACCCATGTAAATAGTAGTTACCAAGCTACAGGGAAATATGCCAGTGGTACAACTCAACGTAGAATATATATTTACGTACTTGTGTCTATTTCGTAAATATTTATAAAAGCAGCGCATGTATTCTCAGCCCAAAAATATATTGCAAAAGCAATTAAAAAGGGAGCAAATGAAACTCACCATACTGTATTTCGTAGTAAAAATACATATAACATCATTGAACAAGTGTAAGGTTGGCCTCAGATTCACGAACCTATATCATTCATATATATATATTAAAACATATACTTTTTAATTTGTGTTTATATTCAAAATGATTAATATTTTTATAGTTATATTAATATATATGTATATCTGTTTAGTGTTATATTAAAAATACCTAGATTGTTATAAATATGAATATTTCTAAAATGATTTATTGATATAGTTAATATATACTTATAATTCTACTAATAATAATATTTTTAAAACTTTCATTATTTGTTATATTCATAATATTTTTAATAATATCAATATTGATATTATTAATGATCATAATACTTTTTGTTTTAATGATAACTTTAAATAAATTGTAGTAATGATAATAGGTTTTAATAATAATAGCACTGATAATGATAATCTTAATAATAATAATGAGTAATAAGTATAACTACCTCAAAGAAGTCGTCTAAAAAAATGTTTCTTTTTAGTAATGAAAATTTTAATAAAGAAAATGATAGTTTTTAATGATAACAAAATAATAATTTTAGCAGGAATGATACTTTTAATAATAATAGTAGTTTTTAACTAAAAAGATAAGTTTAATAATGTTGATAATGAAAATAATAATTTTGATAATAGTACTTAATTCTTAATAATAATAATAATAATAATAATAATAATAATAATAATAATAATAATAATAATAATAATAATAATAATAATAATAATAATAATAATAATAATAATAATAATAATAATTATAATTATAATTATAATAATAATAATAATAATAATAATAATAATAATAATAATAATAATAATAATAATAATAATAATAATAATAATAATAATAATAATAATTTAACTATAATCTTAATAATAATAAATGATAATTAATTCCTATATTAGTAATGATAATATTAATAATAATAATAATAATAATAATAATAATAATAATAATAATAATAATAATAATAATAATAATAATAATAATAATAATAATAATAATAATAATAATAATAATGATAATGATAATGATAATGATAATTATGAAAGGAGACTACCTCAAAATAAAGGCCTTGGTTTCATAAAGCTTAGAAGCATTAAAAAGAAATAAACTGCCCAAGACGGGACTTGAACCTGCGACCTCTCAGTAAACACAAACACTCTTAACCATCTACGCCTACTGCGTTTTTATGTTATAATTCACAATTTAATTTCCTTTAACTCGTGTTAGTCTGTTTTCATCCCATCATTGCTATTCGGCCCAAGAGCGAATTAGTGGCCCAATTAAATTAAAGGTGGGCTTCGGCCCAACATAAGTTGGATCTTAGTCCACTAACAAACAACAATGTGACCCAAAGATAAAAAGAAGCCCGATCAAATAGATTAGAATAAGGAGGCAGCTATGTGTTTTAGAATCCAAGGATTATGTCTCTTTCTTGACCCCATTATTGCCATTATCATATTCCAACGAGTTCATCATTTTTTTTTTCTAAAGCTCATCATCATCTTTTATTATTTAACAGTTATCATCTTCATCTATTTCTTTTATGAAAGCGTAGCAAATTTAATGGGGTGTGGGTTCAAGGTGGTTGTAAGCTCACGGTTACGATGTTGTTTCTTGAAGGTTGATGATGATTGTTGTTATGATGGTGACTGTGGGTTTGATCGAACAAGTAACCAAACAGTGAACGGTTTATGGTGGTGTTTGTTGAATGATCAAGTAATCAAGAAACTGTAAACAGTGGTGGCAGTGGTATTTATGTCGAGCAGAAATAGTGGTAATTAGTTTATGAATTGGTGTGTTCAATCTACAAAACTGAAACGTATTCATAGAAGCAACATAGGTGATTGCAAGTTAATAGCAATGGCTTTTACGGTTCGATCAGGCAGGAAACATAACAGAATTTGTGATGATCGAGTGATATTGGTGGTTAGTCGAATAGGAGATAGTAGTAACAACAAGGTGATGTTCGATGTGTTTGATTGTTAGTAATCCGGAAACAAAATAATATGAGGTGGTTAAGGTGGTTAGTGGTAGATGAGTTGGTGCTCGACAAATTTGTTGGTGGTCGTTTACGGTTTGAAGATGGTAACATGATGGTTCCTGGTTATGTGGTGGTTGGGTGGCGGTGATATGGGTTATAATGGCGGTGGTTTACAATCACTAAGAGAAGAGAGAGGTTGAGAGATTAGTGAGAGGGAGTGACGTAAACGAGGGTGGCTACGGGTTGGAGGTGGTTGAGTCGAGGGTTGTGGGGTGGCGGTAGCAGTAAGAAATAACAACAAAGAAAATGGGTTTCGATCGAACAAAGGGAGAAGGTTTGAAGGATTTTTAGTTTTGATTGATTTCTCCCATATTCTGTGTATGTCGATTAATGGTTGGGTGATGGTAGAGTCGATGGTTTGTCGAATACAGAAAAGAAATAGAAGTTGAATTGATTGATGATGTTAGAAGAAAAATGTTGGTTTTGGTTCTTGGTTTGTTAAACGAAAATATACTGAAAGTTGGAAAGATGTGTCTATGCATATGTTTATATATACTATTATAGAGATAGTGGTAGGTATATAATAATAAAAAGGAAACAGTAATATATTACATAATTCAAGTGTGATTGACAATTAAGCACAGTATCTATAATGTTATATTCAAGAATTCATGGATGAATTATAAAGGTTTGTTACTTGTTGCTGTCATAAAATAAAATGATAGATAGTAAACGATTGCAGATGGTGATTTGTAAGACCATTCAGATATTTATTTGTTTTCATTATATTTAATTTTAATTATATTAATAATATACACTAATCATAATTCAAGGAGAAACAGTACAGTCGCCTCCTAGTGGAATTGTTATTGTCAACATAATACTTCAGGGTTTATTTCGTGCTCCGTTGTTAAATAGTGGCGAATAAATGTACACCGAAAATCCTAACTTTTTACATCAATTATATTTATTTATTCAAATCATTATATATATCAATCCTATAATCTATGAAGTTTATTTATGTACCGACGTTTAGTTTTAACTCCTCATAAGTTTGTATTAGACTTATTTAATATTAGTCGAAATAACAAACGAGTGTTACAATATATTGTTTAATAACTTACTTTATAGATATATAGATATGTTTTAATAATAAGTTATATCGTGAATTATTTTACATTATTATTTCTAACAACTAAATCATATAATATTTTATTTAAATATTTCATATCATTATATATATATATATATATATATATATATATATATACATACATATATTTATATATACATATTTATTTACAATTAATCATTCGGGAATCGTCAGGAATGATCGAAAGTCAATAAAATATATGTAACAGTTTATAATTTTTGAGACTCAACCTAATAGACTGTGCTTATCGTGTTAAAGATATTAAATCGTATCGAGAGTTTGGTTCAAAATTAGTCGAAATTTTCCGGGTCGTGACAATATACTCTCTCAAATTCTGGAACTTATTCATCCGCTCGTCCGAACTGCCAATCATCCTGGTGTAGTAGAAGAAGTCAACGAGCTTCGCGCTCGGGTAGTGGCTTTGGAGAATATGGTGCAAAGGTTACAAGCAACAGCAGCATCACCGGCATCAACAGTACCACCGACAACAACACCAACAGTACCATTACCACCACCAACAACATCCGCATTGCAAACCTCAACTTCACAATCTGTTCCACGAGCATCAACGTCATACGCACCGTAGTTACCAAGAAATACCAGCAACAATAACCGATGAAGTATTAACTCATTTCCCCTGAAGAAATTTTATGTATATTTAATATATATGAATTTTGAAATCAAAATAAATCTTTTCATACTAAGCTATTACATGTGAATCTTAACTGGTAGGTACTACTCGGTTAGTTCATATTACTAATATGCAATGATGTACATCCTTCCTTAACAACTTAACCATTGTTAACTACAATCTCTGTTTCAATCCAATGAATTCCATTTCATAATAAACCAAGTGTATTAATCAATTACATAATTGATTTTACATTTTCAATTTCGATATACTCGAAACTTTCCAGAAAACATCATCTGTGCCTTGAGAGGTTCACAAAAATTCCACGAGCACCAACATCCTTCACCGAGGAATATCAATAAGAATAAATAATGAAGTGTTGATTTCATTAGTGAAAAAATCCGCAAAGATTATGTAATCTTTAATGTTTTAGAGATTAATCATTTCTAAGTCAAGCCGAAAATCAAATGAGCTTAATATGATATTAACTCATTAAATCCGTATTACATCAGAAGAAATATACATACATATATTTTCATAAAGACTAATGAAAATTCTTTTGTACAAAATATTACTTGTGAAATCTTTAACGGGTAGGTAATTCCCGAGAAATATATAAGTTCACAATTAATATGTTATATTGTACATTCTTCAACTTTGATTCAAAAAAATTATTAACTATGCTCACAGCGATATACAATCGTTTCCATACAAATTCAATTACATATTCTGATATTGACGGATCAGAATTCAAGTCAAGATTTAACGGTGAAATCATTCTTAGATCTCTATATCTTTCAAAGCTATACTTTGACTTCAAAACTGTGGTAGAACATTATATGTATATTAACGATTACAATCTGTGTTCAAACCCTTCAAAATTCCTGAAGACACTTCAAATAATGAATCATAGAGATAGAGATGATGATCCAACCACATGTTACCCACAGTTATGTACCTGAAAAACTCTTGAAACCAAAGTCATAGTTTAACACGTATCCGTGTTAGACCCTTTGGCATTTATTAGCTAAAATAACTTTGCAATCCCTTTACAAAGTAGTCAGTTTTATCCCAGCCCCAGCAAGTCAATTTCGATTCTTCAGTTGAAACAGCTTTATTATAACCTTGATATATACGTTGCCCCTTTCGCCATCATTACCGGGGAACCGTATATGTTCCACCACAAATAAACTTACCAACAACTTCACTGATCTTTGACTTTCCAAAAAATCATTATACTCATTAGAACCCTATCATGTACTCGTCTACATCTTCTATTAATAATTGCCATACCAACTACCGGGAATTAGCAATCAGTATTTTGAATCTCGCAATAATTCTACGCCAACGGTTATATATATATATATATATATATATATATATATATATATATATATATATATATATATATATATATATATACATATAATGTCTATCTCCTAGACTTACTTACTTCGAATGTGAAGTTTCTGAAAAACATCCCAAACTATGAACTAGTTCTTTGAAATTGGAACAATGCTGATGAAGCAGAAAAACTGTAAACGACCTTAACAATCAAAAGTTTGATGATAAAGAATAGTATGGTGGTAAAGCTGAGAAAAAGGGAAGGTTTGGAACTGGAAAACGGATTGAGCAGACTATGAAGGAGGCTGTGGACAAATCACAAGGACGAAATCTACCTTCAAAGAATCCAAATGATTCAGTGTCTGCTGAAACCATTAGTAAGAACCTTACTTCTTATTCTAAACCTTCACAGACTGATTTTCGCATCATCCTCTGATATTAGAAATTCTAAGATATCATCGTATCTTTCATTATAAATATCCTCAATATTTCTGGAGATATCTTCATAACCATTCTTATCTGAAATCATTCATCTCTTCGCGCTATCTGTATTACATCATAAAAGAAACTATTTTAGTTTCTAAATTCTGAAACCTTCAAGTTTAAAATATGAATGTTTTGAAGTAGTGTTGGGAACTGAAGCATGAATTAGTATAATATAATGACACTTGATCAACGTGATTATATTACAGTAAGTCATGCTGAGTTTCTAATGGAACGTGATAAAGGTTCACAGATCTCACCCTCATCATGAACCATGTTATATAACTCTTTCATTCTATATAATCTCTAAATATATCAAGAAAATATATTTCTTGATGATTCGGTCTTTTCCGGATATTCTGGTAATTTGACAAATCAAGATCGTGTCATTACAATTCTTTTCTTAGAACATTAACCATGTTCATTTCAAAATCCATACCTACGAATTCTGGACCATTATTCGCTTGACTTAAAGTCGGGAAGAGAAATCGAAAACATGGAGCTCTGAAATATAAAGGAGAATATAAGCGCGATAACAAACCCGAAATTTACAAACCGTGTATATCAATGCGTATAGCAATATAAAGACACGGGAGAATGAAAAACACTATAACCCCAAGGTAGTGATAGAAGAAAATAACTTCCTCTGGTGGTAGATGAAAAAGAAGAATGACAGATATGAAAGTTAGGAATATATCAAGAATCAGAACTGGATGAAGCATTTTCACAATCTTTTGGAAAGATGAAATAAGGAAGAAGATTATAGGAGTGGTGAAAATAAATGAAACGGAAGAGGTCAATTTATAGCGAAATATCAGACATAACAATCGAGGCAGATTATGCATTTAATCAAGGAAATCCTAATTTCCTTAAATTTCGAAGAATCAAATCTTATTTAAATTATGAAGATTTTCTATTCCTTAAATTCCGGAAATCAGTCGTTACTACGTCAAGAGATAAGACGAATCTCTAGTCTCCATTTCACTCTATTACGATAACTTCTCTCATACGCTTCGAGTAATTAGATTGTTTTATCCAAATTATTCAACGGTAATAAAACTCTATTTATCAACTCATGTATGGCATGAAAACATTTTTATTGTTAGCCATGACGACCTCACACAAATTTCGGGATGAAATTTCTTTAACGGGTAGGTACTGTGATGACCCGAAAAATTTCGACTTATTTAAACCAATTCTCTATACGATTTTTTTATTTTGACACGTTAAACAAAGTCTGTTTGATTGAGTCTCAAAATTTTAGAACTGTTTCATATATACAATTACCTTTGACTACTCTCGACGATTCATGAACAATTATACGTATATATATATATATATATATATATATATATATATATATATATATATATATATATATATATATATATATGTGTGTACAAGTAAAAACGACTTTCCTACAGTAAAACACTATTTGCTACAGTAAAAATGACTTTGCTACAGTAAAACACTATTTGCTACAGTAAAATACTATTTGCTACAGTAAAACATTATTTGCTACAGTAAAACACTAATTGCTACATTAAAACACTATTTGCTACAGCAACACTATTTGATATCGACGAACTAGCAAACAAAAACGGATAAGGCGGCCATGCGATCGCATGGCAAAAACACTGAAAACTCATGCGATCGCATGGGGTACTGTAGCAGGCCAGAATCCTATAAAAGCTCGAGCTGGTTTCCAATTTCTTTTAAAATCATTCCTCCGTATTATTTATTATATTTATATTATTATTATTATTATTATTATTATTATTATTATTATTATTATTATTATTATTATTATTATTATTATTAAGATTATTATTATTATTAATCTTATTATTATTAGTAGTATTAATATTATACATTAAATACTACGACGAGGTCTTGAGCGTATCACTTTCAAAATGGTTTTTCGAGCGGGATAGAACTAAGGAAATTATGGGTTATTGCCAAGGAGGTTATGGGTAATGTTCGGGGGTATATTTAACCTAGTGTTTATCATCTCCGTTACGTCTACGTACTTTTCTGAAATATTGAATCACAATATTGATACGTAAGTATTTATATTTTATAAATTAATAGTGTATACATGTCTAGTGCTCGAGTATATATATTTATACATGCTTGTATACTAAATTTCATCGTTAAACAGTTTATAATAGATCACGAATTAAATACATATATTACTGGTAAAAGGTATATGATATACATGTTTTTGAAAAGCTGGCGAAAAATCAATAAATTTTCATTTAGATATCGAATAGTTTCGATGAACGAATTAAAAGATATGATCAATGGAATTGGAATTGGAATTGCTTTTGAATATGCAATTGATATTTAAACAACTTGTCTGTAAGATTGATAAATTGAATTTTTAAATATTACCAACCGAGTAAATGAATCCTTATATAAGGCACGTCTCGTTTTGTTAAACTATGGTCAAAATTGACTTTTTGAAACAATTTTGGATAACGTTTGTATGTCAATCTCGAGCATTAGGATTGTGATACACTATGACCTGACCTAGCATGATAGACATTTATTGACCAACATATGTTCTCTAGGTTGAGATCTACAGTTATTTGGTAATCCGAGTTTCGGTCACATTTTGGTGAACGACTTTATATGCTGCTAAGGTGAGTTTCATATGCTCCTTTTTTAATTGCTTTTGCAATCTATATTTTTGGGCTGAGAATACATGCACTTTATTTTAAACGCAATGGATACAAGTACATACTAAATTCTACACCGAGTTTGAACCGAAAATCCCTTAGCTTTGGTAACTAGTAACTGCCGATTATAAGAACTGGTGGGCGCGAGTAGTTATATATGGATCCATAGGGCTTGACATCCCCGTCTGTTCCAGGTATAGAAACCCTAGTCTGAACTATAAAACAGACGTATGCTATTTGAGTTTAGTACACGTTGGTTTGCGTGTATTGTACATGTTGGTTGCATGTATGTTAAAACAGGGGTACTTATTATAACGTTAAAGTTTAGCTACCAGGGTGCTCAATCTTGTAGAATATTTTGATAAACGTTTCTGGATGAAACAACTGAAATCTTGTGATCCACCTTTATGTACAGATTATGCCAAACAATAAAACTATGAACTCACCAACCTTTGTGTTGACACTTGTTAGCATGTTTATTCTCAGGTTCCCTAGAAGTCTTCCGCTGATTGCTTATATGTTATACAAGCTATGTGCATGGAGTCTTACATGGCATATTTTTTTAAGGAAACGTTGCATTCACCAAATCATCACCATATATCTTATTTTGACTGCATTGTCAACTCAAGTACTATTGTAAACTATTATTTACGGTGATTGTCTATATGTAGAAATCATCAGATGTCGAAAACCTTTGATTTAAATATTCATTTATGGTGTGCCTTTTCAAAAGAATGCAATGTTTACAAAACGTATCATATAGAGGTCAAATACCTCGCAATGAAATCGATGAATGACGTGTTCGTCCATATGGATTTGGAGCGATCGTCACAGTATGTTCTCGAAGTATTAAACACCCGTTAAATGCTAGCGCGACTAGCCCGAGTGGGGCCGAGTGGGGATGTCAAACCCTATGGATCCATATCTAATATTCGCGTTCACCGGTTCAAAAACCAATGATTAAACGTTACCGTGTTAAGGGGAATCTTTGTGCCGTTATATCACCCACACATATATAAAGTTTAAGTACTCGTGTCTAGTATGTAAAAACATAAAAAGCACATGTATTCTCAGTCCCAAAAATAGCTAAAGTAAAAAGGGAAGCTATAACTCACAGTGAATGTGCGGTAAAGTCGATATGAAAAGTATGCAAGTAGTAAGTCGGTCCGAAAGGTCGTCAACCTAAGTCAAAGGTCACTAATATTGTCCCCAAAAGTTTAAAAGTGAATAAATTAAGTCTTAAGTATCATCATCATCATCATCATTCATAAAAGCTAAAGTAAGTTTTCAACAAGAATAGAGATCGAAACAAAAGGCTGACTTCGGACACATGCTACGACCTCTATACAAACCAAAAAGATGCGTGGTCAGTGGCCAAGGCTCCGTATATGAGTCCTCTAACATCTATCCAATTTTCAGATCCTAACTCGATGTCGTTTGACCGTGGCGACGGTTCAATCGCGAGTAGGTCAGAATTTTTCAGCACGTCATTATAACGGCATAGTGACTTTCGGAAGGCTATAAATCCTAAATCGTATATCGTATTTAGGCGAGTCCTAAATGAAAAGTCATCTAATCGAACCGAACTATTTGAAAATCAATTTTCCAGAAGTTCCAGGAGTCTGATCAACCCCAAAAAATAGCAAACAAGTGCTCCGGCGGGTTTTTGGTGCTTGATGCTCATCACGGTTCTCATCCTTGATGCGTGTAAGCTTCAAGTGTACAACTCTTTGATGTTTTAGCATCACTTTGACCAAGTTTCAACCATAAACACACATCTAAGAGTCAAAGTTAACATTCTACAAGTTTAGAACATCAAGGTTGCCTCTTTATTACATAAACACAATAAAGCTTCAACCTTTGTCCTTTTTACACAAGTTTATGTATCTTCATCATATGAGATGATGAAGACTTGATTTTTATCACCATAAAAATCATAAAAAGGTTTCAAGCAAGTGAGATCTACAATAATAACTTAGATCTTCAAATATTAAGAAACCCTAAGCTAGAAAGCTTGGATCTTTACAAGATTAATGAGACCATAAGTTAGAAAGCTAAGATCTAGTAAAAGTAATGAGACCATAAGCTAAAAAGCTAAGATCTTTAACAAAATAATAAAACCCTAAGCTAGAAAGCTTGGATCTTTAATGTTCTTGAAGATCCTTAAAGCAAAAGGCTAGATCTTCAAGTTTCATGAAGATCATAAACACAAGTTTTGATCTTTTTAACAAAATAAAGAGATCATAAGCTAGAAAACTTAGATCCAACAAAGTAATGAAGATTCAAAGCTAGAAAGCTTGAATCGTTCATGTTCTTGAAGGATTCAAATCAAAGTTTGAATCTTCAAGATATAACAAGATCAAGAAGCTAAAAAGCTTGATCCTTGTATGATGATGATGATGTCGATGCTATGAAGAAGAAAAGAAGAAGAAGAAAATTTAAAACTTACACTTTTTAGAGTGAGAAATACTAGAGAGAAAATAAAAGAATAAGTGTGTGTAAAATGTGAATGAGATCAAGTGTAAAATGGATGAGATTAGCTTGGTATTTATAAGGGATTATGGTGGTGGTGACCGTGGGTTTCAAGGGGGATACCTTTTTGCTTTTTGGTTAGTGGTGGTCTAAAGGTGGTGCTAGTTGTTAGGATCCCATGCAACATTTGTGATTATAGTGAACAAAAATACTACTATGTTGGCTCTTATAAATGGGTATTTGTCTTACATTTATATGGGCCATAAACTTATTAAAATTGGGCTAATTAAATAGTCCATTAGCTAGAGTAGGGTGGGCTAAAGTCTAACAAGGTAGAAAGTCCAACAAGACTAACTAGTGAGCATAAGTAAATTAGTAAGC
This sequence comes from Rutidosis leptorrhynchoides, assembly GCF_046630445.1. Lineage (NCBI taxonomy): Eukaryota > Viridiplantae > Streptophyta > Magnoliopsida > Asterales > Asteraceae > Rutidosis > Rutidosis leptorrhynchoides. The sequence continues at coordinate 108,842,402 of NC_092333.1, read as the reverse complement.
GTAATTAAGCAACCAAAAAACCCAAGTAATTGTTATTAGGAAATAACAATTAGTATTACGTAGTCGTAATATTCCAATTACGACAAAAGTTAAACGTGTACCAAAACACATAGCTCGTTCTAAACGTCAAGTGACACTAACGGTCTTAAAAGCATTCGGGGATCAAGTTAAGTAACTAAGTACTTAATAGCACGTTGTATGGTATTAACGAAAGTAATTATCATGAAATGAGATCCCAGAATATAAACTAACACAGTACGCACAAATACGCAGTTTCGTGAAAGTAACAAGCACAAACGTAAGTCGAAAAAGTCGGGTCATTACAATGAATCTCTAAGATGAACAATTGTCTGTCCTTACAATGGTGAATACGACATTAAATGCTCAAATCAATGACAATCGATTTAGCGAATTTTAACTTGCAAGTACTTTAAATTAAAAAAATATCAATAATTCAATACTAATTAAAAATTGTGTCTTGCTAATCAGATAGTAACTTTAGAATTTTCAATAACAGGGTAAATAAAACTGTGTTTAACTATCTTAAAATATAGTAGCCAAATCTAGAGAGAAGTTTCCAACAATGGCAATTATACTAAATTCCAGACCCGTGCACAACAGGAGTGACAAAGAAAACCCAAACACAGTTGTATTGACAAATGGGTTTTATACTGAGTTTTATAAGTTAATTAGATACTAAGGTGATCTAAGCCTTCTTTGAAGAAAGTCCATATTGACACCTACTATAGTAAAAAAAAAAATACAAGTATTGTGTACATTTAAAAAGTATCCTGTGACGCCAACAGAAGTAACTTTTAATTGCTTAATTTCATAAAAATACTGATATCGCATATTTCATACGCGTTTTCCTTAGCGATACCGGACACATTTTGATTCTTTTGAATACGATTTGGTGTTATTTCGATAAGTATTGTGAAAGTTCGAGTCTAAGACCAAGGAGATGAATTTTGAAGTTATTTGATGGTTTTAGTGATTTTCTATGGAAACGAGTGAAAGAGATTGGTTCAATTCGAGTTTGGTTTGAAAACGAATGATTTTATGAATTTTACAGTCCGGATTCAGCAAAAAGGGTCTGGAGCGCCGCTCCAAAACATGGAGCGCCGCTCCAGTAGGCAGGATTTTCATGCCGAGAGCTTTAAGAAGGCCAGGAATCAGTTCATCATTAATCGGAGCGCCGCGCGACATTTGGAGCGCCGCTCCATCTTCAGGCAGTTTCAGAATTCTCCTATTTAAAGCCCGAATTTTTACCCTATTATTCATTATTGCATCCAGACGAATTTTAGCAGCTTTTTGACGAAAAAGGGTGATTTTTGGGGAACCCCAAGATCATTCTAACACATCAATCATTCCGAAAACGTGTCTCGATCTGTTCATCATTCAAGAACACAATTTTCATTAGGTTTAATTCTTATCATCAATATGAATACTCTTAATTGTTTATTTGTGATTTTGGTTTTAGCCATGGTTGGCTAAGCACTTAAATGTTTGTCTAGATTGAATATTCGTATGTGTTTGGATGATACTTTAATGTTTGATTTGATTAATGCATGATAATTATGAGTTTTGATTAAGAACCATTCTTGTGGGTGTTGATTATTGTTACTAAGTTGATTAGTGATCTTGTTTGAACAAAGGGAACCCTGTTTCAATTTAGTACACTAGTTTTCAATTGATTTGTCTTAACCAATTGGGTGCTTACTGGACCAAGGGGGTAAACCGGGTAACAGAGATTGAACAAAATAGGGATGAATTGTGTGGAGCGAACGCGTAACCAATTGAATCTTAATCTTATAATTAGCTAATTACTAAGTCACAGATGAAAGAGGTCTTTGGTGAAAGGGAACCCTAAGCCAATAAATCCTAGTTTGACGTGTTTGCTAAAAGAGAACTCTGGGTAAACCGACTCTGTAGTTGCATGTATTGATAAATTGAACTAGAGCTTAATAACAAATCATCCGACACTACGAATAGGAGATCTAAGCGAACATTCTTTTATCTACTGAATTCAAATATCTTTACTTTTTGTTGAGTCTGCATTTATTTCCTATAAACTTAAAAACACAAAAATATTGTCTTTTACTTTTAATCAATTCTTGATTTGGCTAATCGTTAAATAGCCACAAAACAAATTATCTCGTACTTTCGATTTTCATAGATTAACTAAGATTATTTTATTAGTTGCAATCTTAATTCTCACGTTTAAACTGTCCTTGGAACGATTTCGGAATTACCAACTTTATACTATTGCACGATCGGGTACACTGCCCGTTAGTGTGTAGTAATCTTTAAACCGGCATTTTCCAAGATAAATTATATACTAGATTTCACACATCAAATACAAACAATCATAAAATCAATCAAGCATAAATATAAGGTGATGCATCAACTATTTATGAGCAACATCACCGTTATCAGTTTACATAGAATATTGGTGTAAACATACCTGCTAATCCATGACAATTACTTCCTTTATCTTATTGTTTTTCTCACAACCATAACCCTTTTGAACTTACATTCGAAGAAGTCTAATCTTGAGTTACAATCTTTTGACGGGTTAAACTCTGGAATCGTAATAAGATCCGAATCCATTTTCTATGTACACAGAAACAACATGTCAAAAAGAGCAACATAAATGAGAAAACAGAATCTTACAGTACCGTGTACGTGATAAATGTCGATATATAAAAATTCGATTAATCATAGTTTTATAAATGAGAAACAGAAAGTTACAGTACCGTATATGTGATAACAGTCAGCCCCTGTTTCCAATGAAACACATTTGATCTATAAAACATTAATAATCAATATTTAGTAAATTATACAAAACATAAAATTACATGTAAATTAAAATCAATACCTGATACTCACCAAGTCACCATCTTGCTTAATTCGGAATCAATTGAAGTTGATGATGTGTGGATTGTAAAGAAACTTTTGAAACCCTAGAGACACCAATGCTTATTTTTTATCTGCAGCGTATCTCATCTCTTTTTAATTAAACACAAATGTACTTTTTAATTAAAAAAATAGTTGCATACCTGATCGATTGTGTATCCACCGGTCCAATGTTGAATCTTCATCAATTTAAAATCATGGAATCAATTAAACACAATACCTAAATTACAAAAAATAGGGCATGATTCATGAATAAAAAGATAATTTAATACCTGATACGTTGTATCGAATTTGTCATTCATGATCTGGTAATGATACTGATTTTACCAACGCTGAATTGTGATACACCGTATGTGTTTGTTGAAAGGATCTGTTCATATACATTATAAACAATTCACAATAGTTGATTACATCGCGAGGTATTTGACCTATATATGATACATTTTACAAACATTGCATTCGTTTTTAAAAGACAAACTTTCTTTACATCCAAAATTGACAGGCATGCATACCATTTCATAATATCCACTATCCAACAATAATTGACTTAATAATAATCTTGATGAACTCAAGGACTCGAATTCAATGTCTTTCGAAATATGTCATGAATGACTCCAAGCAATATCCTTAAAATGAGTTAATGCACAGCGAAAGATTTCTTTCATACCTGAGAATAAACATGCTTAAAAGTGTCAACTAAAAGGTTGGTAAGTTCATTAGTTTATCATAATCATTCATTTCCATCTTTTTAATAGACCACAAGAATTTCATTTCCATTTCTCATAAATAGCATGCATGCAAAAATCATTCATATGGATTGAACACCTGGTAACCGACATTAACAAGATGCATATAAGAATATCCCCATCATTCCGGGACATCCATCGGACATGATATAAATTTCAAAGTACTAAAGCATCCGCTACCACGGATGGAGTTTGTTGGGCCCAATAGATCTATCTTTAGGATTCGCGTCAATTAGTAGACTGGTTTACTAATTCTTAGGTTACCAAGCAAAAGGGGCATATTCGGCTTCGATCATTCAACCATAGAATGTAGTTTCAATTACTTGTGTCTATTTCGTCAAACATTTATAAAAGCGCATGTATTCTCAGTCCCAAAAATATATATTGCAAAAACATTTAAAAAGGGAGTAATGAAACTCACAATACTGTATTTCGTAGTAAAAATACATATATCGTCATTGAACAAGTGCAAGGTTGGCCTCGGATTCACGAACCTAAATTAATTAGATATATTTATATGTTGGTCAATATTTGTCTAACAAATTAGGTCAAGTCATAGTGTACCACAATTCTAATGCTCGAGACTAATATGCAAAAGTCAACAAAAGTCAATTTGACTCAAAAATGATTTTCAAAATTTATACATGATTATTATATAGTTTAAATATCGTCGGTTTATATTTTTAAATATTTTTAAAAGATTTTATTAGAGTAAATAATATAATTCATTTATTATTAAAATTTATATAATAAAAATATACTTTTATATATCTTAAGTAATAAAATTTATAAAGTTCATTTAATATCATAAAAATAATATGATAGGTAGTATTAATGTAATTATATTACACGTAGTAAAATATATTTGTATTACATATTTATTTGATAAAATAATATCGATAATAATAATAGTAAGTAAAAGTTGTATTATTTTATAATAATAATTATTATTATTCTACTAATAATAATAACAATATTTATATTTACGAAAAATGGTATTATGATAAAATGATAATTCTTATTCATAATAATAATGAAATTTTATATTAACAATGATTTTCCTATTAAAAATAATAATTTTTGTAAAAATGATATTTTTAATATTAATAATACTTTTAATAATAATAGTGATAAAAATAATGAAAAAACGATAATTTTATCCAAATCAATATCTTACCATATTTTAAATTTCATCATGATACCCATACTCATTATTTCTTAATCAATTTGTTAATAGATTTTAATCATCTTTTATATCGCGTTCATATTAATGGTAATAATAGTAATCATAATAATTAGATGTTACTAATATTAGTTTTAATTATAATAATATTAATGATAATAAATATTATGATGATAATACTAATAACTATTTTAATGATAATAATAATAATAATAATAAAACTAATTATAACTTTAACGATAATAACGATAGTAATAATAATAAAATAACAATTTTTAATGATAATACTTTTTATTGATAATAATAATAATAATAATAATAATAATAATAATAATAATAATAATAATAATAATAATAATTAGATAAAAACTAGAACGACGATAATAACAACGATAATAATAATCATTTTTTAATAATAATACAAAAATTAAATTGACTATAACTTCTAATCCGTTCATCGAAACCATTCGATATCTAAATAAAAAGTTCTTAATTTTTCGCTAACTTTCCAGCGACATGCATATCTTATACCTTATCCCAACCGCATATGTAACTAATTCAGGATTCAACATAACCTATCTAATGGCAATATCAAAAGTACAAGCATGCATAATCCTATATACTCGAGCACTAGTCAGGGATACACTATTAATATATAAAAGTTAAATTGTGAGTACTCACGTATCAATATTGAGATTCAATATTACAGGAAAGGTACGTAAACGCAACGGAGATGATAAACACTAGATTGACCTTACGAGCATACCCACGAACATTACCCATCACCTCCATAGCTATACCCATAATTTCCTTAGCCTTATCCTACTCGCAAACTAGTTTTGAAACTTACTCGAACAGTACTCCGTCGTAGTATTTTATGTATAAATACAAATAATAATAATTTTAATACTAATACTAATAATTATAATAATGTTAATAATAATAATAATTAAATAAATATTACTGAGTATAGAGATATTAGAGAAAGATGGATAGATAGTTCAGCTCGCAGGACCAGAACCGAATGAATTTATAGAAGTGTCATTCATTTTCACAAGTTGTCATATAAGAATAATATAATAATATAATTATAATAGTATAATAAATAAATAAATAATAAAAAATAAAATAAAAAAAACGTGTGATGTATGGTATGGAAAAAGTGGTCACCACTTTATGACCCGTGATTTTGAAAAAAAACTTACGTACCCTTTTATTTAATAATATTACATATAAATATATATTTAATTCATATGATTAATTATATATTATATTATATTTCCGTGCATAGTTGAGTTGTAATTTTAGTTCCGATGACTTGTACGTTGTCGCTTGACTAATGTCCTGGTTTTGGTTTTTCAAACGAAGTTTCGTACGCTTAGAAAACTATCCCTTTACATTTAGTGATAGGTACCATTATCAAAATTTAGACTTAATCATCGATAAATTATTTTATAAAAAATGTAACTTATATAATTGAGTGTTGTGGTCATTTGCTTTTATAAATCAGTGGCTCGTTGTTTATCTAAATGTAACTTATATAATTGAGTGTTCTGACATTTGGCAAGCGGTCCTTTGGTCTACTTCTTACTTTATTTCGAAAAACTGCAACAACAAAGTTTTCCATGATAAATGTTGGAATGGGCCGATAGCGCTAAGTGAAATTTAAGTTTGTTCGTTCGATTGGATATCTAGAAGAATCAAAGGTACTACTTTAGATTGGTGTGTTTGGATAACCAACCCGGATACGTATCTACTTTAAATCCTGTAGAGCTGCTCGGATCGAGCCTATCGAGCTTGTTTTGTGTCTTCCTTTGTTTTTTGGACGTGTTTTCCAGTTTTTATTTTTTCTTTTTCATTCTCGATAATTTGTTTAAGTTGTAATCTCTGTTTGGTTCACCTTCATGTGAGCCTAGGATTGTATCCTCTAGGATTGTATCCTCTGTTATTTTAATTTGATTGTTTGCTTTTCAAAAAAAAATTATTTTAAATCAGAACATTTTATGACTGAGTTAAAATATATAGATATATATATTTTCATTTAGAATTATAAATTTATACATAATATATATATTTGAAATATTTATCTAATGATATAATATTTGGCTTTTCAAAATTAATTATATTTCAAAGTTTATTTTAAAATCGTTTAGAAAAAATATTATAACTCGTAACGTTTTCATTTGAAAGCTTAAATAGATACCATTCATTTATGTACTAACTTTTTAAATATCAATCGCATCACTAAGCGAGTGTTACTATCGTGTACTAAACCAATTTGAAAACATATATAATTAATGAGTACGTTTTAAATATACGTTGCAAGTTATTTATATATTCAGCAACTCATATTCCAACATACGTTATTTAAAAAAAGACACTAATAGTCTAGTTCTATTATATTAAAAAATGTTTTCGTACATTTGAAATTAAGTCAATTGATTCTTATGTAATTTAAATCTTCCACTAACTTTTGTCTAATCTTTGTTAATGACACTTTTGTTCTTATATATAAATCACTTTACTAAATATTCTGAATACCGTAAAAAAAAGTTTCCTAAATCAAAGTGGACCTCTCAATAGAGACTCGAAATCATAATTCAATTTATCTGATATTTCAATCTTTTGATATTATCTTTTAATTCCGTCGATAATTATTTTAAATATATTTTGAAACAAATACGTTCATGTAAAGTATTATACGTCTAATACTTTGTTTACGTTTTCAAATTATAATATATATACATATATATAATCATATCCATTTAATGGTTCGTGAATCGTCGAGAACAGTCGAAGGGTAATTGGTCACATGAACATAATTCAAAGTTTTTGAGATTTCAACATTACAGAATTTGCTTATCGTGTCGGACTGATATAAGGATAAAGTTTAAATTTGGTCAAAAATTTCCGGGTCGTCACAGTACCTACCCGTTAAAGAAATTTTGCTCCCAAAATTTGATAGAGGTCGTCATGGCTAATAATGAGAATGTTACTATGACGATTATAGAGTTTTATCATGTTTAAGAAGTATGGATAAAATAATTCAATTACCCAAAGCGTTTGAGGGAAGTTATCGTAAATGAATGAAATAAGATTATAGTGATTCGTCATATCTTTTGACGTCATCACAATTGATCTCCGAATTTAAAGAAAATATTTGTAATCTATATAAGATTTGATTCTTCAGCGATTAAGGATATTATGATTCTCTTCGATTTAATGCGATAATCCATCTTGATTTCTCTGTCGGATATTTCACTATAAATCCGCCTCATTCATTTCCTTACAACTCACACCTTCTATTCTTTCTCCCTCAATTCATATTTTAAAGTATTTGTCAATATGCTCCATCCAGTACTGATTCTGGATATACTTCTAACTTTCATATCTGTCATTCTTCTTTTTCATCTACCGCTGGAAGAATCTATTTACTTCTACTATACCCTTGGGTTTATAGTGTTTTTAGTTCTCCCATGTCTTTATATCATTATATGTATCGATATATACGGTTTGTAATTTCTAGGTTGTTATTGGGCTTTATATCTTCCCTTATATTTCGAAGTCCTTGCTTCTGTTTTCTATAATCATTGTCATCCACAGTTAATGCTCTTTCCTATTTGCTGCGATTTATACTTCCATTTCTATTTCAGAGCTTTATCCTTTCGTTTTCTCTTCTTGCGATTAAGCACCGCATGTAATGGTCCAGAATTTGTAGATATGAACTTCGGAATGAACATATTTAATGTTCTAAGAGGGAAATCGTAATGAAGCAATTTTGATTTGTTAAATTACCCGAATACCCTGGAAAAGACCAAATCATCAAGAAATATTTTCTTGATATTTTAGAGGTTAAATAGAATACAAGAGTCATGTAATATGGCACATGATGACGTTATGATCTGTGAATCTTCACGTTCCATTTAGAAATTCAACATGAATTACTGTAATATAATCATGTTGATTAAGTGTCATTATATTATACTAACTCATGCATCAGTTCCCAACACTACTTCAACAATATTCCTATTTTAAACTCAAATGTTTCAGAATTTAGAAACTAAAATAGTTTCTTTTATGATGTAACACAGATAGCGTGAAGAGGTACATGGTTTCAGATAAGAATAATTATGGAATTATCTTCAGAACTATGGAGGATATTTATAATGAAAGATACGATGATATCTTAGAATTTCTAATATCAGAGGATGATGAAGGATACTGTCTGCAAAGGTTTAGAGTCAGGAGCAAGGTATTTGTTAATGAGTTCAATAGATACTGAATCATTTGGATTCTTTAAAGGCAGGTTTAGTCTTTGTGATTTATCCACAGCCTCTTTCATACTTTGCTCAATCCGTTTTCCAGTTCCAAACCTTCTCTTTTTCTGAGCTTTGCCAGCACACTATTCTTTATTATCAAACTTTTTACTGTTAAGGTCGTTTACAGTTTTTGCTGCTTCATCAGCATTTTTCAAAATTAGTTCGCAGTTTAGGGTGTTTTTCAGAAACTTCACATTCAAAGTATGTAAGTCTATAAGATAGACGTTATATATATACATATAACTGTTGGCGTAGACATGCTGCGAGATTTCAAAATACTGATTACTAATTCCCGATGATTCGTATGGCAATTCTCGTTACAAGATGCAGATGAGTAAATGATGGGCTTTTGATAAATATAATGATTTTTCAAAAAATCCTAGATCATTACGGTTGCTGATAAGTTTACTGCTAATGTGATGGAATATAAACAGTTCTTCGGTAACGATGATGAAGGGTAACGTATATATCAAGGTTATAATAAGGCTGTTTCGACTGAGAAGTCGAAGTTGTCTTGCTGGAGCTGTGACAAAACTGACTACTTTGGAAAGGAATTGAAAAGTTATTTTAGCTAATAAATGCCAAAGAGTCTGACACCGATACGTGTCGAATTACGACTTTGGTTTCGAGAGTTTTTCAGGTACATAACTTTGGGTAATATGTGATTGGATCATCATCTCGATTGCTTATTATTTGAAGTGTCTTCAGGAATTTCGGAGGGTTTGAACGCAGATTGTAATCGTTAATATACATATGATGTTCTAACACATTTTTGAAGTCAAAGTATAGCTTTGAAAAATGTAGGAATTTAAGAGTGATGTCTTCTGTTAAATTATGACTTGGATTTTGATTTGTCAAAATCAGAATGAGTAATCAAATTTGGGTGAGAATGGTTGTTTTGATTTCTATACAAGAATGTATATTGTTGTGAGATTAGGGAGTATAGTTGATGATTTGCTTAATCAGATTCGAAGAATGTAATATATTAATTGTGAATTTATATATCCCTCGGGTATTACCTACCCATTAAAAAAAATTTCACAATTAATATGTTGTACAACAGAATTTTTTTTACAGTATTTATGAAAATATATATGTACATATTTTCTTCAGATGTAACATAGATTTAATGAGTTAATATTAAATTAAACTCATTTGATTTACGGTTGAAACTAGAATTGAATAATCCCTAAAACTTTAGAAATTACATAAGTATTTCTTCAATGATTTTGAAATTATGAATCAATACTTCGTTATTTGTTAATGCATAATGTTGGTGTTTCGTGAATTCTTGTGAACTTCGTAAGGTACGAATGATGTTATTTGAAAAGTTTCGAGTACATCAATGATGAAAGTGTAAAATCAACATATATTTGAATAATACCCTTGATTTATTATGAATTAGAATTTATTGAATTAAGATAGAGATTGTAGTTAACGATGGTTAAGTTGCGGACGAAGGACGTACATCATTGCATATTAGTAATATGAATTAACCGAGTAGTTAAGATTCACACATAATAGCTTAGTACGGAAAGATTGATTATGGTTTAAAAATTTATATATATAAGATATACATATAAATCCTTCAGTGGAAATGAGTTAATACTTCATAACTCGTTGGTATGACATACTTGTTGTTGATTTGTAATAATGTCCACGGTAATTCTTGAACTGTCAGAGCTTGTGATGTTATAGGTGCTGCTAGTGTTGATGATACTGATGGTACTGACGGTGCTGGTGATGCTAACGGTACTGTTGATGCTGCTGATATAACAAGTCTAGCTTGTAAATCACGCACCATTCTTATCAGGATTTCTATTCTTCCTTCTATCATTTTGGTTCATTCATCTGATTTATGGTTAGGGCTAAAATTAATAGATAATCTCTAAGACTTTAGAGATTCCATAATCGCCGCAGAATGTTTCTCTAATAAAGTATGAATCAATACTTCATCGTTTTATTGTTGTTGGTACTCCTTGGTATCTATGGTGTGTATTATATTGATGCTCAAGGTACAAATTGTGATGTTGAGGTGTGGAATGCGGATGTTGTTGTTGATGGTGGTAATGGTACTGTTGGTGTTGATGATGGTGGTACTGGTTATGCTGCTGGTGCTGCTGCTGGTGTTTGTAACCTTTGCACCATATTCTCCAAAGCCATTACCCGAGCGCGAAGCTCATTGACTTCTTCTATTACACTGGGTGATTGTCGGTTAAGACAAGTGGATAAATAAAATCTAGAATTTGATGTAGTATATAATCGTGACGAGATACTACAGAAATGAGAGAGAAAATGGTGTTTCGGACAGGTTCGCCGGTAAGTGCTTCAGGTTCTTCGTCAAGAGGGCAATATGGTGGATGGAAGGGATCACCTTCTTCTTGTCTCCAATGATTGAGGCTACGAACCCATCCCTAATTCATCCAGAATAGATGATGACTGATTGGTTGATCCATTCCGGTCACACTGCTTTCGGAGCTTGAATGGGATTCCATTTCGGAATCCGAGGTACTTGAACTAATGACGAATTCCATTTTGTACGATTGAATTAAGGATTTTTTGATATGAAATGATTTTTTCGTCTATCGGGCGGTATTCTAATTACCTAGAATATCTATATATATATATATATAGAGCAAAAGATTTCGTAGATTACGGAGGAATTTACGGGATATGTCAGGCAAAGTTTACAGTAACAGATGTGACAACCCGGAAATTTCTGACCAATTTTAAACTTAATCTTTGTATAATTAATGTTTCCGATACGATAATCAAAGTCTGTAATGTTGAAGTTTCAAAAATTTTGAACTGCGTTCATGTATGCAATTACCCTTCGACCGCTTCCGACGATTCACGAACAACTATTTGTAAATAGATACATATATATTTAAATATATATATATATATATATATATATATATATATATATATATATATATATATATATATATATATGTATATTTTAATTAGAAATATAATTAGAAATATTATACGTTATTACCATTAAAATTTAATTATGTAAAATAAAATAAGAATAGGATATAGGATATTATAATTTAAAACATATCTATATATGAATAAAGTATATCAAAAGTAAATAGTATAATTGCTTAATTATTTCTGTTACACATCTAAATTGACACTTGTGCTATTATTATTGTACTACTATTAATACTATAGTATTATATAGATAAAGATTAATAGATGACAGAGATATGATTGTTTCCCACACCCACATGAGTAATATTGCTTCTCCTTTCGGTTTCCTTCCCATATCAACCAATAATTGAGTTATATTATTATGTTATATTATTAATATATTGCTATTCTAAATTGATTGATTATGTATCCGTGATTTAAGTAAGACACCATCTTTATTATTGAATGTGATTACTGTGTTTGTTATTACTAATTTTGGATTCATATCCCCACATCATATTCCTACTATCATATGATATTCGATTACGTTTCGGTTACCAATTCTTTCCAAATTGATTGATATGGAGTGCAAGAAGTTAACAAACACTTCAACCCCACTTCTTTGGTGCTTTTCCATTTCCTGTTTCACTTGTGATCAATATAATCAACCTTTCTATCTATCTTAATCCATATATATATACAAGGATGAACTAGCACAAATGAACCATCTATCTCTCTGTTTCATTTCTATTTATAAACAAGAACACCCTTTTAAATTGCTACTAATGGTGATCGACTAGATCATTTCTCCTACCACACCATCAATCACAACCACAACCATAAACTAACCGCTATTATACTCTAGTCGAACTAAGCATCTTTCTTTACATGAAATCAACGATAATACAACTACAAGATACATCGTGTGTTGCATGATTATCCAGCTGGGTTCAGTTTCAGTTTCGATCCCTGGTACGATGACTAAACTATCTATCTCTCTCGTCTTTAAATGTAGTTTGAACCAAGGAACCATCACACCCACCCAACACATCTTTGTTTTCTACTTCCATTTTCTAGCCGAGCAAATCATCTAAACAAACCATCATCCTTCTTGATTGATCCCAACTTCACAACCACCCTTCACCACTCATCACTTGAGTTTGCAGCTGTTATGCTATGTGTTGTCTAAGAAACAAACTGGAACCACATCGACGACCCATCATCAAATTTTGTTCCTTCGTGGCTATTTCTGTCCAACGCACCAAATAAGATAACCACCATTATCGAGGCTAAGTTCATGCAATTTCTCCCTCGTTTCTATTTCTGTTTCGAACTTACAATCTACATCAATCAAACACCATTATGATACAACTGTTACAGCTAAGAATTATTTCTGTTTTGAAGTTCGAACACCACACAAACTTATCGCTGTTTACTATTTGTTTTCATACCTTCTGCTCGAAGTAAAAGGCTGCTGTTGCAGCTTGTAAAATTAGCTCTTACAAGACAAAAGTTACTGCAAATGGTATACTTTATTCGATTGAGAAACAAGTCTATATAACCGATACAAAAATAGGAAGATAAACGTGCCAGGCTTATTATTTAGGATCATGACTTACAATTAAGACTACCAAACCAATTATTGTCCAACGTCTACTAGCTTCTAAAGACTCGGACCAAAACCAACAACTATTGTTCTACAACCACTCTTTTTCTATTCCTTTCTTTATTCATCAAGCATCACCATCAAATACCCCACTTGCCTACTTATTAGTTAGTGGAGAATATACTAACTTATTATGCTCATCGATTTTCCTGATTAGCGCATATATGGGGAGACAATTCAAATCATGTGGCCACACCAATACGCTAACATAAATTAATTTCCTTGCTTTTCTTTTGCTTTTATGGAACCCACATAAAGAAAAACACCCTCTTCTTTGTTTTGAAATCTCCACAGAAAACAAACCCAAGTGGGTCACCTACGGCTGCAACCCCAAACGTGACCTGTATCATTTTGATCAACCTGTGATCGACTCAATCAAGGATTGTAAGGACAGAAAGAAATAAGAAAATGATGTTAAAAATTATGTTTTTCGTTTAAATGAGTAATGGTGAAACAAGTGATGATGAAGATAATAATGATCATGGTAATCGTATGAAGATGATGATATAGGTTGATGGTGTGATGATATGAATATGATTATGATCATGGATTATGATTATGATTATGATTCTGATTACGAGCATGATGATGAGATATAGATGGTGAGGTTAGAGATTAATAGATGATGATCATTAGATGATGATTAGAATCGTGTTAATGGTGATGATAGATTACACTTTGATGATGATGATATCGATTGTTACTGCTGCCCCACTTCCAATTTGTTCCTATATTTTTTTAAATAAACCAAAGACCTCATATGTGTTTCCTTTTCTGTGATCGAACCTGTTCCTTTTCATGGTTGGCCAAAGGAAGACCCCGCCCTCTAATTCATGTCGAGCTATTCATGTTGCAGCTACATGTTTACAACTTATGAATTCCTGTTAGGCCGCCAATCTAATTGCTAAAGTGGACTGAGAAACTGTTTTGATCTTGGGCCGTAGGTTTGTTTTAATCTTTGGTCTGTGATTTTATGTTATTAATTTTGGCCGAGTATCCTCTGTTGGGCCGAGTTAATATAGACTAAAACCTAAGATTTCCATATAAATGATGATAGTTTAAATGAAGAATGATAATAAGAATGAGGTCGTGATGATTATGATAATAATAACGATCATGATAACGAAAAGGGAGATGATGATGATGATGATATCATGATGTAATGATATTGGATGATAATGATAAAGATGATGTTGATCGATGATGAGGGTAACGAATAGGACATGATAATAATAAGATTATGGTTTAATGATGATGACGATCGGTTAAGATATTGATGATCATTATTGATGATCGTGAGGTTATGATTTAGGTTGATGAACCGGAGACGTTTAGGTTGTTATCGGGTTAGCGGGAAGTCGCGGGTTCAAATCCGGACTTGGGCATTTTTAAGGACTACTTCTTTGAGGTAGTATTACTATTACCATTACTATTATTATTATTATTATTATTATTATTATTATTATTATTATTATTATTATTATTATTATTATTATTATTATTACTATTATTTTTACTACTTTTATTATTATTATTTTCATATAACATTTTTATCATTTTATTGTTAGTATTATTATTATTATTAAAAGTATTATCATTTTTTTATTATTATAATTATTATTTTAAACAAACAAATGTTATCTATATAAAAATATATTACAAGTCAACTAATATTACATACTAATATGTTTTAACTAATATATTACCATTTATATTGATAAAACTTTAATTAAATTATAAATCATATATTTTTTATGAGTATAATTATAATATTTAAAGATACTAAATTTAATAAATTATAAAATATAAGTAAACTTAATTGATTAAATAGGATATGTGTTAATATATATGCAACTGATATAGGTTCGTGAATTCAAGGCCAACCTTGCATTGTTCAGTTTCATCGTATGAATATTTTTACTACAAAATATTGTAGAGTGAGTTTCATTTTGCTCCCTTTTTAAATGCTTTTGCAATATATATTTTTGGGACTAAGAATACATGCGCTGCTTTTATAAATGTTTTACGAAATAGACACAAGTAATCGAAACTACATTCTATGGTTGGATTATCGAATCGAATATCACCCTTTTTAGTCTGGTAATCTAAGAATTAGGGAACAGAAACCCTAATTGACGCGAATCCTAAAGATAGATCTATTGGGCCTAACAAACCCCATCTGGGTTACGGATGCTTTAGTACTTCGATTTTATCATGTCCGATAAGAGTCCTGGAATGATGGGGATATTCTAGACGCATTTTGTTAATGTCGATTACCAGGTGTTTACCATATGAATGATTTTTATCTCTATGCAGTTTGTGCGAAATGCCTGATATGAGATGATGTTTATGAAAAATGAAAATAGAAATCTTGTGGTCTATTAAAATTATGGAAATGATTGATTATGATAAACTAATGAACTCTCCAACCTTTTGTTGACACTTTAAAGCATGTTTATTCTCAGATAATAAAGAAATCTTCCGCTGTGCATTTGCTCATTTTACAGATATTACTCGGAGTCATTCATGATATATTTCAAAAGACGTTGCATTCAAGTCATTGAATTTAATAGAGATTATTATTAAGTAAATGATGGATTAGGTCATTTATAGGTTGGATATTATGAAATGGTATGCATGCCTGTCAGCTTTCGATGAAATGAAAGTTTGTCTTTAAAAATGAATGCAATGTTTATAAAATGTATCATATAGAGGTCAAATACCTCGCAATGTAACCATATGTTATTGTATTCGTCCTTATGGATTTGGATGGGTCACTACAACAGATACGCTAAGATATGAATTTTGTCTATACACTATTCATGCAATCAATGCAGCAAAACGTGTCTAGACTAAGAATGATAAGCATGTAATTTCCTATGGATGATAATAGGTAATTTTCGACACAAAATGATAAGCAAAACTTTTGACATGCAGACACGAACGAAGTCCAGACTCACTAATGCATCCTAACGACTTATCAGTTAGACACACTAATACAGACCTGGTTCACTAAGACCACCGCTCTGATGCCAACTGAAAGGACCCATTCATATACATTATAAACGATTCATAATAGTTGATTACATCGCGAGGTATTTGACCTCTATATGATACATTTTACAAACATTGCATTCGTTTTTAAAAGACAAACTTTCTTTACATCCAAAATTGACAGGTAAGCATACCATTTCATAATATCCACTATCCAACTATAATTGACTTAATAATAATCTTGATGAACTCAAGGACTCGAATGCAATGTCTTTTGAAATATATCATGAATGACTTCAAGCAATATCCTTAAAATGAGCTAATGCACAGCGGAAGATTTCTTTCATACCTGAGAATAAACATGCTTAAAAGTGTCAACCAAAAGGTTGGTGAGTTCATTAGTTTATCATAATCATTCATTTCCATCTTTTTAATAGACCACAAGAATTTCATTTCCATTTCTCATAAATAGCATGCATGCAAAAATCATTCATATGGATTGAACACCTGGTAACCGACATTAACAAGATGAATATAAGAATATCCCCATCATTCCGGGATATCCATCGGACATGATATAAATTTCGAAGTACTAAAGCATACGCTACAACGGATGGGGTTTGTTGGGCCCAATAGATCTATCTTTAGGATTCGCGTTAATTAGTAGACTGGTTTACTAATTCTTAGGTTACCAAGCAAAAGGGACATATTCGGCTTCGATCATTCAACCATAGAATGTAGTTTCAATTACTTGTGTCTATTTCGTCAAACATTTATAAAAGCGCATGTATTCTCAGTCCCAAAAATATATATTGCAAAAGCATTTAAAAAGGGAGTAATGAAACTCACAATACTGTATTTCGTAGTAAAAATACATATATCGTCATTGAACAAGTGCAAGGTTGGCCTCGGATTCACGAACCTAAATTAATTAGATATATTTATATGTTGGTCAATATTTGTCTAACAAATTAGGTCAAGTCATAGTGTACCACAATTCTAATGCTCGAGACTAATATGCAAAAGTCAACAAAAGTCAATTTAACTCAAAAATAATTTTCAAAATTTATACATGATTATTATATAGTTTAAATATCATCGTTTTATATTTTTAAATATTTTTAAAAGATTTTATTAGTGTAAATAATATAATTCATTTATTATTAAAATTTATATAATAAAAATATACTTTTATATATCTTAAATAATAAAATTTATAAAGTTCATTTAATATCATAAAAATAATATGATATGTAGTATTAATGTAATTATATTACACGTAGTAAAATATCTTTGTATTCCATATTTATTTGATAAAATAATATCGATAATAATAATAGTAAGTAAAAGTTGTATTATTTTGTAATAATAATTATTATTATTCTACTAATAATAATAACAATATTTTTATTTACGAAAAATGGTATTATGATAAAATGATAATTCTTATTCATAATTGAAATGTCCCTTTCATATTGATTATAAACGTTCCATATTAATTGATTTCGTTGCGAGGTTTTGACCTGTATATGAGACGTTTTTCAAAGACTGCATTCATTTTTAAAATAACCATAACCTTTATTTTATCAATAATGGTTTTAAAAGCATTACGTAGATTATCAAATAATGATAATCTAAAATATACTGTTTACACATGATCATTACATAATGGTTTACAATAGAAATATATTACATCGACATATGTTTCTTGAATGCAGTTTTTACACAATATCATACAAACATGGACTCCAAATCTTGTCCTTATTTTAGTATGCAACAGCGGAAGCTCTTAGTATTCACCTGAGAATAAACATGCATTAAACGTTAACAAAAATGTTGGTGAGTTATAGGTTTAACCTATATATATCAAATTGTAACAATAGACCACAAGATTTCATATTTCAATACACATCCCATACATAGAGATAAAAATCATTCATATGGTGAACACCTGGTAATCGACATTAACAAGATGCATATATAAGAATATCCCCATCATTCCGGGACACCCTTCGGATATGATATAAATTTCGAAGTACTAAAGCATCCGGTACTTTGGATGGGGTTTGTTAGGCCCAATAGATCTATCTTTAGGATTCGCGTCAATTAGGGTGTCTGTTCCCTAATTCTTAGATTACCAGACTTAATAAAATGGGCATATTCGATTTTGATAATTCAACCATAGAATGTAGTTTCATGTACTTGTGTCTATTTTGTAAATCATTTATAAAACCTGCATGTATTCTCTTCCCAAAAATATTAGATTTTAAAAGTGGGACTATAACTCACTTTCACAGATATTTCCTTCCTCGAAAATAAGACTTGGCCATGGATCGATTCACGAACCTATACAAATATGTACATATATATCAAAGTATGATCAAAATATAATTACAACTATTTTTATTATGTTTTAAAGATTTGAGTGTATTAAGTCAGCTGTCCTCGTTAATAACCTACAACTAGTTATCCACAGTTAGATGTACAGAAATAAATCGATATATATTATCTTGAATCAATCCACGACCCAGTGTATACACGTCTCAGGCTAGATCACAACTCAAAGTATATATATTTTTGGAATCAACCTCAATCCTGTATAGCTAACTCCAACATTACTGCATATAGAGTGTCTATGGTTGTTCCAAGTAATATATATACATGGGTCGATATGATATATCAAAACATTTGCATACGTGTCTATGGTATACCAAGATTACATAATATATTAGAATACATGTATAATACAATATAAGTTAGCTAGGATATGATTTGTATAGATTTGTTAAACATTTCCCGTAGCTAAAAAGATCAAAAATATCCAATCTTGTTTTACCCATAACTTCTTCATTTTAAATCCGTTTTGAGCGAATCAAATTGCTATGGTTTCATATTGAACTCTAATTTAAGAATTCAAATAGAAAAAGTATAGGTTTATAGTCTGAAATTTAAGTTACATGTCAATTACTAAAGAGGTAGTCATTTCCATCGAAAGAACGACATCTTGATGACCATTTTGAAAAACATACTTTCACTTTGAGTTTAACCAAGTTTTTTGGATATAGTTTCATGTTCATATGAAAAATCATTTTCCCAGAAGAACAACTTTTAAATCAAAGTTTATCATAGTTTTTAATTATCCAAACCAAAACAGCCCCCGGTTTAACTACGACGGCGTATATCCAATTTTATGGTGTTCATCGTGTTTTCAGGTTTTAAATCATTAAGTTAGCATATCATATAGATATAGAACATGTGTTTAGTTGATTTTAAAATTCAAGTTAGAAGGATTAACTTTTGTTTGCGAACAAGTTTAGAATTAACTAAACTATGTTCTAGTGGTTACAAGTTTAAACCTTCGAATAAGATAGCTTTATATGTATGAATCGAATGATGTTATGAACATCATTACTACCTCAAGTTTTCTGGATAAAACTACTGGAAATGAGAAAAATGGATCTAGCTTCAAAGGATCCTTGGATGGCTTGAAAGTTCTTGAAGCAGAATCATGACACGAAAACAGTTCAAGTAAGATTTTCACTCGAAATAAGATTGTTATAGTTGTAGAAATTGAATCAAATTTTGAATATGAATATTACCTTGAATTATAAAGATAACCTACTTTAAATAACAAAGGTTCCTTGATCTTAGATGATTACTTGGAATGGATTAGAAAGCTTGGAAGTAGACTTGCAAACTTGGAAGTATTCTTGATTTTTATGAAACTATACTTATGAAATTTATGAAGAACAGTTAGAACTTGAAGATGGAACTTGAGAGAGATCAATTAGATGAAGAAAATTGAAGAATTAAAGTGTTTGTAGGTGTTTTTGGTCGTTGGTATATGGATTAGATATAAAGGATATGTAATTTTGTTTTCATGTAAATAAGTCATGAATGATTACTAATATTTTTGTAATTTTATGAGATATTTCATGCTAGTTGCCAAATGATGGTTCCCACATGTGTTAGGTGACTCACATGGGCTGCTAAAAGCTGATCATTGGAGCGTATATACCAATAGTACATACATCTAAAAGTTGTGTATTGTACGAGTACGAATACGGGTGCATACGAGTAGAATTGTTGATGAAACTGAACGAGGATGTAATTGTAAGCATTTTTGTTATGTAGAAGTACTTTGATATGTGTCTTGAAGTCTTTCAAAAGTGTAAGAATACATATCAAAACACAACATGTATATACATTCTAATGGAGTCGTTAAGTCTTCGTTAGTCGTTACATGTAAGTGTTGTTTTGAAACCTTTAAGTTATCGATCTCAATTAATGTTGTTAACCCAATATTTATTATATCAAATGAGATGTTAAATTATTATGTTATTATGATATTATGATGTATGAATATCTCTTAATATGATATATACATTAAAATATCGTTACAACGATAATCGTTACATATAAGTCTCGTTTCGTAATTCTTGAGTTAGTAGTCTTGTTTTTACATATGTAGTTCATTGTTAACACACCTAATGATATATTTAAATATCATTTTATCATGTTAAATATAGTGTATCAATATCTTAATATGATACATATGTATTTAGTAGATGTTATCATAACGATAATCGTTATATATATCATTTCGAGTTTCTTAACTTAGTAATCTCATTTCTTATGTATATCACACATTGTTAATATACTTAGTGAGATACTTACTCATCATAATCTCATGTCAACCATATATATATATATATATATATATATATATATATATATATATATATATATATATATATATATATATATATATATATATATATATATATATATATATATATATACCACAACATGTAGTTTTTACAAATTTGTAACGTTCGTGAATCGCCGATCAACTTGGGTGATCAATTGTCTATATGAAACTTATTTCATTTAATCAAGTCTTAACAAGTTTGATTGCTTAACATGTTGGAAACATTTAGTTATGTAAATATCAATCTCAATTAATATATATAAACATGGAAAAGTTCGGGTCACTATAGTACCTACCCGTTAAATAAATTTCGTCTCGAAATTTTAAGCTGTTGAAGGTGTTGACGAATCTTCTGGAAATAGATGCGGGTATTTCTTCTTTATCTGATCTTCACACTCCCAGGTGAACTCGGGTCCTCTACGAGCATTTCATCGAACCTTAACAATCGGTATCTTGTTTTGCTTAAGTCTCTTAACCTCACGATCCATTATTTCGACGGGTTCTTCAATGAATTGAAGTTTTTCATTGATTTGGATTTCGCCCAACGGAATAGTGAGATCTTCTTTAGTAAAACATTTCTTCAAATTTGAGACGTGGAAAGTGTTATGTACAGCCGCGAGTTGTTGAGGTAGCTCCAGTTGGTAAGCTACTGGTCCGACAC
Organism: Rutidosis leptorrhynchoides; assembly: GCF_046630445.1. Lineage (NCBI taxonomy): Eukaryota > Viridiplantae > Streptophyta > Magnoliopsida > Asterales > Asteraceae > Rutidosis > Rutidosis leptorrhynchoides. The sequence continues at coordinate 108,820,287 of NC_092333.1, read as the reverse complement.
GATCTATAATCTTGAATGGTCCAATGTACCTTGGATTTAGTTTCCCCCGTTTACCAAATCGAACAACGCCTTTCCAAGGTGAAACCTTAAGCATGACCATTTCTCCAATTTCAAACTCTATATCTTTTCTTTTACTATCCGCGTAGCTCTTTTGTCGACTCTGAGCGGTTTTCAATCGTTGTTGAATTTGGATGATTTTCTCGGTACTTTCTTGTATTATCTCCGGACCCGTAATCTGTCTATCCCCCACTTCATTCCAATAAATCAGAGACCTGCACTTTCTACCATAAAATGCCTCAAACGGCGACATCTCAATACTAGAATGATAACTGTTGTTGTAGGAAAATTCTGCTAACGGTAGGTGTCGATCCCAACTGTTTCCGAAATCAATAACACATGCTCGTAGCATGTCTTCAAGCGTTTGTATCATCCTTTCGCTCTGCCCATCAGTTTGTGGATGATAGGCAGTACACATGTCTAGACGAGTCCCCAATGCTTGTTGCAACATCTGCCAGAACCTTGAAACAAATCTACCATCCCTATCAGAGATAATAGAGACGGGTATTCCATGTCTGGAGACAACCTCCTTCAAATACAATCGCGTCAACTTCTCCATTTTGTCATCTTCTCTCATTGGCAGGAAGTGTGCTGACTTGGTGAGACGATCAACTATTACCCAAATAGTATCATAACCACTTGCAGTCCTTGGCAATTTAGTAATGAAATCTATGGTAATGTTTTCCCATTTCCATTCTGGGATTTCAGGTTGTTGTAGTAGACCTGATGGTTTCTGATGTTCAGCTTTGACCTTAGAACACGTCAAACATTCTCCTACATATTTAGCAATATCGGCTTTCATACCCGGCCACCAAAAGTGTTTCTTGAGATCTTTATACATCTTCCCCGCTCCGGGATGTATTGAATATCTGGTTTTATGTGCTTCCTTAAGTACCATTTCTCTCACATCTCCAAACCTTGGTACCCAAATTCTATCAGCCCTATATCGGGTTCCGTCTTCCCGAATATTAAGATGTTTCTCTGATCCTTTGGGTATCTCATTCTTCAACTTTCCTTCTTTTACAACCCCCTGTTGCGCCTCCTTTATTTGACTAGTAAGGTTAGTACGAATAATTATATTCATAGCTTTTACCCGTATAGGTTCTCTGTCCTTTCTACTCAAAGCGTCAGCTACCACATTCGCCTTCCCTGGGTGGTATCGAATCTCAAAATCATAATTATTCAACAGTTCAATCCACCCGCGTTGTCTCATATTCAGTTGCTTCTGATTAAATATATGTTGGAGACTTTTGTGGTCGGTATATATAATACTATTGACCCCATATAAATAATGCCTCCAAGTCTTTAATGCAAAAACAACAGCACCCAATTCCAAATTGTGAGTCGTATAATTTGCTCGTGAATCTTCAATTGTCTAGACGCATAAGCAATCACCTTCGTTCGTTGCATTAATACACAACTGAGACCTTGCTTTAATGCGTCACAATAAATCACAAAATCATCATTCCCTTCAGGCAATGACAATATAGGTGCCGTAGTTAGCTTTTTCTTCAATAACTGAAACGCCTTCTCTTGTTCATCCTTCCATTCAAATTTCTTCCCTTTATGCGTTAATGCAGTCAAGGGTTTTGCTATTTTGGAGAAATCTTGGATGAATCTTCTGTAGTAACCAGCCAATCCTAAAAATTGACGTATATGCTTTGGAGTTTTTGAGGTTTTCCACTTTTCAACGGTTTCGATCTTTACCGGGTCCACCTGGATACATTCTTTGTTCACTATGTGACCGAGGAATTGAACTTCTTCTAACCAAAATGCACACTTTGAAAACTTAGCGTACAGTTTTTCTTTCCTCAACACTTCTAGCACTTTTCTCAAATGTTCTTCGTGCTCTTGATCATTCTTTGAGTAAATAAGTATGTCATCGATGAAAACAATGACAAACTTGTCAAGATATGGCCCACACACTCGGTTCATAAGGTCCATGAACACAGCTGGTGCGTTAGTCAATCCAAACGGCATAACCATAAACTCGTAATGACCATAACGCGTCCTAAAAGCAGATTTTGGAATATCATCCTCCTTTACTCGCATTTGATGATATCCAGAACGTAAATCAATTTTCGAATAAACCGACAAGCCTTGTAGTTGATCAAATAAGTCGTCAATTCTTGGCAGTGGATAACGGTTTTTGATGGTAAGTTTATTCGACTCTCTGTAGTCAATACACAACCTAAATGTACCATACTTCTTCTTGACAAACAAAACAGGAGCTCCCCATGGTGATGTGCTTGGTCGAATGAAACCACGTTCTAATAGTTCTTGCAGTTGGCTTTGCAGTTCTTTTATCTCGCTGGGTGCGAGTCTGTAAGGAGCACGAGCTATTGGTGCAGCTCCTGGTACAAGATCTATTTGAAATTCAACAGATCGATGTGGAGGTAGTCCTGGTAATTCTTTTGAAAATACATCGGGAAAATCTTTTGCGACGGGAACATCATTGATGCTCTTTTCTTCAGTTTGTACTTTCTCGACGTGTGCTAGAACAGCATAGCAACCTTTTCTTATTAGTTTTTGTGCCTTCAAATTACTAATAAGATGTTGCTTCGTGTTGCCCTTTTCTCCGTACACCATTAAGGGTTCTCCTTCTTCTCGTACAATGCGAATTTCATTTTTGTAACATACGATCTCTGCTTTCATCTCCTTCAGCCAGTCCATGCCAACTATTACATCAAAACTCCCTAACTCTACTGGTATCAAATCAATCTTAAATATTTCGCTACCCAGTTTAATTTCTCGATTCCGGCATATATAATCTGCTGAAATTAATTTACCGTTTGCTAATTCGAGTAAAAATTTACTATCCAACGGCGTCAATGGACAACTTAATTTAGCACAAAAATCTCTACTCATATAGCTTCTATCCGCACCCGAATCAAATAAAACGTAAGCAGATTTATTGTCAATAAGAAACGTACCCGTAACAAGTTCTGGGTCTTCCTGTGCCTCTGCCACATTAATATTGAAAACTCTTCCGCGGCCTTGTCCATTCGTGTTCTCCTGGTTCGGGAAATTTCTAATAATGTGGCCCGATTTTCCACATTTATAACAAACTACATTGGCATAACTTGCTCTGACACTACTTGCTCGGCCATTACTCGTTCCGACACCATTTGTTCCTTTCGTTCTGTTAACCCCTAGTCCGTAGACCTCACACTTCACCGCGCTATGACCATTTCTTTTACACTTGTTGAAAAATTTGGTGCAGAACCTCGAGTGATACTTTTCACACCTTTGGCATAGCTGCTTCTGATTGTTGTTGTTGTTGCGGTTGTTATTGTTGGTGGGATGATTGTTGTAGTTATTGTTGTTGTTGTTGTGCCGTTTGTTGCAGTTGCGATTGATGTTGCGATTGTCGGGATTGTTGTTGTTGTATTGGTGACTCTTATCACCGTTTTCCTCCCACTTTCTTTTGACTAGCTTCACATTGGCCTCTTCGACCGCCTGTTCTTTAATTCTTCCCTCAATCTGGTTTACTAGTTTGTGAGCCATTCTACATGCCTTTTGTATGGAGGCAGGCTCGTGTGAACTTATATCTTCTTGGATTCTCTCCGGTAACCCTTTCACAAACGCGTCGATCGTCTCTTCCTCATCTTCGAACGCTCTCGGACATAATAGGCACAATTCTGTGAATCGTCTTTCGTATGAAGTAATATAGAATCCCTGTGTTCGTAACCCTCTAAGTTCTGACTTGAGCTTATTGACCTCCGTTCTGGGATGGTACTTCTCTTTCATCAAGTGCTTGAATGCTGACCACGGTAGCGCATAAGCAGCATCTTGTCCCACTTGATCTAGATAGGTATTCCACCTTGTTAACGCAATACCTGTGAAGGTATGCGTAGCGTACTTCACTTTGTCTCCTTCAGCACACTTACTTATGGCAAACACCGATTCAACTTTATCGGTCCACCGTTTTAATCCGATTGGTCCTTCGGTCCCATCAAATTCTGAAGGTTTGCAGGCAGTAAATTCCTTGTAGGAGCATCCTACATGATTTCTTGCGCCATTAGCTGTATTGCTAGATTCAGAGTTATTGTTGGTATGTAGCGCGGCCTGTACTGCAGCTATGTTTGAAGCAAGAAAGGCACGAAATTCCTCTTCGCTCATATTCAAGGTGTGTCGAGTAGTCGGTGCCATTTCCTTCAAAATAGTCAAATGAAACAAGTTAATCATACAGAATATTAAGAGTAGTCAATAGTATCTTGTAGCATAATATGAACTCATTTATAAAAGTTTTTCTTCATATTAGCGTTTTATATGTTTAAATTCGGGTACTACCTACCCGTTAAGTTCATACTTAGTAGCTAATATACAATTCAACTACTACAATTCCATATGAAAAACTAATTATAATAATATATCACATACAAATATTCTTCAAACTTACAACTTCGCTATATTACATATAACATGGAATATAGTACACTATGATACAGGACAGTTTTGAATATAAATCTAGTTAATACGCAAGTTGTTCGGCAAAGGAAATAAAGACACGTAATTCATAAGTCCAGAAACAAGTCATGCATTCTGGTTTTACTAAGACGACTTCCCATCCTTGGTCTTGTGGAAAATAACCGTTATGACCATTGGCTAGGCAGCATGTTGTAATGTCGTTAAAAGGACGAGGGTTTCGTAATGTCCAACAGCCCCGTAATAATCTAAAAACCTTGTTTCTCACCCCAACTACTGAATCCGTCACTTGTGGGAAAGTTTTATTTAAAAGCTGCAATCCGATGTTCTTTTTCTCACTTTGGTAAGAAGCGAACATCACTAATCCGTAAGCATAACATGCTTCTTTATGTTGCATGTTAGAAGCTCTTTCTAATTCACAAAATCCTATGTTGGGATATGTTGAGTCAAAATAGGTTCTTAACCCGTAGCGTAAAATTGAATTTGGGTTCCCCGCATTTAACGCTTTAAAGAAAACACAGCGTAACTTAAAGTCTCCCCAATGTGATATACCCCACCTATCAAAGGAAAGCCTTTTATAAACTAAGGCATTTCTGGAAAGTCTTTCAAATGTTTGACAAGTTAATTTCGCCATAACTAAATGTACTGATGAATTCTGACCGACTCTAGACAAGATTTCCTCAATCATATCCTCTGGTAGGTCTTCTAAAAATTTCAGTTGTCTACCCTTAACGTCCATTTTGTTTTTATATTGTAAAATAGACAAGGATTAGATTCGTAATAACAAACAATACAAGCAATTTTTACATAGAACATAAAAGTACAAGCACACTACAATACATTTATTACACAACATGCTCACACCCCTCTAATCTGAATCACTGGTTTCTTCTTCTTCGAACTTGGTTCTTTTTCCTAATTTTCTAGGGATATATGATGTTCCTATAATACGAGCCGTCGTTTTCCACATTGGTTTAGAAAAACCTGGTGGTTTAGAGGTTCCCAGGTTATTGTCACGATATTGAAAATACGGGTGTTGACGGTACATATAAAGTTCATCGGGGTCGGAATCAGATTTCTCTATTTTGATGCCTTTTCCCTTATTATTTTCTTTTGCCTCATTAAATTGGGTCGGGGTAATTTCTATAACATCATCGGAATCCTCATCAGGATCCGATTCATCGAAAAATTGGTAATTTTCCCAATATTTTGCTTCCTTAGCGGAAACACCATTGACCATTATTAACTTTGGTCCATTGGTTGAGGATTTTCTTTTATTTGACCGGTTTTCTGTGGTTCCTACTATTCCCCCCTCCGGAACCTCTTCTTCTTACAGTTCCTCTTCTTCTGGTTCCTCTTCTTCCGGTTCCGTTTCCTCTTCTTCCGGTTCTTCGGGAACTTGTGAATCTTGCCAATATATATTCGACTCTTCGTTATTATTAGGTGAGTCAATGGGATTTCTGCTAGAGGTAGACATCTATCACACAATATCAAACATGTTAAGAGATTAATATATCACATAATATTTACATGTTAATAATATATAGTTTTCAACAAAAATGTTTAGCAATCATTTTTAAAGAAAACACGGTCGAAGTCCAGACTCACTAATGCATCCTAACAAACTCGATAAGACACACTAATGCAAATTTTCTGGTTCTCTAAGACCAACGCTCGGATACCAACTGAAATGTCCCGTTCATATTGATTATAAACGTTCCATATTAATTGATTTCGTTGCGAGGTTTTGACCTGTATATGAGACGTTTTTCAAAGACTGCATTCATTTTTAAAACAACCATAACCTTTATTTTATCAATAAAGGTTTTAAAAGCATTACGTAGATTATCAAATAATGATAATCTAAAATATACTGTTTACACATGACCATTACATAATGGTTTACAATAGAAATATATAACATCGACATATGTTTCTTGATTGCAGTTTTTACACAATATCATACAAACATGAACTCCAAATCTTGTCCTTATTTTAGTATGCAACAGCGGAAGCTCTATGGTTGTTCCAAGTAATATATATACATGGGTAACTCCAACATTACTGCATATAGAGTGTATATGGTTGTTCCAAGTAATATATATATACATGGGTTGATATGATCACAAAAAAAAGTATATATATTTTTGGAATCAACCTCAACCCTGTATAGCTAACTCCAACATTACTGCATATAGAGTGTCTATGGTTGTTCCAAGTAATATATATACATGGGTTGATATGATATGTCAAAACATTTGTATACGTGTCTATGGTATCCCAAGATTACATAATATATTAGAATACATGTATAATACAATATAAGTTAGCTAGGATATGATTTGTATAGATTTGTTAAATATTTCCCGTAGCTAATAAGATCAAAAATATTCAATCTTGTTTTACCCATAACTTCTTCATTTTAAATCCGTTTTGAGCGAATAAAATTGCTATGGTTTCATATTGAACTCTAATTTAAGAATTCAAACAGTAAAAAGTATAGGTTTATAGTCTGAAATTTAAGTTACATGTCAATTACTAAAGAGATAGTCATTTCCGTCGAAAGAACGACATCTTGATGACCATTTTGAAAAACATACTTTCACTTTGAGTTTAACCAAGATTTTTGGATATAGTTTCATGTTCATATGAAAAATCATTTTCCCAGAAGAACAACTTTTAAATCAAAGTTTATCATAGTTTTTAATTATCCAAACCAAAATAGCCCCCGGTTTCACTACGAAGGCGTATATCCGATTTTGTGGTGTTCATCGTGTTTCCAGGTTTTAAATCATTAAGTTAGCATATCATATAGATATAGAACATGTGTTTAGTTGATTTTAAAAGTCAAGTTAGAAGAATTAACTTTTGTTTGCGAACAAGTTTAGAATTAACTAAACTATGTTCTAGTGATTACAAGTTTAAACCTTCGAATAAGATAGCTTTATATGTATGAATCGAATGATGTTATGAATATCATTACTACCTCAAGTTTTCTGGATAAAACTACTAGAAATGAGAAAAATATATCTAGCTTCAAAGGATCCTTGGATGGCTTGAAAGTTCTTGAAGCAGAATCATGACACGAAAACAGTTCAAGTAAGATTTTCACTCAAAATAAGATTGTTATAGTTGTAGAAATTGAATCAAAGTTTGAATATGAATATTACCTTGAATTAGAAAGATAACCTACTATAAATAACAAAGGTTCCTTGATCTTAGATGATTACTTGGAATGGATTAGAAAGCTTGGAAGTAGACTTGCAAACTTGGAAGTATTCTTGATTTTTATGAAACTATACTTATGGAATTTATGAAGAACACTTAGAACTTGAAGATGGAACTTGAGAGAGATAAATTAGATGAAGAAAATTGAAGAATGAAAGTATTTGTAGGTGTTTTGGTCGTTGGTATATGGATTAGATATAAAGGATATGTAATTTTGTTTTCATGTAAATAAGTCATGAATGATTACTAATATTTTTGTAATTTTATGAGATATTTCATGCTAGTTGCCAAATGATGATTCCCACATGTGTTAGGTGACTCACATGGGCTGCTAAGAGCTGATCATTGGAGCGTATATACCAATAGTACATACATCTAAAAGCTGTGTATTGTACGAGTACGAATACGGGTGCATACGAGTAGAATTGTTGATGAAACTGAACGAGGATGTAATTGTAAGCATTTTTGTTATGTAGAAGTACTTTGATATGTGTCTTGAAGTCTTTCAAAAGTGTAAGAATACATATCAAAACACAACATGTATATACATTCTAATGGAGTCGTTAAGTCTTCGTTAGTCGTTACATGTAAGTGTTGTTTTGAAACCTTTAAGTTATCGATCTCAATTAATGTTATTAACCCAATGTTTATTATATCAAATGAGATGTTAAATTATTATGTTATTATGATATTATGATGCATGAATATCTCTTAATATGATATATACATTAAAATATCGTTACAACGATAATCGTTACATATAAGTCTCGTTTCGTAATTCTTGAGTTAGTAGTCTTGTTTTTACATATGTAGTTCATTGTTAACACACTTAATGATATATTTAAATATCATTTTATCATGTTAAATATAGTGTATCAATATCTTAATATGATACATATGTATTTAGTAGACGTTATCATAACGATAATCGTTATATATATCATTTCGAGTTTCTTAACTTAGTAATCTCATTTCTTATGTATATCACACATTGTTAATATACTTAGTGAGATACTTACTCATCATAATCTCATGTCAACCATATATATATGTCTATATATACCACAACATGTAGTTTTTACAAATTTGTAACGTTCGTGAATCGCCGGTCAACTTGGGTGATCAATTGTCTATATGAAACTTATTTCATTTAATCAAGTCTTAACAAGTTTGATTGCTTAACACGATGGAAACATTTAGTCATGTAAATATCAATCTCAATTAATATATATAAACATGGAAAAGTTCGGGTCACTACAATAATAATAATGAAATTTTATATTAACAATGATTTTCCTATTAAAAATAATAATTTTTGTAAAAATGATTTTTTTTAATATTAATAATATTTTTAATAATAATAGTGATAAAAATAATGAAAAAATGATAATTTTATCTAAATCAATATCTTACCATATTTTAAATTTCATCATGATACGCATACTCATTATTTCATAATCAATTTGTTAATAGCTTTTAATCGTCTTTTATATAGCGTTCATATTAATGGTAATAATAGTAATCATAATAATTAGGTGTTACTAATATTAGTTTTAATTATAATAATATTAATGATAATAAATATAATGATGATAAAACTAATAACTATTTTAATGATAATAATAATAATAATAATACTAATTATAACTTTAACGATAATAATGATAGTAATAATAATAAAATAATAATTTTTAATGATAATACTTTTTATTGATAATAATAATAATAATAATAATAATAATAATAATAATAATAATAATAATAATAATAATAATCATCATCATCATCATAATAATAATAATAATAATAATAATAATAATAATAATAATAATAATACTAATAATACTAATTAGATAAAAACTAGAACGACGATAATAACGACGATAATAATAATCATTTTTTTAATAATAATACAAAAATTTAATTGACTATAACTTCTAATCCGTTCATCGAAACCATTCGATATCTAAATGAAAAGTTCTTAATTTTTCACTAGCTTTCCAGCGACATGCATATCTTATACCTTATCTCAACCGCATATGTAACTAATTCAGGATTCAACATAACCTATCTAATGGCAATATCAAAAGTACAAGCATGCATAATCCTATATACTCGAGCACTAGTCAGGGATATACTATTACTATATAAAAGTTAAATTATGAGTACTCACGTATCAATATTGAGATTCAATATTGCAGGAAAGGTACGTAAACGCAACGGAGATGTTAAACACTAGATTGACCTTACGGGCATACCCACGAACATTACCCATCACCTCCATAGCTATAACCCATAATTTCCTTAGCTCTATCCTACTCGCAAACTAGTTTTGAAAATTACTCGAACAGCACTCCGTCGTAGTATTTTATGTATAAATACTAATAATAATAATTTTAATACTAATACTAATAATTATAATAATATTAATAATAATATTAATAATAATAATAATAATAATAATAATAATAATAATAATAATAATAATAATAATTAAATATTACTGAGTATAGAGAGATTAGAGAAAGATGGATAGATAGTTCAGCTCGCAGGACCAGAACCGAATGAATTTATAGAAGTGTCATTCATTTTCACAAGTTGTCATATAATAATTAATATAATTATATAATTATAATAGTATAATAAATAAATAAATAAATAAATAAATAAAATAAAAAACGTGTGATGTATGGTATGGAAAAAGTGGTCACCACTTTATGACCCGTGATTTTGAAAAACAAAAACTTACGTACCTTTTATTTAATAATATTACATATAAATATATATTTAATTCATATGATTAATTATATATTATATTATATTCTCGTGCATAGTTGACTTGTAATTTTAGTTCCAATGACTTGTACGTTGTCGCTCGACTAATGTCCTAGTTCCGGTTTTTCAAACGAAGTTTCGTACGCTTAGAAAACTAGCCCTTTACATTTAGTGATAGGTACCATTATCAAAATTTTGACTTAGGGCCTGTTTCTTTTGGCATTAATGAACTTAATTGAGCCAAGTGATTATTCGGTCACCATTTTGGGTGTTTACTTAGGCATTAATGAGTAATCTGATCTTGATGGAAGCCTTTATGGCTCACCCCCAAATGAGGTGTACTCCCCATATAGCTCCTTTTTCCTACCATTTATTCCAATCTTACCCTTATACCTTCCACTTTCTTTTTTGTGCCCCTTTAATTAAACAACATCATTATCAATTACGAAAAGCAAGCTGTAATTTTAGCAACATACAGTTTGAAGAAGATATTTTAGAAGCATAGAAAACGAATACCCAAATACCCAATTGATGCAGCTACAACGAAACAAACAATGGTGTTGGCGTTGAACAGGTGTTGATGAAGGACTCGTGGGTTATGAACGGTTGGTGTAATTCAACATCTAATTTCTTTACTCTTTCGCACCCCTTTCTTATTTTTACTCCACTCTTTTTGTTTTAATTTGTGTAATTTTTTCTTTAATGTTAAAAGCGTATGGGATGATGATACCACGTTTTGTCTAGGTGCTTGAAGATTTATATCTAGTTGACATGTTGCACATGGTGTACGACACCTGTTAGATGTATAAGATTACAAAGTTATGTTAGTCAAAACAATTATTTTGTTTTAAAATGAATTTTTATTCGATTTGTAAATTATATTGGATCGGTTAAAATATATATACATATTAATAGATTGGATGAAAATGTTTTGTATTGTATCTTGTTTGAAGATGTTTTACTTTTAAAAACGTTTCTTGTTTAATATAAATTTTCATTATTTTTTACTAAAAAATGATGAAGATGAAGGGTAAACTAGTCATTTCAATCATTCAGATAATTCATTCAGCAAATAAAGTAAACACTAATTTATGATTTTTAGATTACCTCATATAGCAATCTATATCCATATAACCATCTATATCCATAACATGACTTATTGGAAAAAAAAAAAAGTAAACAGGCCCTTAATCATCGATAAATTATTTTATAAAAAATGTAACTTATATAATTGAGTGTTGTGGTCATTTGCTTTTATAAATCAGTGGTTCGTTGTTTATTCAAATATATTATTTTAAATCGGAACATTTTATGACTGAGTTAAAATATATAGATAGATAGATATATAGATATATATATATAGATATATATATATATATATATATATATATATATATATATATATATATATATATATATATATATATATATATATATGTTTGAAATATTTATCTAATGATATAATATTTGGCTTTTCAAAATTAATTATATTTCAAAGTTTATTTTAAAATCGTTTAGAAAAAATATTATATCTCGTAACGTTTTCATTTGAAAGCTTAAATAGATACCATTCATTTATGTACTAACTTTTTAAATATCAATCGCATCACTAAGCGAGTGTTACTATCGTGTACTAAACCAATTTGAAAACATATATATTTAATGAGTACGTTTTAAATATACGTTGCAAGTTATTTATATATTCAGCAACTCATATTCCAACATACGTTATTTAAACAAAGACACTAATAGTCTAGTTCTATTATATCGAAAAATGTTTTCGTACATTTGAAATTAAGTCAATTGATTCTTATGTAATTTAAATCTTTCACTAACTTTTGTCTAATCTTTGTTAATGACACTTTTGTTCTTATCTATAAATCACTTTACTAAATATTCTGAATACCGTTAAAAAAAAAAAGTTTCCGAAATCAAAGTGAACCTCTCAATAGAGACTCGAAATCATAATTCAATGTATCTGATATTTCAATCTTTTGATATTATCTTTTAATTTCGTCGATAATTATTTTAAATATATTTTGAAACAAATACGTTCATGTAAAGTATTATACGTCTAATACTTTATTTACGTTTTCAAATTATAATACATATACATATATATAATCATATCCATTTAATGGTTCGTGAATCGTCGAGAACAGTCGAAGGGTAATTGGTCACATGAACATAATTCAAAGTTTTTGAGATTTCAACATTACAGAATTTTCTTATCGTGTCGGACTGATATAAGGATAAAGTTTAAATTTGGTCAGAAATTTTCGGGTCGTTACATTTGTAATGCAATAAACCTTTTGATTTAGAACCCTAACTGCATATCATTGATTTATGTGATACGCTATCGATGGAATTAAACGCCTTAAAATACCTTAACACTCGAATCTATCATTGATTACATCTCACAATTGTTCGGAATTAAAATTTTTCTGATGAATCGAAGAAGAAAACGACGGATAGAGTGCTGAAGCGGAAGAGGGATGTGTTATTTTTTGTTCCGTTTTTTTTTCTTTTTAATCGCAGTTACAAAACAGGACACGTGACAGTTTTTTAGGGTAGTTTAGGTTAATTATTCCCACTAATGGGTGATTAACATGTGGATTATCTTAATTAAGGAGTGATTAGCTGAGTGACACATATGACTAATCCTTGTGCTTTATATGATGTAACTAGTAAAATGACCCGTGAAAATACGGGTTTGTTTAAACGAAATAGTATAATGATATGTTTTAGATATTAAGTGAATGTAAATGTTAAAGTCATTTAGTTTATTGCCCCGTGGAACCACGGATTCCGATTAAGAAACTTGTTGTTGATTTTATAAACATAAAGTTCGCTCAAAGTTGAATATTTATATTTATATTTTCAATAATAATAATAATTATTATTAATAATAATAAATGCCTTTTAAATTTAAAAAAAATTACAATTTAGGAGAGATTAATATTTCCTTTTATAAAAGATTTTGTAATTTTTTAATTAAATTAATATATATTTGACAAAATTTCATTCCTCGTCCCTGAACTTTACATCAACTTTGACTCCCTGTCCTTTTTCTTTTTTTTTTTGCATTCCTCTTACCTAATGTATCAGAAATTTACATCCATCGTCCTCCCGTCTATTTTCTGTCTATGTTGTCGTTACCCTCCTATCACGTGCAGAGCATGTGAGGGTAAAAAGGTCATTAAACTACAGGGACGAGGAGCGTAATTATGTCGTCGTCTTCTTCTTCGATATTCAAAATTTATTTATTTGTTTACTCCACAGACATCCCAACTTTTCCCCAATGCCTCCCCATATAACCATTATTTCAACAAAGTGATGATTTAATCACATAACGACACATATACAAAATTGTTGCTTGAATTTCAATATCCAATTCAAGAAAGCAAAATTTCAAATTCATATTGACAAAATGGAACCAGAAGCTTCATCGTAAGTTCCCAAATTCCATCTTTTCTGTTTTAAAAAATTAAATTGGATAAAAAATCGAAAGAATTTTCATTGCGAAATTTCGTCGAACACCTTATCGTCAATACACTTCTGTAGCTCCGGTCATCTTCGTTATCGATTCGGATCCTGAATCACGACGATTGATAACAGATCGGATCTCGAACAGAGACATGGTTCCTACTTTGAGGTTTCCTTAATTATCAACTAATTCAAAAAACGAAGATGCCGAAAGGACAAGGTAACAGACGAATTAGAGTTTCACAAGGTAACAAATCTGAATCGAAGATGAAGAAAGGAAGTGGTGGGTTTTTAAACCCAAGCGGTAACCCATATCTGAAACTCATTCATATATATATTTTGTTTCTTAGTTTACAGAGTAGATTTAGAACACATCTTCAATTTTAGATTTCTCCAAATCGTGTCAGAATAATCAGGAGACCAAATCGCACAAGTTTTTGAAGAAGCAAAGAACTCGAATAGATTATGCTTGAATTTGTTGTTATTTAATTCCGATGAATCACGAGTATTAGGATGTTGATATGAAACTTGAATTTGATCTCAATTTGTGATGAGAATCACTAAATCAAAATCGCCTAATTTGTTGTTCAACTAGATGAACACTCGTAACAGTAACTGTTATGATTCTGAGATGATGTACGACGATGATGATACTTAACTCAGATTCGGTAATTGTTTTTGGATATATCGATATATGAATCTGTATATTGAAGAGAGATGAAGTGAGATGATGTTGATGAAGATAGATAGATCGATGGATGGATATATGTGAGAGAGTATGGTTTTGATGAGAGAGAGATGAAGACTCGGTACAGTGAGCGTCACAACAAACGGCTGTGATGATAAGGATGATGATAGAAAAATAAGTTAAATAATAAAGAAAAGAAATAAAATAAAAAGACTAAAGTACCCTCACATGCAATGTACATGACTAAATAAACGGCTGAAATAGACAGAAAATAGACGGGAGGACGAGGGATGTAGATTTCTGATACATTAGGGACGAGGAATGCACAAAAAAAAGAAAAAGGACATGGAGTCAAAGTTGGTGTAAACTTGGAACGAGGAATGAAATTTTGTCTATATATTTATGACATTATTATTTTTATGAAAAGTAAAGGGTAATTTAGTTTAATATGATGTCATCATTTTAGAGGTTTATTAAACTATATAGATAGATATATAAATAGATAGATATGTCACTGAGTATAAAAATGTACGTAACGTTTGTGCATATGTAACTTGTAAACCGTCATATGCACTAAAAAGATAAATTGGAGCAATAAGCGGACCAATACTGTTGAGTCAAAAGACGTCTAAATGACACATCAGTTTTCATATGGAGTACAAAAATGATTTACATATCTAGAATTACCATTACCATTATCCTCTGTTTGTACAAGCGCATATAGGTTACTAGTGATTGGCATCTAAAGCTCGTTAAACTCATTTTATATCTGAAAACTAGCCAATAAGCCTCAAACAATTGTTGATCACTTGATATATAACAGTTGTATGTAAGATGTCACATTATAATCAACACAGTAAAAACATTAATATTAAAATACGACTTATATTAAGAAGGGAACTTATTCACCTGTTAACACCTATTTCCTTAGGGAGCTGATACGTACACCACTTACTTTTTGCCATACACCACCAAAATTTAATTTTAGACCATTTTACCTTTTCTCATAATTAATTTAGGGAAAAGGGCCTTGAGTTAGAAAGGATAAAATAGTCAAAGATTGTAGTTTGGTGGTGTATGGCAAAAAACAAGTGATGTACGGATCAACTCCCATTTCCTTATGAGGTAAGGCTTAGTGTGTCCACAAGATACTAGAAGTAATCTAGCTTTAGAAGGGCGGAGTGTTGCCGATTGATTTTTACCCTCGGGAAGTAATCCCTGCAGACCCGGATCACAAGTATAGAAACTTGTGGGGTGGCTTAATCAATCTGTCGTCCGTAGAGCGTAAGAGTGCTAGCCGGATGACTTCTAGTGAGAGAAAGTAGAGAGAGAAAGAGAAGTGAAGTCTCAGTTCTCAAAGTTGTCAGAATATTTGAACTGTGTAAAATGACGACCCAAGGGGTCTATTTATAGTGTCAGATCCACCAGATTGCTCGGGGACACGTGTCAGATGATGATACGTTCTGTTATTCGTGATCCGTAATTTACGCTGAAGGTGGCGTTCTCCGGCCAGGGCTTACGCGCTAGGCGGCCTTCAGGGCTTACGCATGACGGAGCAGCCTGTTCAGCGGAGAACGTTGGACGGTTAACTCCACAAAACTGTTATTTCCAGCCTTCCTGATGCTACTTTTATGCAACCGTTATGCCTTTTATGCGTGTATACGATAGGATACACCATTAAGTCCCCCCAGTTTAATGACTTAAGCATTTGAAAATTGATTAAGTTGTTAAACTTAGAATAACGCATGCCAACCAAGTCTTCACGCTTCCTTTTTGCATTGGGAAGCACATCACAGGCATTAAATGATAGGCGAATTTTACTGACATTATGATGATTGCTTATATCGCACGCGCCTCTAGCTGTAAAAAGACCTTTCGACGTACTCACCTTTTTACCTTGTCTTTACACGTGTGTGGCTGAAAACAAAACCCCCAAAATCACCATTGATTACAGCTGTTATATCTTTTGCTTTTTAACCACCATAAACCCTAACCGATCATTTACTTTTACAACTTTCTCCTACAGTATTCATCTTCTTCCATCAATACCTTCGTTACCTCCTGTTTCATTAGAACATTAATGGCAGCCATAAAGGATGTTGCAGCTATTCCTAGCAGAGTAAATGAGAGATATTTAAGCGAGCTACTGCAACATTTTCCAAGATTAGCTGGTGTTGAACCAGTGATTCCTGCAATTAATGCCAGAGCCTGCTCACTGCCCCCTGGCAAGGTTGCTATTTATTGCCATTCATTCTTCAAATTTTGCTTACGTCTGCCATTTACACCCTTCTTCTTAGAAGTTTGCAAATTTTACGGTGTTGCTGTAACGACCCGTCAAAATCGCTATTGACGCGGCACGTTAATCATTGATTCCACAGTGAGGTTTTGACCTCTATATGATACGTTTTGATAAAATATTGCATTCATTAAAATAAGTGACTTTCTAAACATAGAAAGTTATAAACATGTGGGCGAGTGCTTAGGTATAAGCAAAACCCCGAAATACATAAGTCTTTAATTTACAGGTTGACATCACAGTCCAATTATTTATTACACAACGCAGTTTTATTTTGAATGCAATAAACTTTGTACAAAGTATGAGAGACTCCATGCAGGCAACAAGCACATCACAGGGGAAGCATTCTAAGGACGTGAGAATAAAACATGCTAAAAAGTCAACACGAATGTTGGTGAGTTATAGGTTTAATTGCTCGAGTCATAAACATATATAAAGATAGACCACAAGATTTCATCAAAAGTTTATCAATAGATTCTACGTAACAGAGCACCCTGGTAACTAAACTTAACGCTATAGTGATAATTACCCCATTCGTTTTAATACACGCAAACCAACGTGTCTTAAACTCAAATAACATACGTCCATTAAAAGGCTAGCGCTCTAGCTCGGACGGGGATGTCAAGCCCTATGGATCCATATACAATTATTCGCGCCCACCAGTCCATATCCTATGTACTGGCAGCTACTAGTTACCAAAGCTAAGGGATTTTTGGTTTAACTCAGTGTAGAATTTAGTATGTACTTGTGTCTTATCGCGTTTAAAATAAATTGCATGTATTCTCAGCCCAAAAATATTTAAAGTATTTAAAAAGGGAGACTATAAACTCACAGTTCAATATTGCGATTCAATATTGTAGGCAAATTGCGTAGACGTAATGATGGTAGACGACTGTATGGTTGACCTTGGATTCAAGAACAATACCCCGAACAATACCCAATATTTTCTTAGCTTAAAACGGTTTGAAACCCGAATTAAAAATACCCTCGAATATACTTTATTATTATTAAACTTAAAATTATAAATTATAAATATAAATATAAATCACTCTTACAGAAGAAAGAAAAGAAGTGAAGGTGTAAAGAATTCATCGAGCGAGCTGACTTTTTATAGTACTTTTCGATTTACTGTAGCTCATGCGATCGCATGAGTTTTCAGTGTTTTTGCCATGCGATCGCATGGCCGCCTTTTCCGTTTTTGTCTGTTAGTTCGTCGACATTAAATAGTGTACTGTAGCAATAGTGTTACTGTAGCAATAGTGTGTACTGTAGCACTGTAGCAAATAGTGTTTAGTGTAGCAAATAGTGTTTACTGTAGCAAATAGTGTTTACTGTAGCTAATAGTGTTTTACTGTAGCAAATAGTGTTTTACTGTAGCAAATAGTGTTTACTGTAGCAAATCACTGTAGCAAAGTCGTTTTTACTTGTACATATATATATATATACATATAATTGTTCATGAATCGTCGAGAGTAGTCAAAGGTAATTGTATATATGAAACAGTTCTAAAATTTTGAGACTCAATCTAACAGACTTTGTTTAACGTGTTAAAATAATAAATCGTATAGAGAATTGGTTTAAATAAGTCAAAAATTTTCGGGTCATCACAGTTGCTGCTGGTCAATTCGAACCAACATCAATTCGAAAGATCTTGATTTTTGAAATGTATTGCCACGCAAGGAGCATTGAACCATCAATTCGGATATTTTGCCATTTGGTACGTATAGCACGCCATGAAAATGGTTGGTTCACTTTTAATAAAGTTCATGGGTTTCTGAAACCTGCACTTGATCAGCCTGGCGACAACTGGTATGCTTCATTTATCTTTATTAATGAAGATGCAATTGATAAACAATACTCAGCTACTCGAGTATGGCGCAAATACTCGTATACCGTATCTGTTACCTTTCCAAAACTCGTCACCAAAGAAAACCTTTTGTTTAAAAGGATTAAAGCTGAAGAAATCAATGACATTAAATATGGGGAACACATGCTTTCGCTGACATCCATGAGCCAAGATTGGGATATCTCACAAGGCTATGCCTGTATTCTTGCTGGAAAAAAGAGTAAGCACTTACTTTTGCTACATATGCTTAAATAAAATGCTCTTCTTTATTTATTCATTTAATCACTGTGACTTTTTAATTTTTGCAGAAATTACTACGCTTACCGCCATGCGGTCATCGGTTTATTCGCAGCTTACCTTTACTACCGAGAAAATTATTGATGATACCCCCAAAATAGATGTAATGAGGGAGGAGGAAAATGATGAAGAAGAAGAAGAAGAAGAAGAAGAAGAAGAAGAAGAAGAAGAAGAAGAAGAAGAAGAAGAAGAAGAAGAAGAAGAAGAAGGACGACGACATAGGTATGAATCGAGTTGCCTCTAGAGAACGTCGTACCTCGGGTAATGAAAATGACAACACTGAATTATGCAAAATTCCATACCAAAACCTGTACTTGTTTTCTTGCATACCCAGTACTGGTGGATTTTATAATCCAAACCCTTCCTTATACTTTATGCCACCTTTGAAATGTTGCGAAGCATATTGGAACTCTTTTATAAATAAAAATTTTCCTTTATCTCCAACAGCTAGTTCAGCACATCAAGATACTACATTAACAACTCTTCCGCCTTCCGCCAAGAGGAGAAGAACTGGTCAAATTCCTCCGTCATCCGCTCAACAAGGCGCTGGCCCTAGTTCTTCTCAACAACAAATTACACTTCTCAATCTTGACACAAACATGCTTTCCTCCCTTTTAAAAGGACCACCACACTCGTACCAAGATTTCGTGACTTTTTTGAATGCCATGGTGTGTCCTTCACTAGCCCAATTCTTCAGCAATTTATCTGATGCAGATGCCAAGAAGGTTAAGGCGCAAAGTATCATTCTGAACATTGCTTCTGGTTTGAATGACCTTCAACGCCTATCTGACTTGCAAAACAGTGAAGTCACTACAAATAAGGAGCTTTCTGCTGAAAAGGAGAAAGTAGCCAAGACTGAACAAATAGCCACAGAGATAAAGAGGGAATACGAGACAATGAAGAGGCACTATGAAAATTGCAACAGTCAGAGGGCGGAGTATAAGGAGCAAGTCAAAGAACTATCTTTCAGAGAAAAACGGCATCTGAGCAAAATTGATGAACTAGTAAAGGAGAACGAAAAAATGCTTGAGCAAAATAACATGTTGAAAGAACAACTTAAAGCCAAAGAAGAGAATGAAAGACGAATGATAACTGGCATTCCTGCACTTGTAGAGCGTATCTTTAACTGTCAGGCACTATCTCACAGAATCCGTGAGTTTGTCCGCCTTGCCAAATCTGTTGAACGGTTAAAGTTTTTCAATTTTATGAAAAGAAAACTACCAGAACTTCCAAATCCTCTGCCTGAGGTAATCACATTAAAGATTAATGAAAATGCCGATTTAGAAGCTGATGCAGCCGGTGCCTCAATAGAAAATATGAGGTTTTCTGATCTTGAAAATCTTTGTAAAAGGCCAGATGTAACAATAGATGATGTATTGAATTATACTCCACAGGATGAATGAAACATGATGTTGTTATACATCTGCTTTATAATACTTAATATTGCATTTTGTTATGTATATCAAAAATATATGCTGTAACTTAGTAAGATTATTGTAATGAACAATGCTCAAGATACTGAGATTTATACTTTGCAATCATTATAGTTATGAATATCAAAATCATATTCTCCGTCATACGCCTTCCGTCATGAAACTCATGAGAAAAAGTTATGAATTACTTTCGCCTTTATATATTTTGCTGGACACTAAGATCCGTTTTCCGTTGTGCTCTGCATTTTGTGTATATAAGTTGTGTCATGACATTTTTTGTAGATTCGTTTCATCGCTTCGATGCTTTAGTGAGTTCTACATATCTCACTATCGATACAACCATTTTGAGTATGATTGTACTTCTACCACCGAAAGGCTTTCTTTCTTTTTGCGGGTAGGGATGACACACAGCTATGTGACACCTAGGCTAAATAATCCTTGGCCGGATAAAATTTTTGAAAAATATTGCCATAAGAATAATTGCTATTATTCATATTCTTAAAGAAACTTTTACATTTATGACTATATCTCATGCATTTGACAGTTGATCAAGCTGTCCATGCATATAGTGCTACGCATAAAATTTCGTTAAATTCATTGCATTCCAAGCTCTTTCATATTGCTCACCGGAAGGCGCAGCAAGCATGCATGACCCATTCTGATTTACTTTCGTGACCTTATAGGGTCCTTCCCATTTTGGGGATAGCTTTCCAAATTTGATTTGCCTGCTTGCCTCATTATCACGTAGTACTAAATCACCTACTTCAAACTGCACATGCTGTACTTTCTTGTTATAATATTTTGCCATTTTATGCTTGTGATCTGCTTGCCGGATGGAAGCCATCAACCTTCTTTCCTCCAACAAGTTGAGATTCTCCCTTAATGCCTCGGAATTAGCCTCAACATCAAATGCCATAATGCGTTGTGTTGGCACACATATTTCAGCCGGTATCACTGCCTCTGTTCCATACACCAGACTAAAAGGTGTTTTCCCCGTGCTCCGCTTTGGCATCGTCCGGTGTGCCCACAATACATTTGGCAGCTCATCCACCCATCCAGTTTGACTTAGCCCCAACCGTGCCTTAATGCCAGCAACAATTTCCTTATTGGTAACCTCCACTTGTCCGTTCGCTTGAGGATGAGCAACAGATGTAAAGTTTTGCTTTATGCCTAGCTCTTCACACCAACTCCGAAATGGATTTTCTGCAAATTGCTTGCCGTTATCGCTGACTATTTCATTTGGCACCCCATAACGGCATACAATATCATGCCAAACAAACTTTTTGACATTTTCTCCTGTGATTTTTGCTAAAGCCTTTGCTTCAACCAATTTCGTGAAAAAATCGATCGCTACCACCAAGAACTTAGCATTACCAGTGCTCCTATTGAATGTCCCCACAATATCAATAGCCCATTTACAGAACGGCCAAGCGGATGACACCGGTATCAAATCATACTTTGGAAGACGCTGAATTGTACCATGCCTCTGACAATTCTCACATGTTTTTATGATTTCTGTGACATCCCGATAAAGGGAAGGCCAAAAATACCCTTGTCGCATGATCCGTGATGCCACAGTACGGAAACCGGAGTGTTGAGAACAAACTCCTTCATGCATTTCTTTGACCACTTTTATCGCTTCATCATCGGTTAAACATCTTAACAACGGACCATTGTATGACTTTCGATAAAGGACACCACTAACAATCTCATACATTGGTGCAGTCACTCTTATTCTTCTTGCTTCCGCCTTATCAACAGGTAACCATCCGTCATGCAAATATCTCAAATACGGAGTCATCCAAGTTTCCTTAGCTTCTTCAACTATTGCAATAATTGGTTTTCCATGTATTTATTTCTCCTTAAGTTCTTCAACCAACACTCGTTTGTGCAAATGATCAAAGGTTAAAGTAGCTAACTTGCACAAGACGTCAGCTTTCTTGTTCTTATTTCGAGGGATTTGCACGACTTCAAGGTTATCAAATTTCTTTGAAACTGCTTCCACCAACTTTACATATTGCCTCATGGATGTATCCCTTGCATCGAACGTTCCATTAACCTGCTGGGCGACAATTTAAGAATCAACATATGCTCGTAAATTTGTTATCCCCATTTCTACCGCTATGCGGAGGCCGGAGAGTAATGCCTCATACTCTGCTTCATTGTTTGAAGCATAAAAACAGAATTTCAATGCATAAGTGTACTCTTCACCGTCTGGACTTGTTAAAACTAGTCCTGCACCTGTTCCCTCTTCACTGGATGCCCCATCAGTGTGTAACTCCCACTCATGCTGTGATGGTTCCACTTTGTTGTCATACTCTACTTTTTCATTTGTCTCCAAGAGGAAATCTGCCAAAATTTGTCCTTTAAGTGTATTTCGGGGAGCAAAATTGATTTCATACTCCCCCAACTCGATGGCCCATTTTGCTAAACGGCCAGATGATTCTGGACGCCGGAGTCTTTGCTTCAATGGTTGATCTGTTAACACTAAGATGGGATGACCTTGAAAATATCTTCGTAAACGTCGTGCAGTATGCACAAGGGCATAAACCATGCGGTGAAGTGGTGGATAATTTGTTTCACTAAGCTGCAACACCTTGCTAACAAAATATATAGGCATTTGCACGCCGTTCCGTTCTGCGATTAGAACAGAACTTATTGCTTCCTTTGAGACAGCTAAGTATAAAATTAGGGTTTCCCCCTCTTTTGGTGCTGTTAATGTAGGTAATGTTTTTAACAACTGCTTGATCTCTTGGAATGCATTTTTGGCTTCCGCCGTCCACACAAAATCTTTTTTATTTAAACAGCCCTTTAACACCTTCATGAATGGAAGTGACTTTTCAGCTGCTCTGGACAAGAATCTTGTTAACGCTGCTAGACATCCATGTAGCCGTTGAACATCCTTTTTGCTAGTTGGTGACTTCATATCTTCAATTGCTTGAATTTTCTTAGGATTAGCTTTAATTCCTCGTTCTGTTACAATATGACCTAAGAATTTTCCCTCTTCCACACCAAACGTGCACTTCTTGGGATTTAATTTCATGTTAATTTTTCGTAGAGATGCAAAAGTTTCTTGTATATCTCGTAACATCTTCTCTTCAGTATGACTTTTGATGACAATGTCATCAACATAAGCTTCTAAGTTTCGCCCAATTTGATCCTTAAATGCCATATCAATAAGTCATTGATATGTTGCTCCTGCATTCTTCAAACCAAAAGGCATTTTCATGTAACAGAATATGCCTTCCGTCGTGTGAAAAGCCGTTTTGTCTTCATCTTTTAAAGCCATTGGGATTTGATGATATCCCTTAGCAGCATCTAGGAAACATTTGAATCGATATCCTGCCAATGATTCAACCTTCCAATCAATTTCAGGTAAAGGATAATTGTCCTTTGGACATGCTTTATTGATATCCGTGAAATCCACACACATCCGCCATGAGTTGTCCGGCTTCCTAACCATGACTGGATTGGCTACCCATGTCTGATATTTGACCTCTCGCAGGATCCCAGCATCCACCAAACTTCGTACCTCATCACGGAGGAATTTGCTTCTTTCTGGCGCCATGCCACGCTTTTTCTGACAAACAGGATGTATGTTGGGATTCACGTTTAGCCTATGCTCTGCAATTTTCCTTGGAACACCGGTAATATCAGACGGCTGCCATGCAAAAACGTCTAGATTTGTTGTCAAAATATTGTATAATTTTTCTTTACATTCGGCGGACAACGTGTACCCAATTATGATTTTTTGATCTGGAAATTTAAGATTTGGTGAAATTGACCCATCATCGTGTGTGATTGGCTTAATTACTGCCTTTGTTACTTGGGAACACTCAATTGACTTCTGCCGTGTAACGACCCTACTTTTTCCGTTATCTTTTGCCGTTAATTATTTAACGACCGTTAATTGTTATTCGTGACACGTCATTTCTAAGACCTATATTATTATTTTTGTAATAATATATTAATTATTATGTGTTATATGAATATTTGTATTCATATTTCAAGTTATACGTTTCTACGTGTCGCAGATTTCTGTCCGGCGAATCTTTTCGGTTTTCAAACCAACGGTCAAGATTTTGGGATTTTTAAATCCAATTTATTTTAAATATGATATTTTGATGTCATATGATTATATATAGTGTTTATATATTTTATTCGTCGCGTGTTTGTTATCTCTCCGAAAAATTAATCGCGTAGTAGCGTTTTCGCGTTTCGGGCTTCGTTCGGGCGATCGGGCCACAAGTATTCTTCTTTTTGGCCAAAGTGGTCCATGAGGGGCCCACCCCTCTAAAAATTTCGGCCAAAACCCCCCTTATACCCCATTTTTATTTTATTTTTCAATTTTTCATTTCCATTTTATTCCTCATTTCTTTTCTAAACCTAAAACTAGCAAGTATCTTTTTCTCTCATCTTTCTTCCTCTCTCTTTTTCTTTTTGAGGCCGCCACATTCATCATCAATATCATCATCATTCTTCATCAATTATTGCTTGGATTTTAGGGCTTTTAACATCAACGCGTTCCTCTCGTTCTCCTCTACACGTTGCTATCTCTTGATTCTTGATTAGGGTATAAACCCTAACCCTAGCTTTTTGATTTTTCTTATATTTTACTGATTTTGTATGTTATATTGATAGTATGATAATTTTATGTTATTGTATGGTTGATTGGATGCGTAGAATTACTCGTTTGCATATGTTTTCGGTTTGATTTAATTGGGACAGCAGCTTTTTCATGTGTTTCTGACTTTGTAACTGATATAAAAGTTAAAATAAAGTATATAAATGAGTTCCTCTCATCAAGACATTAATTTTAGACTCCGGATTCATGTCGTTTCGATTCCCGGAGCCCTAGATATGCTTAATTTGATTTTTGGTAAAGATTGAAAGGTGTTATGGGCAAGAACAAGGTATGGTCCGACTTTGTGATCATCCTTGGTGTCTTTAGGGTGTGTCATTTGGTTAGGACTGATGGTGGGACGAATTTTCATGTTCGGGTCACCTAAATCCGAGCCACGGTTCACCCGTTGTGCCTAAATCACTGTTTTGAGTAAATTGAATTCCCAAGTGTTGTCATGGCTGATATCCACGACCTAGGGACTGTTCTTGGAGTGTTCTTGAGTACATAATTGTGTCGGGTGGTTTGAGTAGGCGGAGATGCATATGTGGCTCGCCCGAAACCGACACCCGGGGCTCAAGATACGACCCGATGAACTTTTAAACTTAAAACTTATGGTTAATGATTAAACTTATGTTAAAATGAATGGCTTTCATTATTAATAAATTACTTATGATAAAAGAAGTAATTATTATTATTTAAGACTTATGATATAAATATTTATTATATCATTTAATTATTAATTATGATTTAATTAACATTTTAATTAAACTTATGATTAATAATACTTTTATTATTAAAGGAAAATACTTATGATAAGTATTAAATTTATTTTTGAGAAATTATTATAAGACTTATAACAAAGATTAAATAATTATTTAATTATTATAAGACTTAATTATTATTTAATTATGATTTAATTATTAAATACTTATGATTTAATAATTTTAATTAGAAACTTATGATATAATTAATAATTCATTATTAATTTATAATACTTATGATATGAATTAAAATTCATTATTAATTAATAAAACTTATATTATGATTAATATTTAATTAATTAAATACTTATGTTATACTAATTATAACACTTCAACTTATATTAACTTTAATAATTCATTTTATTTAATTAAACTTATGTTATGACATAACTTTACACTTTTGACTTTAATAAACATTATAACCTATGTTATTATTATAACTTACACTTTTCAAATTAATGTTGACTATGTTGACCAAGTTTGACTTTTGAGTTGACTTTCGGTTGACTTTGACTTTTAGTTGACTTCTGTTGACTTTTTAAATAAGGAAACTTTCCTAACTTCAAAACTTTCTAAAAATAGAAGTTTCTAAATTTGGAAACTTTCCAAAGATAGAAACTTTCCAAAAATAGAAACTTTCCTAAAATAGAAACTTTCCTAAAATAGAAACTTTCCAAAAATAGAAACTTTCCTAAAATAGAAACTTTCCAAAAATAGAAACTTTCCTAAAATAGAAACTTTCCAAAAATGGAAACCTGCTAAAAATAGAAACTTTCTAAAAATAGAAAGTGTGTGTCCTTATGCTGTTCCAATCAAACCGATGCTTGCTGAGTAATGTTCGATGTCTACTTGCAACATGTACAATAGCTATCATACTAAGACTTGACCTAAGTTAGTTATTTATTTCGACCTGCTTTATTTATAGGTCGGCGTTGTGATCTTTCTTGGTCACTTTACTTTACTTGCTGTTCGCTTGTTTGTGAGATTTCTTCAGTTGCTATTTAAGGTGAGTTATAGTCCCATTTTTCTATTTAAATCTTTTGGGATGAGAATACATGCAATTTATTTTATATTTTGGACAAGTGGAAGTTGGTTTAAATTATTCATTGTGAGTTGAACAAAAATATTCCCTAGTCTGGTAACTGTAATCACTGGTTTCTACTGGTGAACGCGAATCCTATGGATAGATCTATCGGGTTTGACAACCCCATTTCGAGCTAGTCGCGCTAGCAATTTGTTATCGGAATGTTTAGTACTTCGTATTTAGTTGTAGATACACTTGTTCGGTGTATATTATTTATTGTGTTTGGCAAGGGTAAATAAAGGGTTAAGTGGTTACCAGGTGGCTCACGGAAAATGGAATAATGTTTTATTATATGTTTTCTAGCATATAATTTTGAGGTTCAAAAAGGAGTTTTTATGTTTTCAAACATAAATTTTTATTGTTTAAATTAAATATTGTTTGCAATATTAAACCTATAATTCACTCAACATTTTTGTTGACAGTTACTCGCATGTTTTATTCTCAGGTTCATGATTGAATGCTTCCGCTGTGCTTAGAGAGTCTGCATATTTATGATGGCAGCTTTTGTTAAACATTAACTTGCATTCTATTTTTGTTACATTAAATAGTTGTTGTTTGTTGACTTTGTTTTGGGTCAACTTTTGGTTAAAGTATTATTGTATGGTTTTTCTAAACTTATACATTTTAGTAGATCTCCTTTATAGGAAATCATTTTTAAATAAAGAATGCAAGGTTGTTTTATTAAATTCATATAGAGTTTCGATCAAGCTGTGGGACCAAGTGACGGAGCCGTTAAGTGTTTTGACGGAGTCATCACAGTTGGTATCAGAGCCTTGGTTGTAGGGAATTAGGCTGCATTGATGTCGTTACCCGAGTCAATAGGGAGCATTAGTGAGTCTAGTCTACAGCCCGGCCTATTATATATTATTATATGTGATTATTTGTATCGTGTTGGTATGTATGTTGTTATCATACATACATTACTACTATGTTCTGAATCCGGGAGGAACTCCCATTCCGATTTAAACGCATTCTCCGACTCATGCGAGTTCATCTTTCATAGGAACACCTCGGTTAGTGAAACCGAGGGGGTGTCATTCTTGGCTTCTGAAATTCTCGACATTTCTATGTCATAATTTGTGTTTATTGATATAACGTTTGAGTTACATTACGTGTTCTAGAATTCTCGTCATTTCTATGTCATCAATTATGGTTATGTATATAACGTTTGAGTTATATTACGCGATATGTCATTCTTAACTTCTAAAGGCTCGGCATTTCAATGTCAGCTATTGTGTTTGGGTATATAACATTTTTGTTATATTACGCGCCTTTGTGCCGTTGTGCCTATGTGCCTTGGTTGTTGAAACGAAAAACATCATTCTTGACTTTTAGAGATTCTTGGTACTTCGAAGACATTTTTATGTCATCGTTACTCATATTCATTACTTTCGATGTCTTTGTCTCTTGTGCTATCCTTAGCACATTGTTAAGAAATTGTTTTAGGGAAATTGTGTTGAAATTCGAGGTTGACCACGTGTCCTGACCTTATGTAGTGATATTGGAATGGAACTATGAGTTAGTGAAATATAATGGCGTCAGGCCAACCGATTATATTACGTTAATTCATAAAAAGTCCCAATATTGTGACATGAGGAATAGAAAGTGAGTCAAAGAAAATTTGTACACCACTCATTCGGAAATTCTAACGTTGTTACATGAGTAAGGAAGATACTCATTATCTTATTTGTTGATATACGAGAGACTCGTCTTAACCGAACTACTTACCCCATGTTTTATCATTCATAACTCGCTTGTTAGTGACAGCTTCGCACGTGACTAGTTTTGACCCAAGGACTTGTGTCCTGATAAAAGTCAAAACAATATTTAACTCATTGGGTTTCATGACCTCGTAGCATTTATTGATTAGATGTCGCAAGACGATTCAAGTCCTTCACCCGAGCTTCAACGATCTTACTTCAACTCGTAACCTCTGTAATGCGGATACCCTGCTTTACATTAAAATTTTTACACATTTGTGTAATTGGGCGGTTCTCATGAGATTTATGGGTGAATGGAAGTAATGAGATATTTTGTCATGTATACAATTTATAAAATCATATATGTATGTATGGGTTCAAATGAATAAATTTACTCTTACCTATTTTGGCTAGTATATACTAAATTATACCTTCAAAATTATTTTAAAACCACTCCTTTATTGAGTTGTCTAGTTAACATTTTAAAACCACTCTTATTGAGTTGTCTAATTAACTCAAATTGTTTTACGTAAAATGGTACACGTTGTACATACTTCTAAGTTTACTAAGATCTTCGTTCCGTTTATGGGGTTACATCAGGCGTTTAAAGCTTTTTCAAAACTTCTTTGATTGATTACAATAGAATTTTCGGAGTGTTTGGATCACAGTTCTTCTCATCCTCCGTTTAAGGATGAAATTTACCATTAAGTTCATTGATAGAAATTCTTACACTAGTTTGGATGCCGGTTTTATAAAATTTGTTGGAGAGTCTTTGCGCTTATAAAATTTTATTTCTTAGGGTTGGGCAAGGCCGAAACGCGGGCCGATAAATCAATTTTCTGGGGTACCCTCGGTGGTTACCCTATTGTAGAAAAGGCGCTAGGTGAATTTCTACCCCAACTGTTTTATAGTGGGTATCATGGATATATATTACACTAGACCGTTTGAGGAGTTTCTACTCTCAATTTTCGCTGTCAACCGCAACACCCTCGTAAACATCAATCATAGTATTCAATACTTTGAGGTACATGAAATTATTTTTTGGAGATTCATCTCACCTGGAGTCGGACATTCCTTATAACCCATGATTCACATTCTTTTCATCCTCACATAAATTTAAGAATATGGATGAATTCTAGATTTCCTCGCTCGTTGTACAAGGAAGTTCACTCTCGATGAAATATCACACCTTTCGTACGCATTCCTTTCGGGAATGTAATGAAAATTTACTTTGAAGACCATGATCCTCGTTATCTCCTTTGAGAGAATTGCCTTATATATCTATGTCACCGATGTGACTACTCCATATAGTTCTCCCTTCATTGTTGCAACTATATTTTATTCGTCCCAGTTCGTCCCCTTGGGGAGCTCCTGTTCTTTTTGTTAAGAAGAAAGATGGTTCGTTTCGTTTGTGTATTGGTTATCGCAAGTTGAACAAGCTTACAGTTAAGAACCGTTACCCTCTTCCGAGAATTGATGATCTGTTCGATCAGCTTCAAGGTTCATCTATTTATTCTAAGATTGACCTTCGTTCCAGATATCTTCAACTACGGGTTAAAGAATCTGATATTCCGAAAACTGTTTTTCGCACCCATTATGGTCACTTCGAATTCCTTGTTATGTTGTTCGGATTGACAAATGCACCTGCTGTGTTCATGGACCTCATAAATCGTGTGTGCAGACCCTATCTGGACAAATTCGTTATTGTTTTCATCGACCACATCCTTATTTATTCTAAGAGTGATGAAGAGCACGAAGAACGTTTGGAGTTAGTGCTTGATCTATTGAGAAAAGAAGAATTGTACGCTAAGTTCTCTAAGTGTGCTTTCTGATTAAGAGAAGTTCAATTTCCTCGAATATATTGTTAGTAAACAGGGAATACAAGTTGATCCTGCTAAGATTGAGGCGATTGAAAAGTGGGAAATTCTGAAAAATCCTACTCAGATTCGCCAGTTTCTAGGATTAGCAGGCTATTATAGAAGGTTCATTCAAGATTTTTCACGAGTAGCGAAACCTCTGACTGCTTTAACGCATAAGGGGAAGAAGTATGAGTGGAAGAATGAACAAGAGACTGCTTTCAGATTTTGAAGAAGAAGTTGACTACCGCTCCGATATTGTCACTACCTGAGGGTAATGATGATTTTGTTGTTTATTGTAATGCTTCGCGTCAAGGCTTTGGTTGCATTTTTATGCAACGAAAGAAAGTTATTGCGCATGCGTCACGCCAGTTGAAGATTCATGAGCAGAATTATACAACCCATGATGTAGTGTTAGGAGCTGTTGTGTTTACACTTAAGATTTGGAGACATTATTTATATGGGGTCAAAAGTACAGTGTACACTGATCACAAGAGTCGTCAACATATTCTTGATCAAAAACAGCTATACGTGAAGCAGCGATGACGGGTTGAGATGTTGAATGATTATGATTTTGAACTTTTATATCATCCTGGAAAGGTCAATGTTGTGGCTGATGCTTTGAGTCGAAAGGAGAGAGTTGAACCTCGTAGGTTTAGGGCCTTGAATATGACCATTCGAACAAACCTCGCAAGGCAGATTCTTGCAGCTCAACAAGAAGCCTTGAGAGAGGAAAATTTTGTAACGGGAAGGTCCGAGGCTTAAGTAAATAGTTTGAGGTACGAACCGATGGCACTCGGTATTTTTACGGGACGCCTTTGGGTTCCGAAGTTTGGTGATCTACGACAACTTGTTTTAGATAAGGCTCATAAGTCTAGGTACTCTATTCATCCTGGTTCAGGAAAGATGTATCATGATCTTAAGGAGCTGTATTGGTGGCCTAATTTGAAAGCTGATGTGGCTACGTATGTGGCTAAGTGTTTGACCTGTGCTAAGGTTAAAACAGAACATCAGAAACCGCCTGGACTTTTGGTGCAACCTGAGATTCCCGAGTGGAAGTAGGAAGGTATTACAATGGATTTTATTACGAAGTTACCAAGAGTTGTGGGTGGTTATGATACCATTTGGGTGATTGTTGACCGACTCGCTAAGTCAACTCATTCCTTGCCAATTAAGGAAACAGATTCGATAGAGAAGCTTACCCGTTTGTATTTGAAGGAGATTGTTTCTAGACATGGTGTTCCCGTATCTATTATTTCGGACCGAGACAGTCGATTTACATCGAGGTTTTGGAAGGTCATAGTGAAAGGACCATGCAAACGTTGGAAGACATGTTACGAGCATGAATCATTGATTTTGGTAAGGGTTGGGATAAGTACTTGCCACTGGCCGAATTTTCTTATAATAATAGTTATCATGGAAGTATTAAAGCCGCACCGTTTGAAACTCTGTATGGTAGAAAGTGTAGGTCTCCTGTCTGCTGGAATGAGGTTGGGGATGCTCAACTCACAGGTCCAGAAATTATTCATGAGACTACCGAGAAGATCGTACAGATTAAGGAAAGATTGAGAACCGCCAGAAGTCGGCAAAAGAGTTATGCCAATAAGGGAAGGAACGATATTGAATTTCAGGTCGGTGACCGTGTTATGTTAAAGGTTTCACCTTGGAAGGGTGTGATACGTTTTGGTAAAAGGGGAAAGTTGAGTCCTCGTTTTGTTGGACCTTTTGAGATTATTGAGAGAGTTGGACCGGCGGCTTATCGTTTGAAGTTGCCACGAGAACTCAGTGCTGTTCACGATGTTTTTCATGTATCGAATTTGAAGAAGTGTTTGGCCTAGGCCGGTGAAACTATTCCTTTGGAGGAACTTCATGTTGATAAACAACTCCATTTTATTGAGGAACCTGTCAAAATTATGAACCGAGAGGTTAAGACTCTCAAGCAGAGCAAAATTCCTATTGTTCGAGTTCGATGGAACGCCAGACGCGGTCCCGAGTTCACTTGGGAGCATGAAGACTAGATGAGGCAGAAGTACCCGCATTTGTTCTCAGATGCTGAGTCAACCCCTGCACCTGCTTAAATTTCGGGACGAAATTTCCGTAACGGGAAGGTACTGTAACGACCCTACTTTTTCCGTTATCTTTTGCCGTTAATTATTTAACGACCGTTAATTGTTATTCGTGACACGTCATTTCTAAGACCTATATTATTATTTTTGTAATAATATATTAATTATTATGTGTTATATGAATATTTGTATTCATATTTCAAGTTATACGTTTCTACGTGTCGCAGATTTCTGTCCGGCGAATCTTTTCGGTTTTCAAACCAACGGTCAAGATTTTGGGATTTTTAAATCTAATTTATTTTAAATATGATATTTTGATGTCATATGATTATATATAGTGTTTATATATTTTATTCGTCGCGTGTTTGTTATCTCTCCGAAAAATTAATCGCGTAGTAGCGTTTTCGCGTTTCGGGCTTCGTTCGGGCGATCGGGCCACAAGTATTCTTCTTTTTGGCCAAAGTGGTCCATGAGGAGCCCAACCCTCTAAAAATTTCGGCCAAAACCCCCCTTATACCGCATTTTTATTTTATTTTTCAATTTTTCATTTCCATTTTATTCCTCATTTCTTTTCTAAACCTAAAACTAGCAAGTATCTTTTTCTCTCATCTTTTTTCCTATCTCTTTTTCTTTTTGAGGCCGCCACATTCATCATCAATATCATCATCATTCTTCATCAATTATTGCTTGGATTTTAGGGCTTTTAACATCAACGCGTTCCTCTCGTTCTCCTCTACACGTTGCTATCTCTTGATTCTTGATTAGGGTATAAACCCTAACCCTAGCTTTTTGATTTTTCTTATATTTTGCTGATTTTGTATGTTATATTGATAGTATGATAATTTTATGTTATTGTATGGTTGATTGGATGCGTAGAATTACTCGTTTGCATATGTTTTCGGTTTGATTTAATTGGGACAGCAGCTTTTTCGTGTGTTTCTGACTTTGTAACTGATATAAAAGTTAAAATAAAGTATATAAATGAGTTCCTCTCATCAAGACATTAATTTTAGACTCCGGATTCATGTCGTTTCGATTCCCGGAGCCCTAGATATGCTTAATTTGATTTTTGGTAAAGATTGAAAGGTGTTATGGGCAAGAACAAGGTATGGTCCGACTTTGTGATCATCCTTGGTGTCTTTAGGGTGTTTCATTTGGTTAGGACTGATGGTGGGACGAATTTTCATGTTCGGGTCACCTAAATCCGAGCCACGGTTCACCCGTTGTGCCTAAATCACTGTTTTGAGTAAATTGAATTCCCAAGTGTTGTCATGGATGATATCCACGACCTAGGGACTGTTCTTGGAGTGTTCTTGAGTACATAATTGTGTCGGGTGGTTTTAGTAGGCGGAGATGCATATGTGGCTCGCCCGAAACCGACACCCGGGGCTCAAGATACGACCCGATGAACTTTTAAACTTAAAACTTATGGTTAATGATTAAACTTATGTTAAAATGAATGGCTTTCATTATTAATAAATTACTTATGATAAAAGAAGTAATTATTATTATTTAAGACTTATGATATAAATATTTATTATATCATTTAATTATTAATTATGATTTAATTAACATTTTAATTAAACTTATGATTAATAATACTTTTATTATTAAAGGAAAATACTTATGATAAGTATTAAATTTATTTTTGAGAAATTATTATAAGACTTATAACAAAGATTAAATAATTATTTAATTATTATAAGACTTAATTATTATTTAATTATGATTTAATTATTAAATACTTATGATTTAATAATTTTAATTAGAAACTTATGATATAATTAATAATTCATTATTAATTTATAATACTTATGATATGAATTAAAATTCATTATTAATTAATAAAACTTATATTATGATTAATATTTAATTAATTAAATACTTATGTTATACTAATTATAACACTTCAACTTATATTAACTTTAATAATTCATTTTATTTAATTAAACTTATGTTATGACATAACTTTACACTTTTGACTTTAATAAACATTATAACCTATGTTATTATTATAATTTACACTTTTCAAATTAATGTTGACTATGTTGACCAAGTTTGACTTTTGAGTTGACTTTCGGTTTACTTTGACTTTCAGTTGACTTCTGTTGACTTTTTAAATAAGGAAACTTTCCTAACTTCAAAACTTTCTAAAAATAGAAGTTTCTAAATTTGGAAACTTTCCAAAGATAGAAACTTTCCAAAAATAGAAACTTTCCTAAAACAGAAACTTTCCAAAAATAGAAACTTTCCTAAAATAGAAACT
Organism: Rutidosis leptorrhynchoides; assembly: GCF_046630445.1. Lineage (NCBI taxonomy): Eukaryota > Viridiplantae > Streptophyta > Magnoliopsida > Asterales > Asteraceae > Rutidosis > Rutidosis leptorrhynchoides. The sequence continues at coordinate 108,785,396 of NC_092333.1, read as the reverse complement.
TTCCAAAAATGGAAACCTGCTAAAAATAGAAACTTTCTAAAAATAGAAAGTGTGTGTCCTTATGCTGTTCCAATCAAACCGATGCTTGCTGAGTAATGTTCGATGTCTACTTGCAACATGTACAATAGCTATCATACTAAGACTTGACCTAAGTTAGTTATTTATTTCGACCTGCTTTATTTATAGGTCGGCGTTGTGATCTTTCTTGGTCACTTTACTTTACTTGCTGTTCGCTTGTTTGTTAGATTTCTTCAGTTGCTATTTAAGGTGAGTTATAGTCCCATTTTTCTTTTTAAATCTTTTGGGATGAGAATACATGCAATTTATTTTATATTTTGGACAAGTGGAAGTTGGTTTAAATTATTCATTGTGAGTTGAACAAAAATATTCCCTAGTCTGGTAACTGTAATCACTGGTTTCTACTGGTGAACGCGAATCCTATGGATAGATCTATCGGGTTTGACAACCCCATTTCGAGCTAGTCGCGCTAGCAATTTGTTATCGGAATGTTTAGTACTTCGTATTTAGTTGTAGATACACTTGTTCGGTGTATATTATTTATTGTGTTTGGCAAGGGTAAATAAAGGGTTAAGTGGTTACCAGGTGGCTCACGGAAAATGGAATAATGTTTTATTATATGTTTTCTAGCATATAATTTTGAGGTTCAAAAAGGAGTTTTTATGTTTTCAAACATAAATTTTTATTGTTTAAATTAAATATTGTTTGCAATATTAAACCTATAATTCACTCAACATTTTTGTTGACAGTTACTCGCATGTTTTATTCTCAGGTTCATGATTGAATGCTTCCGCTGTGCTTAGAGAGTCTGCATATTTATGATGGCAGCTTTTGTTAAACATTAACTTGCATTCTATTTTTGTTACATTAAATAGTGGTTGTTTGTTGACTTTGTTTTGGGTCAACTTTTGGTTAAAGTATTATTGTATGGTTTTTCTAAACTTATACATTTTAGTAGATCTCCTTTATAGGAAATCATTTTTAAATAAAGAATGCAAGGTTGTTTTATTAAATTCATATAGAGTTTCGATCAAGCTGTGGGACCAAGTGACGGAGCCGTTAAGTGTTTTGACGGAGTCGTCACATGCCGTTCTGCACATAACGTTGCTACTCCGCCTGGTGTTGGAAACTTCATCATACCATGTACAGTTGACGTTACAGCTCCAAACGTCATTAAAGCAGTTCTTCCCAAAATTATGTTGTACTGTGAATTTGCTTTAACCACCAAGAACTCAATGTTGGCTGTGCGTCTTAGGGGTGGCTTGCCCAAGGTTACGTCAAGCAAAATACTTCCTTCAGACCAGGACGGCTCACTTGTAAAACTTGCCAACGGCACATATGTTTCCTTCATTTTTTCTTGTACATCTTTGGGTAGCTGTATGAAGCAATGTTCATACATAATGTCTGCTCCAGCTCCTGTGTCAGTGTAAATGTTGCGTATTAAGCAATTAGCAACTCGCGCTTCTATAACTACTGGACCATCGGATGGATTTGTGTTACACATAGAAGGAAAGGATATTAATTGCTCTTCCCAATCTTCTAATACTTCTGCCTTCCTCCGTTGTCCAGCTTTCCATGGGTGTATCATGCCCACTTCTATGGGTATGAATTCGTTATCTTCGCCGTCTTTATCAGTGTTGGTGAGATGATTCGTCTTAATAATGGATGGCGCCATTGTTAACACCTATTTCCTTATGAGGTAAGGCTTAGTGTGTCCACAAGATACTAGAAGTAATCTAGCTTTAGGAGGGCAGAGTGTTGCCGATTGATTTTTACCCTCGGGAAATAATCCCTGCAGACCCGGATCACAAGTATAGAAACTTGTGGGGTGGCTTAATCAATCTGTCGTCCGTAGAGCGTAAAAGTGCTAGCCGGATGAATTCTAGTGAGAGAAAGTAGAGAGAGAAAGCGAAGTGAAGTCTCAGTTCTCAAAGTTGTCAGAATATCTGAACGGTGTAAAATGACGACCCAAGGGGTCTATTTATAGTGTCAGATCCACCAGATTACTCGGGGACACGTGTCAGATGATGATACGTTCTGTTATTCGTGATCCGTAATTTACGCTGAAGGTGGCGTTCTCCGGCCAGGGCTTACGCGCTAGGCGGCCTTCAGGGCTTACGCATGACGGAGCAGCCTGTTCAGCGGAGAACGCTGGACGGTTAACTCCACAAAACTGTTGTTTCCAGCCTTCCTGATGCTACTTTTATGCAACCGTTATGCCTTTTATGCGTGTATACGATAGGATACACCATTATCACCCATTATAATAATATAGAAATCCCCATCTATGACCCCCAACTTAGACATCATACACGATGGAAATGAGCAAGACCACATATTAAAGAAATTTAAAGAAATACTTGAGAGTTGAGATTGCATCTAAGGAACATATGATTCTCCATACTAACTTAATAACTCAAGTGATCCCAAAATGACATCATAGTAAAAAGTAATAAAATAGATCTTTCCTGACCCAAAAGCATGGCTGCAATTCAACATTTAACAAATCAAGCAATTGTCAGTTTAATCTCCTAGTAATCATGTAGAAGCATTGTTTCCATATAAGAGCTCATAAAGAATGATCCACCAATTCCAGTAATCGTTGTATCCTTAAAGTGGTCTGAGGAGGGTTCATATGTAATAATCGATGAAAATTTGCTCAACCCGTAATTCTCCATCTCCAAGATCCCTACACCGTTGTAACTAATTGCAATCTTCATCAAAAAATTATTGGGTGAGTTTATGGTGAATAGCTTTTTAAACGATTTCGTAACACCACCACCCTCCATCATCCATACATCATAATCATATTTGGAAACGTTGGGATCGTATGGAATTAACACAAGGGACTCCCTGAACTTAGACAAGTTCATAAATTTGTAACTTGCAAAACTATTCGGAAGATATATTACTCCAAACTCTTCACTTGTCACATTAAACGAAATAACTACCTAAACTGCATCTTCCTTATTGAAAGCACACCAATAAATAAACCCGTCTACACATTCATTTGTCGATGAAAATTTAAGCAAAAGTTCAAGCGATTTACAATGCAGATTGCTAATTTTGCTAAATGAACGACTTCTCTAAGACCCGGTTTTAAACGAAAAAACCTTAACCGTCCAGGTTTGCTTTTCTATCGGTTTTCGAAGAAACGTAATCTTGACAAGCTTAGGCTCACTAGTTTTGGGACAAACCCCAAATCCAGAAACAGATCCATAATGCAAGCTAAGACCAACTTCAATATCAGGTGTAATAAATTCAATCGATTTTCTAATACAAGGATTCCAAATAATAACAAGAGAAGAGCATGAAAACACAACAAACCTTGACAGCTACTGACAAATGTTGTTCCGATTTGTTTAATAGAATTTGGAAGAATCGTAGACACATCACACATGTTTTCTGGAAAGTTATCTGGAAAACTATCATCATCAACAATTGAAACATATCTCATCAGTTTATACTTATGGGGATCTTTATAAATAAGTGTCGTTGAGTTTGGCGGAGACTGTAATCAGAAGTAAAACGAAAGCTATCGATCAATGATTTCCATGGTTTCGAGACACTTCTGAGTCGCATCAGTGATTTCACTGGAAGCCTTTTCACGATTTCAGTTTGACTTTCAAATGGTATGTAGTCGGACATATTGATTTTGATTTTTTGGGATGCCATTACTAGGGTTTTAAGTTTTTTACAACATGGATGCGTGAATTATATGCTCCGTATGATTTATTTAAATTGGGATAAGGTAGTATGGAGTGATTTATATATTGTTAATCTGTTATTATTATCAAATAAATTTTCACGAATCTTTTTAGAAAAATCAAAGATTCTCATAGGATTTTGCTAAAGCTCTAAGGCTAATAGGCTATCATTAACACGCTTAAAAGTGTTATACATTTTGATAAACGTCTTATGAAAATGACTGATAATCGCCATGTACACTAGCTTAATGTTTGTTAATGTTAACCCTTAAAGTTGTCGTTAGGAAAAATCCATAAAATATTAAGGGGAGCAACAAGATTTGTGATTAACATAATACTGTACCATTTTATAACTTGCGATCTTTTGTGAGAGTTAAGCCTAACTTAATATAAAATTGAATATATTATACATATAAATATAAATAACAGCGAAAGAAGGTGTTGCCGTATTTGGATTTTTCATGTCGTTTAATACCAATTAAGTCAACAAAAATGGCTAGGTCATGCATATTAAGGCCTTGGCCCATTTACTAGTTTAAAATATAACCATACATGTATAAATATATCAATATAGTTTTTTTTTTTTTTAACGGCAAAGGAAGTATGTATTATATATATCAACACGAAATAATTACAATAATGTCACGCTTACAAAAACGGAACTACATCTAGGAAAACAAAACGACAAATATATAACCGAGATAGTAAGACTCCACAAGTGTGCAGGAAAACGCCGTAGTCCGTTCATTATCATTAAGGTCGAGATTGGACTTGAGAAGAATTAACTAAACAAGCTGGAGTGGGGACAGAGCACAGTGTTGGCAATTCAACGACAAAGCCCCCTGATCCACCTCAAATTCTCTCGACCAAAACGACTACTCCAGGAGTGGGGCAAAAAACCTGCGTGGAGAACAATTAATTAACCTATCCCGGATCTCCTAGACGATAAAGCTAGCGAATCATAACCTCGTGGATTTGCAAGCCAGACATCCCATTCAATATTGGTGCCTTTGATCCTATTAGAGATCCATTTGAAGCATTTAAGTTGGATGTCTTTGAATACCATTGCGCATGTCGGTTTTATCTTAGTGAAAGTGAAAGCGTTCCTACTTTTCCAAATCATGTATCCCGTAACCCATTCCGTAGCTTGCCACAACAGTTTTCCCAAGTCGGAGGTGAAGTTATATCCATTTCCAAGAAAAGATTCATTTATACCCAAGTTTATAAAAGGGCCGAGCTTCCACCAATCATAGACACGATTCCAAATGTCAAAAGCGAAAGTGCATAAGATGATGGAGTGCTCTACTGATTCCAAACCATTGTCACAAACCGGACAACGTACCGTACCCAAGTCCATACCTCTCTTGTCAAGTTCAACTCTTGTAGGTAACCTTTTGTGTCGAGTACGCCAAATAAACAACTCAACTTTGAGGGGGACCAGTTTGTTGCGGAGCGACTTTATGCTCACGGTTGCGATGTCAGGGCTGCTCCGGACCAGAATATCCGTAAGCTTGTGAACCAAAAACGAGCCATCCTTACTCCAAGACCATGACCATTCTTCTTTACCTGAGCTACACGGGACAAAACTAGATAAAAGATTAGTAATAGTGGTGAGGTCCCCGGCCAATCTCCCCGAGATATCGCGGGACCAACACCACGTGGCATGAAAGTTCCCGCCCTCCCATCTCGCCCGGTCAAGAATTGTGGCAAATTTATTTGTGTCTAGTCTATAAAGCCTATTAAATTTGTCTTTAAGAACCATTTCCCCAAGCCATAATTCATCCCAAAAACATGTTGTAACATCCTCAATCGGGCCTAGATGTAAGATTACTAAAGTGCCCTTAAGTTAGTATTGTGTTACTATGTGCTTTTATTTTTATTTAATATTTATTATTAAATAATAATGTGGTTAGGACCAGTTTGTGACAAGGGTGACAGAACAGGTTTGTTTATTTAATTTGGACTTCGTTTGGGTTACCAAATGATGTACGAACGATATCAGATAACTGACAAATACCCGTGTGTCACACAGTATGGGATTTAATCCCAAATAATAGACTTGTGTCTATCCCTTTCTTGCATTTTCCAGAATTTTCCCAAACCACCCCGTTCTTCATCTTCTCCAACTACCAAAACCCTAATTCCCCATTGTTGATCTTGAGATCGAATTGGTCTTGGAATCACGTTCTTTACACTCTACTGATTCTTTTAAGGTATGAATCATGAGCTTTCATGATCAATTTGTTGTTAAAATGGTGTTTTTAGGTGTATTTGTTCAAAAGCTTGAATTTGTGTCAAAACAAGTGATTTAAGTGTTGTTATGGTCAAATTGTTGTGGGTTTATAGTCTATAACATGTAGTAATTGAGTTGTGGTAAGTTTTGATGTCGAAAACGAGCTCTAGATCGAGTTTTGGTGAATTCAGCTTGAAGTCCGTAGCCTTTGTTCAGTTTCTGATGAAGATGAACACAGTCGGCCGACTGTCGGTCGACAGTCAACAGACTGAGGGTTGAACCGGCCGATTAACGAAGACAACCGACCGACTGAGATTTACATTCGGCCGATTGATGTAATACCAAGTGAGTCGACCGACTGAGAAGGTCAGTCGACCGATTGTGTAGACAGTCGACCGACTGTCAGTGTCAGTCGACCGACTGAGTATCCAGGGCAGAATATTTTACCTAAGTGTTGATTTTTAGCCGTTATGCTGCCCGTTTGTATTTTGATGTTTATGATGTAAATTTTGCAAGTGTTAAGGAGAAAATTTTTAGCGGACAGTTTTCTGACAAAATTTTCTGTATTGTGTTATTTGGTGTTTATGGACATAAACTAACTCGTGTATATGTATTTCTCAGGAGAAAAGGAGAAAGAGAAGGTTCAGTGATTAGATAGCTGAACACCTTCTCGTTTGCTGGTAATCGGTGAGTGGGACTAACTGGAGTATATAGTATATAGTAGCATGTTATATTATGACTGCCATGCTTATTAGATATACTTATTGTTGTGGATAGTTGGTACATTGTGATGACTGCATGTTGGTTGATGCTTGTCTGTTGGAGCCCAGTGCGTCCCTATTGTGTGGTGGCCTCGGTAGGAGAGATCAACCTGCGGGTTGGGTTCCTCATGTGGTGGCCTAGACAGCCGTGGTGTATATATATGTGAATGACGCGTCCGTCGCGTGTGGATTATGTATATACATACGGTGGTGGAGGAACTTCTGGTAAGCCCCAGTCCGATCAGCTGGTGGTTAATGGTTTGGCCGAGCCGCCAGAGTCTCTGTAGACGGCACTTGGGTGATGTTTGTGTGTTAGACTAAGTGACATGATTAGTATAACACTTATGTATACTATGGCCTGTAGTTAGTCGTACTCACTTAGCTTCGTGCTAATTCCCCTCCATCTCCTCCCTGCAGGTTGTTAGCTTTTGTAGATAGTGCTTTTGGGAGAAGACGGGCATGATGATGTTATGTTTGACAGGGTTAACTCTGATGTGGTCTTTTAGAATATGAACCGTGTACCTTTGAAAACAGAATGTATTTACGTCTCTTCCTATTAATATGTAAATTGTTTTAATGACACGTGACATCGGTTTGTACAAATGTTGATATCGTAATTAATTAATTTTATGCTTCCGCCACGTATAAAAAAATAGCGGTGTCACAAGTTGGTATCAGGGCTGAGTTTGGCAGCATGTGCATTGTGATCTACATGTCATGTTCCCAAACTTAGAAGAGTCATGTCAAACATAACACGCTGGGGATGGGTTAAGTGAGTATTAGGACAGGTTATGTGTTAGTTGTTAGTACTAACAGAGTTTATACTAAGCTTTGGTGTGAGTGTTGTGGTAGTGCAGTAATGGCAGATAACGAAGCTAACGCTACTGGCCCCACTGTCCCTGGAACTGGTACTTTTAGAGCCCCTGACGAAGATGGACATGTGTCTTCAGAAGAAGAAACTTCTCAAGAAGTAATAGAACTTCAAAGTCGGTTACTAGAAGCTCAGGAGAAAATTAAGGAATTAGAACAAGAACGGGCGCAATGGAACCCAAATACTACTGCGTTGAACACAACCTTTCCTCCTAATTTTTATAATCAAGCCGGTGGCAGTTCTCAGTCACAATTTCCACAAAATACCTATCAAAACTATCAAATGCCATTTCCGTTTAACCAGACTTTTCCTAATCAAATGATGTACCCATTTCAAGTCCATGAGACAAGAAGGAAGTGTGCCTATAAACAGTTTATGGACTGCAAACCTCCTGAGTACAGTGGTCACACAAACCCTACAATGACCCTTAATTGGCTAAGAGAAGTAGAGAGAGCGTTGGAAGCATGTTTTTGTGAGCCTGAATCTATGGTAATGTTTGCTAGTAGGCTTCTCAAGGGTGAAGCAATGGAATGGTGGGACTCTATCACTGCATATTTACCCAAAGAACAGATCAGTCAGATAACTTGGGAACAGTTCGCTGCTAAGGTTCGGGAGCAGTATTGTTCTGAGTATGAGATGGAAAGATTGAAAACTGAGTTTCTGAGTATGAAAATGACCGAAAACATGACGATTGATGAGGTTTTCAGAGATTTTACATCGAAGTTAAGGTTTGTTCAACAGTGGGTACCAACTGAGAAAGATAAGATTCAGCATTTTATGCGGGTGATTAGGCCAGAATATAGGACAGTTGCAAGATTTGCAACCTCATTGGCACAGGCTCATGAGATGGCTAAAGTTACAGAAGGTGATATAATGGCAGCGAAAAGAGAAAGTTCAAAAGGTGGACCTTTTGGGGGTAAATCAGAAGGTCAATCAGGTGGACAGTCGACTCAGCAGTCGAGTAAGCAATCTGGTTTTCGTGGTAAGAAGTTAGGTGGGATTAAACAGAGAAGTAAGTCTGGTATGAGTGGATCGAGTTCTAGTCATTCTGGTTGGTGTAATGTTTGTAAGTCGACTCATGCCGATCCATGTTCTCCAATGACCCGAAGATGCTTGAGATGTGGAGTACTAGGTCATGAAACAACAACTTGTTCCTTTAAGTTCGATGTGTGTTGGACTTGTCATCAGGTAGGTCATAGATCAGCGAATTGTCAATCCGCGTCGAGAGCCGGTTCTGGGGCAGGGTCAGGGGCGAGGTCAGCAACTTCTGGGGATCTTCTGCTTCTACTGCCGGGCAGAAGAGAAAGAATCCTTCAACAGCAGAGGCAAGGGCGTTTCAGATGACGGTAGACACTGCAACCACTACCGATGACGTCATTACCGGTATGTTCTTGGTTAATTCCTTGCCAGCTCGTGTGTTATTTGATTCAGGAGCGAATCGATCTTTTATGTCCTTAGGCTTCTGTGATAAGTTGAAGTTGGCTGTTAGAATATTAGATGCGCCTTTGGGAATAGAAGTAGCTGATGGTAAAATGGTTCTATGCACATCATCTGTGTCTGGAATTACCATCGAAATTGACAGCCATTCCTTTCCTTTAACCTGTTTGTTGATGCCTATACCTAGCTTTGATGTAGTCATAGGCATGAATTGGTTAAGAGCTAATAGGGCTAATATTAAGTGTGATAAGAAGATGATTTCTTTTCGTTTGGCCGACGGATCCCGAGTGATAGCTAGGGGAGAGCGCAGTGGATTTAACTTCCCTATGGTTTCCCTAATGAAAGCTCAGAAGTCGATAACGAAAGGGTGTGATTCATTCTTAGCCTACGTGATTGATGTTAAGAAAGAGAAGAAGCAGGTGACCGATATTCCCGTTGTGTCAGAATTTCCAGAAGTATTTCCAGATGATTTACCAGGGTTACCTCCAGTACGTGAAGTAAAGTATAAAATCCATTTGGTTCCAGGTGATACACCAGTTGCAAAAGCTCCTTACAGATTAGCTCCATCAGAAATCCGAGAAATGATGTCTCAGATTCAGGAATTGTTAGATAAGGGGTTTATCCGACCAAGTTCTTCACCGTGGGGTGCTCCTGTGTTGTTTGTGAAAAAGAAAGATGGGTCGCTTCGTATGTGTATAGATTATCGTGATTTAAACAAGAGAACAATCAAGAATAAGTATCCGTTACCAAGAATAGATGACTTATTTGATCAGTTACAGGGTGCTTCCTACTTTTCAAAGATTGATTTACGTTCAGGATATCACCAGGTACGTGTTGCAGAGAGTGATATACCGAAAACAGCGTTTAGAACTAGATATGGTCATTATGAATTTTTAGTTATGCCATTCGAGTTAACAAACGCGCCAGCAGTGTTTATGGATTTAATGAACAGGGTGTGTCGTCAGTATCTTGACAAGTTTGTGATTCTCTTCATAGATGATATCTTGATATATTCGAAAACCGAGAAAGATCATGCTACGCATCTGAGGTTGATGTTAGAACTTTTGAAACAGGAACAATTGTACGCTAAGTTCTCCAAATGTGAATTTTGGTTGCGGGAAGTACAGTTTTTGGGTCATGTGATTTGTGAACAGGGTATTAAAGTAGATCAGTCTAAGATAGAGGCCGTAATGAATTGGAACTCACCGAAAACGCCGACAGAAATTAAGAGTTTTCTGGGTTTAGCAGGTTATTACCGCCGATTTATCAAAGGCTTCTCTAAAATAGCAGGTCCATTGAATAAGTTAACTAGAAAAGATGTAGCCTTTCGATGGACTGATGAACAAGAAAAGGCTTTTCAGACTCTCAAACAGTTGTTATGTCAAGCGCTGGTTTTAGCTTTACCAGAGGGAACAGAAGATTTTGTGGTCTACTGCGATGCATCATGTGCAGGTCTGGGTTGTGTTTTGATGCAGAGAAATAAAGTTATAGCATATGCTTCACGACAGTTGAAGAATCATGAACGAAACTACCCTACTCACGATTTAGAGTTAACTGCAGTTGTGTTTGCTTTGAAGCTTTGGAGACATTATTTGTATGGTACACATTGTGAAATCTATACAGATCATAAGAGTCTTCAATATATCTTTTCGCAGAAAGAATTAAATATGCGTCAACGTCGATGTTTAGAATTGATTAAACACTATGATTGTGAGATTAAGTACCATCCGGGTAAAGCAAATGTGGTCGCAGATGCTCTGAGTCGCAAGAAAACCATCGAAAATGTTAGATTTATGAGAATTGAAATAGTTTTAGACTTGATTGATCGATTGAAAACCGTTCAGTTAGTAGCTTTGAATGACGAAAACCTAAAGACTGAACAAATGACTAAAAGAAAATTTGACCTATGCAATGATTCTAGAGGATTAAAAACCTATAAAGATCGAATTTGGGTGCCTATGCTTGGAGATTTGAGGGATTTAATCCTTACTGAAGCGCATAAATCGAGATTATCAGTGCATCCAGGTAGTACAAAGATGTATAGAGACTTGAAAATATTGTATTGGTGGCCGACAATGAAGACAGATGTTGCAAATTTTGTCGAAAAATGTCATATTTGTGCGCAAGTTAAGGCAGAACATCAGAAACCGTATGGATCTCTAAGACAGTTAGAAATTCCTCAGTGGAAATGAGATCATATAACGATGGATTTTGTAACCAAGTTACCCCGAACCCAGAAAGGACACGACATGATCTGGGTGATTGTGGATCGTTTAACAAAGAGTGCTCACTTTTTAGCTACTCGTGAAATAGCTTCGTTAAATGACTTGGCAGAATTGTACTTGAAGGAGATCGTTAGTCGACATGGTATACCGATGTCAATAGTTTCTGATAGACATACTAGGTTTGTATCGAACTTCTGGAACAGTTTACAACAGAATCTGGGTACGCGTGTGAATCTTAGTACAGCATATCATCCGCAAACAGACGGTCAGAGTGAACGAACGATTCAAACGTTAGAAGACATGTTGAGAGCATGTGTCTTAGAGTATGGTGGTTCTTGGGATTCGCATCTTCCATTGATAGAGTTTGCTTACAACAATTCATATCATTCGAGTATCGGAATGCCACCGTATGAAATGTTGTATGGTCAAAAATGCAGAACTCCTACGTGTTGGTTAGAAGCAGGTGAGAAACAATTTGCAGGTCCCGAGATTGTTCAGATAACTGCAGAAAAAGTTGAAATTGCACGTGAGAAATTAAAGGCAGCTAGAGATCGACAAAAGATGTATGCTGATCCGCGCAGACGTCCGGTAACATTTCATGTAGGTGATCGTGTATACTTGAAGGTATCACCGTGGAAAGGGGTGATCAAATTTGGAAAACGTGGTAAACTAGCTCCGAGGTTTATTGGGCCATTTCCAATCATAGAAATTCTGAATGATCAAACTGTTGTTTTGGATCTTCCATCAGAGTTAGCAGGAATTCACAACACGTTCAACGTGTGCTATCTGAGAAAGTGCAAAGTAGACGATGAAAGTCAGATTCTTCCATTGAAAGATTTGAAAGTCGACTTGACTAAGAAACTAGTAGAAGAGCCGGTTAGAATAGTGGACAAGAAAGTCACAAAGTTAAGAAAGAAACAGATTCCAATGGTGTTAGTGGAATGGCGACATAGTTTAGGTTCTAACTTGACGTGGGAAACCGAGGAGTTAATGAGGGCGCGCTATCCCCATTTGTTTGACCTTGACCAGATTCCGGGGACGGAATCTTCTTAAGGGGGGTAGATTTGTAACATCCTCAATCGGGCCTAGATGTAAGATTACTAAAGTGCCCTTAAGTTAGTATTGTGTTACTATGTGCTTTTATTTTTATTTAATATTTATTATTAAATAATAATGTGGTTAGGACCAGTTTGTGACAAGGGTGACAGAACAGGTTTGTTTATTTAATTTGGACTTCGTTTGGGTTACCAAATGATGTACGAAAGATATCAGATAACTGACAAATACCCGTGTGTCACACAGTATGGGATTTAATCCCAAATAATAGACTTGTGTCTATCCCTTTCTTGCATTTTCCAGAATTTTCCCAAACCACCCCGTTCTTCATCTTCTCCAACTACCAAAACCCTAATTCCCCATTGTTGATCTTGAGCTCGAATTGGTCTTGGAATCACGTTCTTTACACTCTACTGATTCTTTTAAGGTATGAATCATGAGCTTTCATGATCAATTTGTTGTTAAAATGGTGTTTTTAGGTGTATTTGTTCAAAAGCTTGAATTTGTGTCAAAACAAGTGATTTAAGTGTTGTTATGGTCAAATTATTGTGGGTTTATAGTCTATAACATGTAGTAATTGAGTTGTGGTAAGTTTTGATGTCGAAAACGAGCTCTAGATCGAGTTTTGGTGAATTTAGCTTGAAGTCCGTAGCCTTTGTTCAGTTTCTGATGAAGATGAACACAGTCGGCCGACTGTCGGTCGACAGTCGACAGACTGAGGGTTGAACCGGCCGATTAACGAAGACAACCGACCGACTGAGATTTACATTCGGCCGATTGATGTAATACCAAGTGAGTCGACCGACTGAGAAGGTCAGTCGACCGATTGTGTAGACAGTCGACCGACTGTCAGTGTCAGTCGACCGACTGAGTATCCAGGGCAGAATATTTTACCTAAGTGTTGATTTTTAGCCGTTATGCTGCCCGTTTGTATTTTGATGTTTATGATGTAAATTTTGCAAGTGTTAAGGAGAAAATTTTTAGCGGACAGTTTTCTGACAAAATTTTCTGTATTGTGTTATTTGGTGTTTATGGACATAAACTAACTCGTGTATATGTATTTCTCAGGAGAAAAGGAGAAAGAGAAGGTTCAGTGATTAGATAGCTGAATGATGATGTAGCGTGAGGGTACGAAATAGTATTATTTTTAATACAAAATACTACAAAATATGACACAAGTTTTAATTAAATATTTACAAAATGGATATACCAAAACCTTGCTACAACACAATAGGCAGTGTACCTAGTCGCGGAGTAGTATAGTTTTTAGTAAGTCCGGTTCGTTCCACAGGGAGACGGGCTTATGAAACACTTATTTTTATATAATTATATTTGTACAAAAATATATGAATATATATATAATATATAAAAGGGGGTTTACCGTTTAATGACCGGTTTGTCGATTTTATATTTTTAAGCGTAAAGATAAATGACAATAATTAAAGTGCGTAAAATAAATAAATGACGATAAATAAAATAACAATAAATAAAATTGCGATAGAATATGAAATAAAAGGATTATGCTTATTTAAACTTCCGTAATCATGATGTTTGACGTGTTGATTTTAGTTTTATGCCCATGGGTTAATTGTCCTTTGTCCTGGATTATTTAATATGTCCGTCTGGTTTTTGTCCATAACAGTCCATCAGTCATAAATATAAAATGCGAGTGCCCTCGTCAAATTATTATTATACCCGAAGTTAAATATTCCAACTAATTAGGGATTCGAATTGTAACAAGGTTTTAATACTTTGTTTAATGAATACACCAGGTTATCGACTGCGTGTAAACCAAGGTTTTACTACTTTGTTAACAATTACACCAATTACCCTTGAATGTAATTTCACCCCTGTTTTAATTATTCTAGTGGCTATTAATCCATTCCCGTGTCCGGTTAAATGAACGATTATTCGTACATATAAATACCCCGCTCATCGTGTCCGATCGAGTGTATATGGTAATTTATAGGGACGCCCAATTGTAAATCTTTATATTAACATTAACAAACTATCATTTAGTTAAACAAATATAAAGCCCATTAATAGCCCATAGTCTAATTTCCACAAGTGTCGTTCTTTTGTCCAAACCCCAATTATGGTACAAAGCCCAATTACCCAATTTTAGTATTTTAGCCCAACATCATGATTACTTCGGATTAAATAAGCATAATAATAACTTAAGTACGAGACATTAATTTAAAAAGGAGAACATAGCTTACATTGATTATTTATCGCGTAGTGGTACACGGACAGAATTTCGACTTCAAAACCCGTAAAAATAACTTTTACATAACCCAAACTAATCTAATATAACACTAATCTATACTATATTTATTTATATATTATAAATTTATTATTATTATTACATTATTCTTACGGAGTATTATTATGTATATGTGTGTGGTGTGGTAAACTGGAACGAAAACTGGCAATTTATAGAATGTGAGCTGATTCTGATCCTCATGCGACTCGCATGGGTTTATGCCTATTTGCCATGCGAGTCGCATGGCCACGCTGGACAGCTCACATATCTTTTGTCATCTTGTTCGTCGACATATTTATTAAATATATATAAAATATAAATAATTTTAATAATTATTTATATATTATATTATATTTATATGCATAGTAGACTAGATATTTTTGGTCCATTGCGTCGGGCGTTTCTTCTTGGCTCGGGTCCCGGTTCCGGATTTTCGAACGTCCTTGCGTACTATTTTATATCGTGTACTTTGCGTTCCGCGATTTGTACTCTTGTCATTTTTAGACGTTCTTCATCAATATTTTGAGCCTTTTTAATTGTATCTTGTATATTTGAGCATTTTGGACCTTTTTGTCTTCAATTCTTCGTTTTCGCCTTTTGTCTTCGCACTTATTTATTTAAACAATTACAATGAAAATATAATACAATTACATATGAAAACCTATTATTTAGGAGGGATATTGCTATGAAATATATGTTCCTTTTTAGCCTTATCACTGAACACCTTCTCGTTTGCTGGTAATCGGTGAGTGGGACTAACTGGAGTATATAGTATATAGTAGCATGTTATATTATGACTTCCATGCTTGTTAGATATACTTATTG